>NC_071286.1:68941003-69252306 GCF_943735745.2 Anopheles bellator
GAAAAACAGGCGGACAATCTGTTGGCCGAGAATGGTCGACGAATGTCGTTTAATTGACCGGTAATGAGTGATGTTTAAATCATAGCCTCACCGGGCGGTCGAGTTTTCCCGCTTATCATGCGGCATAGGCGTCACTGCGGCAAACAAACAGCACACCACTTTCATCCGGGAAAAGCTTCACTTTGGTGGTGGAAATTTCGGTGCTCGGTTCCCGCTGCCCGGTGGTGCCTCGGTTCGCAAATGGGAAGCATAAATTTCGCATAAGCCGATGATAATCTTCCGTTTTAATCCGGCAAACGCGTCACCGCGTATTCAAATGAGTAAACTGGACCGGATGCTGTACTTATGCGGTGCCGTCGAACCCATTATTACCGTGGCATGTGTCGACGAAGGTGCTTCCGGTGTGGCGCGGTGTCATTCACGCCCGTGGCTTCCCGTGACGTGCACCATCCGGCGTGAAAACAGATTTTTCGTCCACCGAAAGCACTGGCCATAAACACGTACGACCAGGAGGAAGCTATTACGGGGGTTGGTTAAATATTTAAGCCGCCAAAATGGTGCACTTCGCGGGACACTGTTTAGTTTGTGTTAATAATTTGCAACGGCTACTCCGAGGACAGCAGCATCCGGTGTGGTTCAGGGGTTTCCGGTGTGTTGGCCAAAATTTCAGACCCTCACACCAGACTGGAAAATGCTACCATTTTTAAATCCCTTCTCAGGACTTTTGGAAACTATTTACTCATTTTTGGAGCCCACCGTGAAAGAAACAGCGGCCGACTCGGTGTTTTCCGCCTAAAGTTATGCAATTAGTGTGGCAGCTTTTGGCGGTAATTTTTGGCCGCTACAATCTAACGGCTGGACGAAAATTTGACGAACCGAACGGCTTAATTGGCACCTGATCGGCACATTTTCAACACTTCTAAAAAGTGTCGTTGTTAAATAAAAGGGATTGAACGCGGCAGGAGTGGGCCAATTTATGGGCACAGAGCTGGTACAATCGGTGTTCGTGTAAAGCACTGTGTGACCACCTGTCAGCAACTATTCTCGCTGAAAATCGATCAACCTCACTCTCTTATCATCCGCGCGATTCCTACGGAATAGAAATAAAATTGAATTTAAATGTACAAAATAACCCGGTGACAGTTGCGGATGGAATACCCGCGAGCTGTGCCTCGCACGAACACTGATTTGGCGGCAAATTTCGTAGTCAAATCAGCTGTAGCCGGGCGGTGTTCAATTTCGGAACGGTCTTCCACCGGCTTCGGTCGCTTGGAGGGACAAGTGACGTGTTGCCGATTGAATAAATCATATTAATGGATTTTCGGCGCGCATCGACATACATCTATGCACCGTCGGCCGGCGACATGTGGGGCACGGCAGACCGACCGCTGAGGAAACACGATCAAACACCAATCACACCAAATGCACCGGAATATGCAGCGTGTGGCCAATTTTCTCCGCGGCCAGTTGTCGAAGCTGTCGCGTGATAAGTAAAACTTTTTCCACATCACCGAAACACTGGATCGGCTCGATGTGATTGAGTTTTTGGCAAGCAAAAATCGTGCTCGCGCCAATCAGTGGCTCGCGGCAGTGGCATTTTTTCTACGATTCGCCACCACGCGAGAACTAATCGTATGCGGGAACTAATTCGTTCCGCAGGACCTTCACGGGCGATAGGAGTTTTTTTTTACCGATCAGCGCTAGACAAGTGCAGCCAAACCGGAAATCACAAAAGACAACCGTCGGACCGGCGGGAAATGGGGAAAAGCTTGGCTGTCTGAGTGTTCGCAGTGATAAAAGTGCAGTTTGAATAAAATATCAATCTTCGTCCGGTGCATTCGGCCGGAAAGATTGTGGCCAGAGCTCGTAGCCGATCGTTGGCTTTGAAATATGACTGTTCAGTGTGGTTTTAAAATACAAATTAGCTCTATTTTCGTCTTTCCGTGCTTTTGATTAAAATGGGCCGTTCGCCGTTGTTCGACATATTTTTGTCCTGTTTTAGAACTGGTCGGAACTCGGTTCAGAACTCTGGTTTAAGATCGCTGCAGCCACGCACCGAGCTGCACGTCCTTTCGTGCTGCACATTTATTCTGCGGCCGAGAAGAGGACAGGCCATCCAGATGATGGAAACAATTTTTTCCGCATCATTTCTTCGTACACCGCACGTCTCGGTGCACGTGCATTGTGCATTCGACGGAGCATTCGGTGCGCACGGGGCGATTGCATTCTGCTCACGCGTGTCTGGTTCGTCCGGCTGGCACCGATAAGGGATGACGCTGGCCGAGGACGCGATTTTGTGAGGGCAATTTGCAAAAGGTTGTCCTGATCCGTCGCCCTAATCGTTTCGATGTTGCGTAACGTAGATAGAAAAAATCGCGCCGCAAGTCAACGGCCAACTCTGGCCGTTCTCAGGAGGCATGTCCGCCACGTTTTTGTCCACCCCGACGTGCCCAAAGGATGTCACCGATGGCGATGGCAAGTTTCCGCCATTCGTTTTTTTTTTTTTTTTGGTTTGAAGTTTGCAAACAGTGCTTCAACAAAATGCGAATCATTTCTGCGTGGCCGTCGGTTCCGGCGCCCGGAGAGCTTTCCATTCCTTTCAATTTCGCCCCAAAAGCTGACTACGTCCAGTACGGAGGTTCCATCCCGGTGCCGACGCCGACGCTTATGTTGACGCTGCCGAACCGATGTTAGTTAAAGCGGCCACCAAAAATTTGCCACTAAATATTTGAACAGCACTAGCGCCAGTGCCAGGGCCGCGTGTTTGGACTAACTAGGTCTGGGTTTGGGAAAAAGTGCCGAAAACAGTGTCAGAAAAAAACAGAAAAATCCCACAAACGAGTCTTGCTGCGTGGCCAGAGATAAGAAGAAAACGACGGGCCACGGCAGCCGGTGCAGGGAAAATGCAGTTTCGGTGCATGGTGCGCCGGTTTAATTGCAGCCTCGTCCGGACGCATCACAGACCGGACGGTGCGTGTTTGTGGGAGCGATGAAAAAAGGTGACAGAGTTTCGAGATTGCTGATCGGCCAAAGCGCTGTCCCTCAGACGGGCATTAGGGAAAGCGTCTGGGACACCCTGCGATTGTTTTAGTGAATTATACAACAACAGCAGCCCATAGCAAGAAATCCGGTCCTATTTTCGGGGAATGTTTCCGAAATTCGAACACAAAAAAGAACCAGGACACCATTTCGATTTGCATCCACACAACAGGGATGCGCGGATTTGTCCCGTTCCCGTCCGAGGAGCCCTCAGTTTGGGGCTGCCGATAAAATAGAAACCCATTTCGGGCACTCGCGTGCAGCGTTTATGTGAGTAAATATATTATGAGCCCAAAACATGTCCTCATAATAATGGAGCGGGTCCGCTCTCTCCTTCCTTTTATTGTGTGTGTCGGGGGGACATTTGGAAAAGTTTTTCGCAGAACAGATTTGCACCGTCCGCTAGCGCCACGAATGGGACGGCGATGTTGATGGACCGAGTTGCGCTTAGCCGGATGATAATGGTGAGCTTCGGGGTTACCGCAAAGGACATTCGGGAACGGCGCGTAAGCGGGCAAATGGGAAAGGCTTCTTTTTTGTTTGAACCGACCGGCACCCACGGCCCCAACGAAGACCAGGGCCAGGGAGTTAATTTCATTTACACTTCACTCACGCGCCTCCGTCCGACTGACGGCTTGCCGTCTAGAGCAGGACCGACGGCAGCTGCACGGCAGTTTGGGGATAATCTGAGAGGATTTAAGTTTTTTTTCCCAGTGCACCCGGTGCGGTGCAGGAAAAATGGTCACACCAGACCTGGGTCCTCGGGCCATCATAATGCTGACAGTCGCGGGTCAGCATGATGAGGAGATGCGCGTTCACCGCGCGAATGTGAGGTTTGGTCTGTGGACGGCGCAAATATGTTTTCGGTCCTTTCATCCGACCACCATCTGGCGGTGTCCGGCACACCGTACGGAGTAGGTGGGCCCGCAGGGAAAAAATCCCCTCAGTTCATATTCGTTATGTGGTCTGTGGCCGGCCCCGGCCGGACGGTTAACTACTTGTCGGCCGTTGCGCGTTGGTCGCTGAAGCGCGGGTCGCTGGGTGAATGTGTGATTGTTTTAAATGGTTGTAAACAGCGGCCACCATTTTGCCCCAACGGTTTCCGCCACACATCAGCTAAGCGCATTAAATGGCTGGCCACCGGACCGGTCAACCGGAGCCCAACAGAAGCATCCTGGCAACGGAGACTCGCTTTCTCGCCGTTGTGATGGAGACCAAACCAAGAGGACTCGTCCGGGAAAAAGCTGAACTCAAAGGCAGGCTCACAGCCAACGGACGACGTTGGCTCTGAGTATGGGCCCTGTTCCGAAAGTGGAATTTGAATCCTCGGTCACAGTCGTTCGCGAGTTTCGCGAAGGGGGCGAGTTCGCGATCACTTACCGCTCATTATGTTGCACAAATGGCGCTAACGCCAGCGATTTATGTTGAACATTTCAATTCTATTAGACTTTTAATGCGGTTATAAGGCATTCATTTAAAACGTTTGTGCCGGTATTTGAGCGTTTGGGCATTTGAATGGGTTGAGACTGAAAAAAGCAAAACTAACTACGTTTAATGTTTCAGTGACGCTTTTTCTATCTTTTTCACTAAACAATCGCCAAAAATTCAATTAAGATGCTATCTACAAAATTGCTGTTTTCAATAAGTCTTTTTTATCGTTATTAATCCGCATTCTTACCGAATGGTTCAATGTCTCGTGCTTGCCAGACGTTTCCGTTATCCTATGCAATAACTCAAAAAGCAATTTTGCACTGATCGTTTGCTGTAAATTGAATTAAATTTCCCCCTCTTGACACGATGGCGCAGGATTCGAGACTGAGACCACGGTTCCAATCTTGTAGGTTCCCTTTTGGTTCCCTTCAAATCGAGTTGTCGTTTCAGATCGGCGACGGAGCAGGACGGGTAAACATCGTATGCATCCACCCTTCGGTGGTCCTTTTTCTTCAATTCCAAGTAGATACTAGATTCCACTCGAGTGTTGCGCACATCTCCGTCATAATCATACGCCGCCCTGTTGCACTAGCGAAGGACCTGGTCGCCGGTGGGTGGCGTGCAAAGCCAACGGAAGGAATGTGGCGCATTTTCGCATCAATGATGCAACAGAACGTGGAGCGTTGGGAAACTTCACTTGTTGGAAGCCTGTTTTCCGTGGCACCGCGTCTTAAGACTGCCAGCGACTTGCGGGCGGGAAAGAAAGCGGGCTCATAAAAAATGCCCTTCCGGTAAACCCGGTGGCCTCCGGCATTGATGGTTTGACGAATGGAGGGTGACCGTCCGCCGTTGGGTGATTCTAGTTCCCCGACTGTCCAACCGGCGGAACGTTGGCACATAAATTATGCAACGGGACACGGGTTGTCAGATAGCATGTCATGTACGACGTGACCTGGGCCGCACGTGGTGTGTCTCGGAGGTGCTGAACCTGACGTGATCGAAGTCGTTCAAAACTGACAACGTCGTTTTATGCGTTTCCTTGCCACGTTTCGTACCAAAAGAGCGAAAAAATGCCAGGGCCCGACGAAAAACCTTGGCCAAACGCTTCTGACGCTCAGACGAAAGACTGCAACACACTCACAAACCACGAAACCACACCAAATTGCCAAAGGCAGTTGCTTCCGGCGCGGAAGCAACCCGCAACCCGAGTTTTCACAACCAGCGTGTGTGCTGGAGATGAAGGTGGAAAAATAGAATTACACGAAATGAAGCGAAACCGTTGGGATCATTTATTATTTACCGCAACATTATCTGCTACTGCTTTATGATGCTGATGACGACGACGAAGACGAAGACCCTGTTTGGGGGGGGGGGGGTTTATGGTGGCTTTTTCAAACGATGCAAATGGAAGTTCGTCACAATCATGGGTCGGAGGTGAAATAAAATGTTAAATGTTAAATTTAAACAAAAACATGCGCGTCTCTGCGCCGGTGCTTTATGACGTTTGTGACGGTCACAGGACTCGAAGGGATGGCCATCCTGGACTTCCCACGTGGGAATTCTGCTCTTTGACAAGACGATTACCGGCTTCACAGTATACGGCGCAGCGGCCCGCCTGACGTTGCCAACTGTCTTGGGGGCTCGTTTTGGTCCATTTTTATTTCACTGTCCAAATTTACGTCCAGCAAATTTGCATAATCTGATAGGGTACATGTGCGACAAGGAATAAATGCGAAATTGTCTCGACCGTGCAGGGGCGATGGGTTTTTGTGGTGCGTCAAAGCAAACCGAGGTTCCAAAATTGGAATCTTATATTTGGAGAGACACTTTGTCGTCTCCATGGAGAGTAGCCGCTGTCAAGTTAACGCCCAACAGTGGTCACTTGGATCTTTTGATCGGAAGATAGCCCCGACTATGAAGCTTGTTCAAAAGGACCGTTTCTTTTCTGCCCGATGTGCAGACGATCCATGATGAAAGTTTAGAAAACGATCAAACAAATCAAAATAAGATAGAATTGGTTTTCACAATGCTTCATTTCAATTAATTTTAAATTAGGTTTGCTATTCATCTTAGGTGTTTATTATCAATAGGGAATTTCCAAACGCTTCGCAGTGTTCGATTCGGCGCGGAAAACTGAGTTGAGAGATTCTAGTTTTGAGTATAGTTTCCAACCGTCTTGCAAGTGAACTCGTCGGAACTCGGTCTCGAAAAATTTGCCCTTCATGCCTAGAAAACTTTCTTTTTGTTTTCTACTTTGAAGTTCAAAACCTTGCTCTCAATTTCCTCCATTGTCACTAGCGTGTCGCTATTTTTTTGCGATGATTATCCAGTCTGAAGGATTTAACTTTCTCCCGTGTCGGTTCGAAAAGTTTGGCAGCGATTTTTCTGTCCTATTGTGAACAATGGTGCAAGCTATAATAAATAAACAAAACACCATTCGTGGATTCCTTCATGGGGATATTGAATTGTGATCCGCCACCGCTGGATCGGACTGGATTCTTTGCGCGTTGTGCCCGCCGATTGTGCTTGAGATTTTCCAAACCAAAACAAAACGAACAAAAAAGAAAAACCAAATCCATGCACAACTTTCCACAAAACCAACTGACCAGCTGGCCGGCGTCGGGCGGCTCGTGTTTATCCCGCTTTTTTCGGTGAATTTATTATAATCCTTTCCATCGTTCAAACTCCAGGTTATGCAATTGGAATTACGTGGGGATATTATTTCTGTATTTTTATCCTCCCCACCATTATTGGCAGCCGCTTCTGGTGGCGTAGTATTTAAGCTCTGCTTTTGGGAGGATTTTGACTCAATTCCCACGGCTCACCTGGCCTCGATGGGCTTTGTTTCGTTCTGTTTTTGCGCCCCAGAAAGCAGCTGCTTGTGGTGTCCCGAATTCTTGGCAATTTATTGGGCGACAAGCATCGGTGCCAATCGGTGGTTGATTGAAAGTTTTGCATAACTAGCGTGAGCATAACTTTATGCGCTGCAGCGCCACGTCTTTGATGTGGTTCGCTTGTCGGAGGTTTCGGGCCAACGGTTCCTAGAAGGCATCGTTAGGGTTGCGGTGAAGGGATTACGGAAGTGACCAACGTTATGCAGCGCGCTCCTTAGCGCCAGCTCAACGGGAAACTGATTTTTTGGTACCCGTCAGAAAGGGATTACCTTCTTCCAGGCCTTCTGGCCAAATGTAAAAGGCCACCACTCGCGGATGGGTACGGGGGGGTAAGAAAATAAAGCTCGATTTAATAAACAGAAAAGTGGTTTTGCGACCAACATACCTCGACGTGGTCGTTCGCTCCATTCGCTAACGGCTTCTGAACGTTGGCCGTTTTTTCGATAGTTTTTTTTTGTATTTTGGCCACCTCGGCGCTTAACGTCCGAGGATTGGGTTGAATTTTGTCGCCGATAAAACGCGAAGCGGAAAAATTCCGAGACCCAAAACTGCGGCACAGGACGACAAAAGCTCACCCAGCGGGAACCGCAGCGTTGGTGCAAAAATGTTGTGCGTCCCGTTTTGCTTGCGGCAGGTTGCGCTCTGCTGGGAACGATGGGAAATTTATGTTGCGACTTTCCCAAAATGTGTTATTTTTCGGGGGTTTTCGATGGTGCACCCACGTCCGAAGGTTTTTAGCTACGTTTACGTTATTCTGTGGTTAAGAGAAAGAATTTTTGGTGTGTTGTTGTGAACACCCATTAAAGGTAAAATGAACTCAACAAGAAGCGATCTTTCAGTCAACCACGGAAAGGAAATGTTTTCATTTTACTTTGGTATTAAGCTAAATTTTGCTTAATTACTTTAAACTAGATTTACTGCCCCTTTTTCAAACGTTAATTACACGTTTTGACCTCAGCCCGGTGCAGTTTCAATTTATTGCCGCCCTCCATCTACGATAACGATCGTGTTCTTGGTGGGCAGCTGTTAATTGAATAATTTCACTCATTAGCCAGCCGGGCGGCGGTTTGTTTGTTTTGCATTTTTAATGCAATTTGCATCCATTGCCGCTCGGCCGCTCCATAGCCTAGATTGCCTTCGGATAGCCGAGATGTGACTGCTCGTTGGAAGGAGCGCTGTTCGTTGTTTTTTGCACCTTTGTACGGTACATAAATTTTTCCGTCTGTATAAAAACCATCCACCTTCGGCAATCACCTGCATCGCGTAGGGCCGGAAGATGCAGCGATGCATCCTGTCCCGGATATCATTGCCGTGGCGTGGCGAGCGGCCGCGTTCTGCGCTGGTACGCCGTTTGTGGGGCGTTTACTCTTCGCCGTTTCCATTCTCCCCTTTCACCCGTGCCCATGGGCACACCTTTATTGGAACGCTATTTTAGCAGCATGATCGTGGCGGGTCAGGTCTGCCAACGCCCGGAGCGCATCGTGCTCGTTTTTCCACTATTTTATTATATGTTAATCAGTTTAGCCACAAGCTAATAAGTCCGCTGGTGCATACATTATGCTCGCAATGGATGCTCCCCCATCGCTCTCTGCTTGCGGGGCCCAGTATTTATCCCGCGTGCCATTCGGATACCTACTCTCTGTAGCGGGCGCAACCTGCAGCACGGAACTTTGGGCGGTGCTGGCGCTGAACCGACACTCATCTCAGATTGCTGGCCTTATGTTGTTTTATTACATTTTTCGCTTATTTTATTCTTACCGGGAATACCGGGCGTTAGCATACGATGGAACCGGCCCTCCCCGAACGGGCTAATGTTGCTATCTGTACGATACATCGGCGTCCCGGTTCGTCGCTGTGCTCAGGTTCAGGTCGGTGAGGATCGTGAAGAACCCGTAGCAGCGTGCTCGGCCGAGCCCTGCGGGCACAGTTCCGTATGAAACGTGTTGTTTGTGCCATCACCGTATGCTGCAGGAATCATACTTTTGCCACACTTATTACGTGGCGTCACGGTTTTCTCCGATGCGCCGACCGGTCGAAGGAAAAGTGTGCTTACTGTAGCTGAGATGGTATGTCAACCTTCGTTAAAGGTTAGTTACGGTGTGGTTGGAGTACGATAATCTTTTTATCAAACTCTGTATTGGAAATTTTTTTTTTTTTGTGTAAGTATTTTGTATTGTTAATTAGCCATTAAAAATACATAAAATAGAAAGACATAAAATGTTGTATTAATTGTAGTTAATGACTAAAACATTTCAAGTACAACCTCATAATGAGCAGATTCATTTAAAACTAATAAAATCGACATCTCAAGTATGTTGTCAAAGTTTTGGGGTTTAATTTAATCTCTGTCCGATGGAATAAAGCTCATGTAAAACTGAATAAGTCGTCTTGTGAAAACTGGTAGTATTAAGTAAAATTTTTGCATCGTCCGCACCAAAATAACATACAGCCATATGAGCACATTTCGAACACCGGCAGCAGCTACTCGTGGAAGCCGTAATCCGTCTCAAGTGTAGTAATCGGCACACAGTGTCGGTACACTCGAGCAATAGCACAACAATCCCCATCGGTCGGTCGGTCGGTCGGTCGGTTGGCCGGTCGGGTGCTTTGGACATTTGTAAATTCGTGCACCATTGTTGCGAGTGATTATTGTTCCACCGCTTGTGCACGGATGCGAACCAAATCCTTCGCCGAGAGTCCTTTTTCCGTTTCCACTCGGACGAACCTGGCAGCACTCGCCGTGCGGACAATGTCAATGGTCGGTTGCCGGTGGATATTTTCCCATGGAAACGAATGTCTGCCGCTTGTGCCAAGGTTGGGAGTGATCCGTTCGTTTTTCCCGCAGGTTCCGCACGGGAAGGTGTATGAAAAATGGTTGAATTTTTTAAACAAACCCCCAATCGCAACGAGTTGTACGTTAACATACGCTCTCGCAGCATAGTTAAATGATCGGTCAAGATCGGGTAAGGGGCTTAAGGCGGGGAAACGGTTTATGTTTATGGTCCCTACGATTCCCTATTGGACCACACCCCGTTCGCGGTACTGTGAACATAAATCCGTCCATAATCGTCACAATTGTTTTTTTTGCTGTGTAATTAAAAACCAACCATGGCCAAGTGCGGGTTCCTATCGCGCGCATTTGTTTCATCATTTTTGCATTTATCGGTGAGTTTTTATTATGTTTGAAACGAAACCCATTACCACATCCCCAGCAAAGCGTTGCCAGGAGCCATATTGCGTGTATGAACACTGAAAAGCACTGATTTATCTTCGACATCATTTCCCCATCTTTCGTCTGGAATCCGTAACAAGTTCTATTCGATATATTTTGAAATCTTTTTCTGCATTATCTTCTTTCTCTTCGCTAATGGCTTTCGGCCACAGGGTAGGAAAACCTTCCTGTGGCTAATGTGTGAAAAATGTAATTACTCCGCAGATGGATCGGATTCACCCGTTTCTGCGTTTCGCCCTAACTGATCCTTTGGCAAGCGATCGTAAACGGATACGCTTTGGTAGGTGCATAGCTGGCACCGTTTGCTGATTCGCTTTCGATTGGCCTTTGTTTCGATCTTCACTGTGGCCGGGAGCGGTAACAGCAACTGATGGGTGCATAATTTCGCGATAGTCACCGTCGTGGGCGGGAAAAGAAACGATTTTCCAGCCAGCTGGAAGCACAAAAACCATCCAGATCAGCGCGGCATGATTGCGATTGCTGAGCGGCCTGTAATGAGTTTTCGGGCGGAGCTCGGGTGGAAAATGAATGCAATTTGATTTCAACGGCCAGTGTAAGGTGGTTGGCAGACTTTGGCGACGGTATCATTACACAACGGAAGCGCGATAAGATTGTCCCGGTGTCTACACCCCGGTGATGGATGTGCGATTTTGTACACCGGCAAAGATTAGCTTGCGATCGTATCGCTATCGCTTTCTATGCAAAACACATCCGTTCGACCACAGCATCAACTTGAGTGCAAAAGTGTAGTTTTATTGTGTGTCTGTTTTGTTAAATTAAAATTATAACTATAACTGATTCAATTAAAACACTTACTCTACATCATACTTAAGATCATCAACTCACATTGTCCCCCAAAAAATATACAATCTGCACCACGTATCCCTGGTTTAAGTCTTTCGGCTATTTGCTTCACATAACTCGCGTACGAACTCCGCCGACCGATGGCCATCCGATCCCGGGCTCGTTGGTTTGCATATTTTTCATCGTCCGAAAAGCATTCCGAAGAAAACTGAAAAGAAAACTCGCCCGGGCGTGCGGTGATTGGTGGTTTGGCTCTTTTATTCGGCGTTTTTGATAACCCGGGGTTTTCCTTTGGCCGGTTTTCTTTTTCCCCTCACATGCGCCCCTTGAAGGCGAGACGGTGCAAAAGGATGCAGCAGGAATGTGAGAACCACACATGCTGCGAACACTCACACCGATTCCGTGGCGACATGCAGAAGCGTATTTGCATACGCTGCTGCATTCTGCCGAAGCGACGACCAATCTCAGGAAAGCGGACCCACCGGAGTTCGCAGGCCAACCGACTGGATGAAAGGATCGCGCCGCGCGGACGTGCGTGTGCGAGAGATAATATACTTCCCCGATATGCTGGCCAGGCCAGCAAAAGCATCAGCTGAGCATACGAACAGCATCCTTGAGTTCCGGTTTCTCCGTGGGACGCGGCGCTGAAACGCCCCATCACTTGTTGCGCTTGCTTGTCGCGTGTGGTAGAGTGGCCAAGAAAGAGACGTAATGGAATGGCGAAAGAGAGAAAGAGAGGATGCGAAAGAGAAGGAGCGCGCGAGTGTTCATCATCCCCATCGCCCCAGCATCACCATGTGAGCAGCTGGCGCAAAGACACCACGTGGTCCGCTCGGTGGTGGGGAGCATCAATCGAGCGAGAGTGAGTCGAAACCTGTGATCCGTTGGCGCGAGGCTCCACCCAACCACGAAAAAAGGGGAGTGCTATCAACATTCACGTGTTCCCGTGACAGATGATGTATGATATGCAACATAGTCTAGTGATTAGATTAAACAGCATCCTTTCTGGTCCTTATCTTGAGCAAAGGAGCTTCTTCTTAGTGAGCCGCAAGACAGGAACTTCACTCACCTCAGCGAAACCCTAACCACATTCGTAAACACGTGTTATCCTGTGCGAACGAAGACTTGTTGCTTTCTTTGGGTGCAGTTTTTTTTGCGTTTTTTGCGGACCCCAAAATTCATGCGCACCTCGGCGAAACCTGTTCCACCGGAACCGGTGGGGAGTTGTTAGCCAGCGCACTCCGGTCATCTCGCTCGCTCTCCTTCACTCGTAGAGTACACCGAAAAAGACTATGGTATCCCCTTCGCGGTATTGCCGAGCTGAGCGCAGGTCTCGTCGAGCGGGTTGCTTGGATCCGAACTTTGTTCGGTCGATTGTTTTGATTACGCCGTTGGCCCCAACAGTGCCGCTTCGAAGCCCGTGCCGAAAGCTACCCGATGTGTTTGCGAAATGCTAATTAATGCTGCCGCTCACGTGATTGCCGCCTCATTAAACGACGGCTCACGAACTGAAAATTTCCGCAAATTGATTAATCTATTGGGTTGTGGGGCGCTGCCGATGATTTGACGACACAAAGCCTAATTTACGAGGCACGCACATGCCTAGGGAATTGCAAAACAGTTATTGTCGGAAAGGATTGATGGATTGCGGTCGGGTTTGAATAGGTGTTTCAATTTTTGGAAGTAACAGTAAATGATTGAATGTGCCCGAAAACGCGAGAGCAGGATTAGAGTTTCCTTTCTCACCGGAATAGAAAGCCAAGCGCCTGCCAAGATGCCAAGACATTGATTGATATGTTAAGTTTCGCATAAAAATTCGTAGCATTCGGGGTCTCGCTAACCAAATATTGGGGCTGTTGGTCGTGCTGATTTTGCATATACATGTTAGATTTGAAACACATTTTTTAACTGTAAAAAAATTGGGTTAATTAACATTAAAAAAAATCGAGCTATCAATTTGTGTAAAAATTATACAAAACATGCAAACTCGTTTTCAATCAACTTTCTTTCGTATGCTAATTCACCAGAGGGGCATCTTAATTCATTAATCAACGCGGCATCCGAAAGTGGCTCTGTATGGAAATTAACGCTTTTTTATGTTTATTACTTTCTGCTACCGAGCTACCCTAAATCAGTGGTCATCCCGTTTCATCCGAAAGGGTACCCAACGTGAGCTATTGCCTTTCGTTCTGGTTGTATGATAGTTTCGTTAAGCTGTTTGCACCGAAAGTAAAAAAAAACTGACCGCCACCGGCGACCATCGAGTTCGGTGCGTGACACGCAGCATACATTAAGCGATCGGGATGTTTCCATAATGAGCAAAAGGTGGTGAAAAAAGTTTACAGGAAAAAATGAGGAAAAAATGAGACATAAATCGCCTCTGACAACTGCCAGCACGTTGGGCGCGTTGGGGCTAGTTATGCTGTTATTCGTTTTTTTCTGCCCGCGCAATAATGTATTTATGTATTTTATGCCGGGTGCGTTAAGACGTTTCTTTCATTTTTTTTTACCTCAGCACCCGGTCGGAGGACCCCGGTGCTAATGAGCCGAGAAACCGGTTGCCCGGTAGCACCGGCATCAGCCCCAGCAACAGCAGCCTAAGCCTCGGTTATGCGCAGCCTAAGTGGAACTACGGGACTCGCCCGTACACGATTTATGAGCCCAGGTGATTAACCGTCCCGCCGATGGCCTTTGCGACCGAACCGCTGAGTGGCCGCACTCGGAACGGTCGGTTAGTTTGCGTTAACTTTCGCGTTGTTAATGAGAAGAAATGTGTCACCAGCTGGGGTTTGGGGCCATTCCGGTCCGCCGGACCCCGTTTGGAGGCTTTTTGCGGTGTAAATTTTTGCAACGCCATTCCGGTAGGCGCTGAAAGACTAAATGCCACAAAATGCGGTTCCGCGAGCGGAACGGGCGAACAGATGGCGTGCGAAAGCTTGCCGGTGGCCTATTTTGTACCGTGAATTCATTTGCTCCGCCAACCATAGAGGAGGTGGACAAAATATAACAAAAGACCTAATTTTTTAAACATGCTATTAGCATATATTTGCCAATCAGTTTAACGATGGTCATTTCGAATCAATTTCACAAAGACGAAGGAACACTCGCGTAGCAAAATGAAGGAGATACGAGGATGATGAAGGAAATTTATTTCGCTTTTAAGATTGGAACCCGGGAGAAGCATTACGTTCGACCTAAAATGGGTGAAAAGAATCGGAAACGCACAGAAAACAAACTACTTCAATGTAGCTTTCTCGGCGTGTTCGTAATAAAGTAATCGCCTCACGCCCCCGGCATGCTGGTTGTCCATGCTGGCGACGCATCGACCGCCGGACTGGGCCAGGACGCACAATGTCACCGCCGGTAGGCGCAACCACCGCGCGCATATGAATGCCGCATAAATCACGCAAACCCATCGTTGGAAAGCTCGCCGCGTGCATCCTTCGCTCGGACGCAGCTGTCGTCACATCCCTAATGATCCAAATAGGGCAATCAACCGCAATTGTGCCACCGTTGCACATTGCTTGCAGCTTGCACCAAGCACTGCCACCAGACCGGGCAATAACGACCACCGACCGGGTGGCAGCCGGTGAGGCAGGTGAGACGTCCTTCAACACGCGGCGCCGGCGCTGGTATCGAATATTTCGCTATGTTGATCATCGATAGTCCTGGACTGGCCTTGTGTCCTTGCCGGCGGGGTGGCTCCAAAATCCTAACCACGGGCCGCGTACGTGCAACGGTGACCATCACTAGTAGCATTGCAACACTGCCAAACGAAGGTAATTATGGGACAGCTTCAGCCCACAACCCCGTACGTGGGGATCGTGGTCCCTTTCGGTCTCGAAGTGAATTACTGGGCTCCACCGCCACCGTCGCACGGTGGAAGCTTCATAATTGAATTTAATCAAATGCGGCAAACATAGATTTCCCCACGGAGCACGCAACACGCACGCGTTACGTAAGGTCGTAGGCGATTAATTAAAAGACGCGCGCCAAGCTCTGCGCCCGGCCGCTCCCCGTGCCACGTGAGTGACATTAATTTGTTGCCCGAACTTTAAAGGCGGCTCTGCTTGCCGCTCCATTCACCATTGTTTTTTTCCTATTTTCTGTGTTTGCTTGCGTCAGTTCAACAGTGACAAGGGGGGGAGCTTGGATGCGAAGGTCCTTCCGTCAGCAGTCCGTCTGCGAGACGCCGGTCTGTCAATATTGGTGCGGCAACGGAGCCGCGTATCAAAAACTTTCTCATCCGAACCGATTGCAGGATTGTGGCGAGTTGTCTTCGGCGCGTTGATCGCACGCCGCCAGATGAAAAGATAAATATTAGCTGTCATCCGCCTGTCAAACTTTATCGACAGCCGGTGCGACAGTGCGTTGATGTTTGCGGTTGTCATTAGCCCCCGGCCGGCTCGGAAGCTCCTTCTGCGGATGATGATGCTTCATTCGGCGCGGGCAATTTTTAGCCATTCGCGCGGGACACTCGCTTTGGAGGCCACCTCACCCGCGGCCGGTAAGTCAATGTTTTGTGTAGAGCCACTTTCGGGGCCACGGAAAACTGTGCGTTGCGACTCCTCGTAATGTAATGCGCAAGTTTGGTTAATTTCGCCAGTTTGTGCCTCTTCCCGGCAGCGTCCACCGGGCTGAAAACTTTCGATGAGAGCTTACGTCGTCGCCCATGGCCCGGCCTTGGCTGGATGTTTGCCCTGCTCGCTTGGCGGGGAAAAATGTCAAGAAGTTTAGAAGAGACAAAAATTTAATTAAAACGAATCCTTCAAGCAGAGGCCTACCCCGCTCATTAAGGGTTGCTGCTCGCAGCCAATCCTCGACCACGTGGCTGCTCCTCGACGCTCGACGGTGGCACACACTTACACTTACCGTCGCACACTCTGGCACAGGCTCCATCGTTGCCCCTGGCCACCCCTCCCGAAGGGGACATACGAAGGACATCAACGCCGAAGCGACAGAAGGATTACACTTCGCCGTTCGTGTCGCTGCTACTGCTGCTGCTGTTTCGTGCCCGCAGGCACCCAGCGATGTCAAAAATGAGCCGTGTTCTCGAAATAGAGCCATGACCAGCCGGAAAAATTGGTTCATCGGGTTGCCGGTGCCGGTGTGCGAGGAGAAGTGTTTCGCCTATTGGTGAAGCATTTTTTAATTTGCCAACTTCGCCACCAATCCGGTGCCGGGCCACCGGCTTCTTAATTAGGATCCGCTTCGTTCCGTCAGCTCCAGAATGGATGTGATGTTTGGAGTTTTGGCTTATTAAAAATTGGCCCCCAAAACACACTCACGACCGAGTTATTTTGCCCCTCATTAAAGCTTGGGTTTCACTTGGGTGAGGTGAAAATTTAAATTTTTAATGAAAAGCTTTCGAAAATATAATGTGCGTGAGAGAGAGACACACACTATACATTACGGTTACCATATATATTATAAAGAAAATCTAATGTTAGCATTCAATAACTGTTACACCTTAGAAAAAACTTAGACTTATACATAATTACAATTCAATATCGAAACCAATATACCAACATAAATCCATGAAACGCTTACCAATTTCATAAGGAACTATTCTTTTTGCTAACTGCGCAAGCAACACAGCGCAAAACATAATAAATAATGGCTCCATCTTGTCCTGTTCGCCATCGCTTTCCTCCTAAAGCACGACTAAGAGAAGGAAGAGAGCTATCGATGACCCACTCGTTTCCGGTGAGGTGTTATCTAAATTGGTTTATTTTACCAACCAATCGATCCGGCCGACCCATTCGGCCCCTCTGCGTCGTTGCTACGGCACTGTACTGGAATGAAGGACACTTGGCACCACTTCTCGCTCGCTCTCGGGCACCGCTTGTCACGGGCTGGTAATGAAAAATCTGACAAATTGTTCGTCTCCCAGCCACCCAGCAGCGCCAGACGGGAGACGGTAACGGCTCAGCTAATCAAACAATTTCCACCCCGTTGGCGGAACACAAACTGGCCGGCCCCACGCCACAGTGGCGAGCATTTTTCCGCATATTATTAATTCCGAAATTGCGAAACCAACCAACCCAGGGGCCGCACAACGTGCGCGACAAAAACAGCCAACTGGAGCCGATGGAGTCGCCCAGTGGTTTGTAATGGAAACGGTTGGCGGTGGCGGGAATGCCGGGGTGCCGGGGCGGTGGGAAGTTGATTCCGTTGACAAGATTCGATGGCATCAAGGTCGGCTGAGCCGGGCTCAGTTGTCTCCGTGGCCCGTGTCTATTGTTTTTCTCTTGCCCTCATTCTCTCACGGCTCCGAATGGTTCGGCGACGACGACGATGACGACGACGGAGAAGTTTTTCCATTTTCCTTCGCCGACCGGCCGGACGGGCTGGGGGGGCAAAAATATTGACGATGACGAGGCCGTACAACAACAAAACGATACAATTAGTGAGGTGGCGTGGGCTGGCACGGTCGGTACGGATGTCGAACAATGGACGTTAAGAAGATCCGCACCGAAACCGGAATCTCCCGTTTCTCGATTGTCGGACAAATTATCGAACAAAAACATGCCCGCCCTGGCCCGCCCGCCGGTGGGGAGGGCGCTGTGTAAAAAGGATCACCCGGCGAATGTCCTTTTTATCGCACCGGCAAACGAACGAGGTTACGAAATCCGGCGAACGCTCCGTTTTCGGGCCCGGTTCGCTGTCCCGTTCGTTCCGCAGCCGTTTGTGTTCTTTGCGGATTGATGTCAAAGTAAATGAAAAAAGTATATCCTCATCATGCTCAGCTCGGCGCCCCACTGCCACCACCGCAGCCGTCACCGCAGCCGCCGGGCAAGATTGGCTTCAGGTCTTCACCGGGAATCGCCGACCGGGCGTCTCCTTTTGGAGGGACCATCGCGCGCTGCCGTGGAAAAATAATCAGCCAGAGAACCGCTCACAAAAAGGGGTTAAATTAAATTTTGTTTGCCAGTTATTAAATTCTCTTGCCCGCGAAACCTTGCCAAGGATTGCTGCTACCTAAACCCGAGGCATGAAAGGTTCCGGTTTAGGGGTTCACCCAGCTTGTGCTTTAACACTGCATGCTGACTGCTAGGAGAAGTGTTAGGACGAGACAGAGTTGTTGGCTAGCGGCAGATAAGACAAGGCAGAAGAAAATGCGGACAGCCGACCGCCGACCGCCGAGCACCTCAGATCGATGGAATTCCTCTAATTTGGGTTCTGTCGCATCTGCAGCTGTGTGTAAATGATTTGTTTTGACAAAAGGTAAATGAATCATTCTCTTTCTTTGTCATCATTAAATCATTCTATTGCGTTCTTCAATTAGCTGTTTTATTTTAATTAAAATTACTATCTTATAATACGTTTTGAAAACACATTTTCTTGGCCAAATTTGATATTAATACTGGAATGAATGTGAAAAATTTATATTAAAACAAACATTGGTTTTGCCTATAGAACATTGTCGCAATGTGAACGTTATTTTGCTTGAGGTTATGACTTCGGTGTGCTGTCCGCACCACCATTGAAACTCGTGCTCGGGTTTTGGAAGAAATTTTCCCACGAAAGTCACCCTGAATAATTTTCTATTGCCAGACAAATAGAAGAAATATGCTTCCCCGAGAATGGTGAACCACCAAATTGTTCGTGTCCCGTTATCGTTAGCCCACAATTGATTTTCCCTACCAACGCGGCCGAAAAACCACGGAACGTGTGGCCAACGGATGCTGCGTGCCCTTGTCGTTGTAATGGCACCCTCGCTAAGCACGGGTCCACTAAATTGGTTTGACACCGGAAATCGGAGCACAAAAAATGCACCCCGGGCGGGCGGGCAGCTACGCGTTTTGAAACAATTATTCGACCACGAACCATTTCCGGAACCCGCGACAGACCGCTCGGGAACCGGCGGCGGTGTAATGGCATTTGCGGTGTAAAGGTAATCGAACGGGCAATCACACCCAATCCTCAGTCGCTGCCACTGCACGGCAAATTGGCGGCGGACAATCGACAAAACTATTAAAACTGACCCCCCGGGGGTGCGGAGGTCACCGTGGGCAAAGGGCATGAAACCCCATTAGCATCGCGTTGAGGTGGAAAACCGTTTCGCCGGCACCCCCGGAAGCCGCTGCGTGGACCTCCGCCGCCGAGTGTGGAAATGCGTCCGTCAGTCAACCTCAATCACGCGGACACGTGACACGCAATCGTCACGGACCGGCAATCAATCCGCACAAAACCCACCGAGGTGCGGACCAAGGGCGGCACCCGAGGGTTCGAAAGTCAGCGAGTTACATGGTGCTCGGTGTGTTGGGTTAAAAACATAAAACTGCAGGCCTCGCGGGATCGGACTCGGGATTGATGGCACGATGCCAGTGGGCACTTGGTGGCTTGCTTCGGGGGGTAAAGGGTTCGCGGGTGGTGGTTAACGTGGCTACCGAAATGTGCCCTATTGTGATCAATCAATTAATTAACATTATTTTTTGCGCGATGAGGACCGCTGATTCAATGACGTTCGAGGGAGCTCGTTCACTCGGACCCTCCCTAAAGTAAGGGTTTCGGTATTTGGGTGACCTTTTTTTCTGCCTCATCAAGCGGCCGTTACATTAGCAGAACAAACGTGCTGGACCACGAAGGACAAGTGAGGACTCGTTGACACGTCGGAGAAAGGTAGCACAGAAGGATGTCGGTTTACAGGCCAACAGTTTTATGCCTGATCGGAGCGTGAGTCTGATGAGACTAGTGTAATACAATTTAAAACATCAGACGTCATAAACGAATAAGATAGTTTCATAAAAGATAGATAGTGTACGGCACTCAACGCAATTTCAGTTTTATAGTGAAGAAGGTAATAACTGGCGCACTTTTTACGTCAAATCGGTACGAACACTGTGAGCCGACTCACTAGCATGGTACCGCTTTCTGTGGGCAGAACTTAGGCTCGTGGCTCTTCCAAAATGTTTTAGATAATTGATGTTGTTCTGGAGCTGTAAGTGAGACAGGATTTGTTCGTGTAGGTAGGTTAAATAATCAGTTATTAGTAACTAAATAAAGCTGGGTTTGTTAATTCCTGCTGCTAATGGGGACGCCCCACAAGTATGGGTAGGAATTCTGGATTCCGAGAATCGGCTTTATTAACTAAAAACGAGCCAAACTAGTTTCCGACCAGCCACGGACCGTTCTGAGTTTATTGTGCATTCTCTCGACCACAATTTGCTTTTCCTAAAAGCACCAAAATGTTGTTAGTGGTCCAAATGGAAGAAAAATCGCAAATTTAAGGATCCCCAAACGGCTCGAATTTCAATCGACCATCGCGAGAGTTTCCGGGTTTGCTTGGATGCTTGGAAAGTGGAGCCGCTCAGCAATTCCTGCCGCGACCAGCAGCACCATCATCCACGAACCCACGAACGGCCCCAAACCCATTCGGTGCCGAGTGTTCAATTCTGCCATCATTAGTTAGTCATGAACGTGTCAGTGGCAGCAAAAAAAAGGGTGGAAAATCTGGGAGCACTGGAACCGGCCACCATTTCAAACACCCAGCCACCGTGGGTGTGAGTATGGCTGTGTATTTTTCTAATTTGAGCTTCAGGTCGGAAATAAATTTAGCGATTCACGCTTAGACATCATAAATGTGCGCGTGCCGGCGGATGCTGGGTGCGTCGGGTTTTGGTCATGTTTCGCTGGAAATGAGTTGGAAATCAGCTTTGATGCGGCCAGAGTCGGGCTCGGTGGGGACGGGGCTGTGGTGTGGCCATTGTTTGCCGGTGGAAAAAGGACATACCGGTCCAGTGCCACCTTTGCCCGCTTCCGTCGGGCTCACCCTAATGCACCCCGGGGAAAAACGGAGAGCCCATATGTGGGCTACACCGCAGATCGGGGTGGCCAGTGGGGCGGTGGCGCGGCCGACTACACAAAATGTGCATCCATGAATAATTTAGTTTCATTTCGCTAATTAATAAATGTGAAATTAATTTATACATGCGGGCATAATAAATAAGTTTTCGGCAGGCGTTCCGGTTTTGACGCGTTCGAGGGGTCGTCCGCGAGTTTATTGGGTTTCGTGTCGGTTCGCCGGCCACCGGCCGGGTGTGATGAGGCGGGGGTTTTTGGTTTTTTGAATTTTGGTTTCAATTTACCAGTTTTTCTCACTCGCACTCGCACGACCATTACGGTGCAGTGCGGAAGTGCATCGGTCACCCGAAACCGTACCGGGAGAGTGCGTAACCGAGTGTGGTGGTAGTTTAAAAAAAGGAGTTTCCTCAATATTTTAATTCAACGTCCCAGTGATCGGCCCCGACCGGTTGTGGTCCGGCACGCAGCCTTTGCCGCCGCCCGGCCACCGAAGTCTCTAGTCGAGCGTGACGAATCGAGCCGGTTTTAATTGCTTAATTGGAACTGAAGCTTCCGGTCACCCACCCATGCCCACAGGCAGCCCATTGTGAAATGGCAACCAATTGGCACACCTCGCCGCCGGCGTACCGCATCCCTGTTCCGGATACCATACAACAAAAACGAAAACGGAACTACCCCGAACTGTACGGCGATCGGAATGATGGTGTAAATTATCGATTGCCCCAAATCGACCCCTTTTTCAATCCCGCTCCCCAGGCCCGTTTATATCTATTAGTCGAGTGGGAAGTCTGTTGTTTTAGCGCGCGGTCGAAGAACCGACGGAAAACAACCGGGGCCCAAAGGGGGGGGTGGAAAACCACAGACCACCCGCAGCCCAACTATTGTTTCGCTTTTAAATCGTTTTTCTTTAGTTTTCCTTAGTGCCGCCAGCTCGTCCGCATAAATCGTGCGCACTCCGGACGGTCACAGTAATAAATGCGTTCCGGTCCAGCGAAGGAGAGCATCCTTTTTCGGGCACCGGAAAACTAATTTAATGGAAAACAAACAGCCTACACGGGACAGGCCCGCAGCTCGGATTTTATGGCAGCTTTGAATAAACGATAAAGAAAAGATCGAAACAAAGCCCAATGCCGATCAATGGTTTATGAACAAAAAACCGGTGAATAATTGGCCGCAGCGGGCGCGCGTACCGAAGCGCGGCTCCAACAATTGACGTTTTTGGGTCCGGTTTTGTGTAAGGACTATTTTTCTGCATGTGTGTCCGTGTTCAGGGTGGTCATTCGCCACATCCTTTTCAACCTTCCACCGTGGGCGATTATGTGACGGAATTCAAACCGACGCCGGTGACCCACGCTAATGAAACGGCGCGGCACGTGGCGGTATCATTTACGGTTGTCAAAAGTGTGTGCTTCGGTTTTTCTTCTTTTTGCTTGTTCGGGAAAATAAAACCGCCACCGAAGCGGGCAACCGGGTCCAACGGAGTGGCGCGCGCGGATTCTATTTGGCACAAATCGAATTTGAATGCCGGGATTTTATATTTTATTCTATTATTTCATAGAAACCGGGGCTGGGATTCGGGGTTGTGATCTTCGGTGTCCGCTTTCGCCATGATTGACGGGCCGGGATCGGGAGTGGCAGAGTTGAAAATGGAAGGACGAAAAAAAAAAATGCCCGGAATCAGGGAAATTGTACGTAACTCACGCTCGGAGCGACCAAAGCCCGATAATATTGAACTTAACATGATTTAGCAAATGGCTAGCATTCGATGACCCCTGGTGTGACAGGACGTGGACACGGTGACGGATGGATACGGATCTGGGACCGATCGGTAATTGAAATATGAATATTTAACATGTCGACAAATATGGACGAATTTTTGCCCCTGACGTGACGTGACGGCAGGCAAGGTAAGTGCCCCACGTATGTCGGATGAAATTGGAATAGTTTTATTGGATGTGGAGGATTTTTTTTTCACTTCTCTTTTGTATTAATTTAATTTAAGCCCTTCTGGGATCATCTGCCTGTGCCGGGGAATGGTCGAATGTTTTTGGTGCACAGAAATACGTTAATTTATCATCATTCGTGTTTGCCTTTAGAATTGCATCCACATGAATATGTAACAACTAAGTGCTGCTAGATTTTTTGTTTCATTAAGAGAACTGATGCTAGTCAAATAACAAATTCGACTGTCCCTTGCAAATGATTTTTGGGATTTATGTGTATCTGAGATATTTATCAACGTTTCAAACAAACTCTGTACGAAAGTCCGTTGAAATGAGTTGTACGTTTAGAAAAACCGTATCCATTAGGCTAACCACAGCATGGCGATAGCACACTTTCCGTCAGCGTTTAATAAGCGATTACCGTTCCTCTTGTTTCGCTTTCCATTTTTTCTCTTTTCCTTCCCAGACAATCCGGAGCACTCCGTAAACATATCTGTTACTGATTGTTCGAAGCATTCCGTGGCGTCACCCTTGGGAACACAATTCTTTCGCGGGTCGTCGGGTGTATGCCAGCTCATCTAAAAAATAGAGAACACGCTGCGTACCACATAATGTTAGTTAGTCCTACCGAGCACCGAAGCGTTGTTTGGCTTTGATGGAAGGATAATTAATCTTTTCGCGACGCCACCGCGGTTTCTTCAGCAACTGGCCCGATGGCCCCGCTACCGGAAATCCCAGAGAATTCACTCACGTGTTGACCACCGATCGTTTAGCGTGCCACGCGCCACGGCGAAGGATCGTCCCGCGAAGAAGAAGACATCCTCCGCAGCCTGGTCGGGTGGGCCGATTGCCGATTTTAACATTTTAATCACTGCCAATGACGGCGCCGGGACTCCGGGCCGGAATTGCGCTTCGTCAGCGGCCCCTCGTCATATCCGTTGCGGTGCGATGCAAATCGGAAACGGACCGGAACCGGAGACGATTAGGGAAGCAACATCTCCCGCTGGTGGGCTGCTATCCGAACGGTGGTCTGACGGCGGCGGCACCATTTTCATCCCTAAGCGATAAACGATAAAAATTAATTTTACAACCTCCGGCCGACCGGCCGGGGAGGATGTAACCGGGTGGCGCGGCTCGGACCGGATAGCATTACGCCACAATCTTGCCGATGATCGGCCCACTCCGTTTTTGGGATGAGATGCGCCGAGATGGAGCATGGTGATGATGATGACGGGCATGATGGGCACATTATCGCAGGATAAAGGTCCCTTCGCCCGTCCGTCGATTATGCGACTGTTGCGTCACCGGGCCCAACGAGGCGGCCCGAGTCAAGCGATGAGTCTAATTAAGTTGTTAAGGCATTCGGAAGGCGCTTCTGTAGGTTGATGAGCCCCACCGTGAAGGATGCTCCTGACGGCAACCCAGCATCGACGGCCGGCTTATCGATTTTCAGTCAAACATGTGCACCAAATGGTGTGTCTCGTTTGCCTTTTTTTGCTGGCAACATAACCTTCCCCATAACGATATTCGAGGGGGGTGCTTCTCTCGTTACAGCCATCGTGATGAGCTCTCCGAGCCGCCAGAAGCTGAATGAATGGGCAATCTTCATTCAACCTCCAATTGTGGCCAGCTTGTTCAATTTATTCCCTTTCGGTGTCGAAATGAGCCACATGTGTTTAGGGCCATACCGAACGAAGGGACATTCTTTTAAAATCTTTGTTATAAAAAGTGAATGGAGGTCGATTGAATTTAAGGACGAGGCGCAAAGTACTGGCCTAATTTAGTCTACAGCAGGCCCATAGCCACACTTTATGACACAAATTTTCCACGATTTATTAACGAGCTCATTGTTTGTTTTAAACACTTGGACTGTTTCGATAAATAAGCCCCGCATAGGGGGCCCTCGGCCAAGAACCCTACGCCCGGGCACTAGAATATGTAAATACATTTCCTGCCCCAAGAGAACAGAGACCCTCCAGTGAACCGAGTCGCGTTCAGTCCAGTACTGTAAGTTATGACTCTTTTGCTCCGAAAAGGGGGCCGTACAGTGGAACTTCTCCGCTTCGAGCACAATCCCGGTCGGGCCCGGTGAAAAAACTGACGCCTTGCCGGTGACGGGACGGGGACAGTTGGCAGAAACAAAGTGTCTGGCGAATAAATATCGTCATAAAATATAAGCCATTTAAAGTAGTACGTTCGCCCCGTTTTGGCGCCGGCCCGAGGAAGTCCCGCCGTGCGCCCGGCCAAGGGGCTAGCAAGGATCGTCGCGAGGTGTGAGCCGATGAAAATTTATGCTCACCATGGCTTAGGCACATGTAACGGCGCACGGTTCGTGAAGTTGGGCGTGCGGCGATTGGAGAATAAAACCTTCTCGACTCGAGGGTGCGAAACGGCACAAGTGTTTCATTTTTATGCTAAGATATGGCACCGACTGTGGATGGAAAATTATTCACTCATTGGAGAATATACGGCCACTTGTGGTGCCGTTAGTGGCGGGTCAACTATGGCTCAATTTTGCTCCATTTGGGTCATTAATAACTGATTCTGATGGCACATAATCGAATGCTGAGCTGAGTATTTTACTTAACGTAAGTGTTGATAAGGGGTGCTTATCTGAGAATTTCTTTCTACTCATGTACCTAAGGTCGAACGAAAATATTAATAAAAAATAATATCGCTTGCACTTTACATTAATGCTGCTATTAATGTGTGCTATCCATATCATAATTAATGTCGGGCAATGAAGATAGAGTGATTTGACTCGGGCACCTTTCAATTCACTAAAGTATGCAGATTATGTTAACTTAACGATGGCTTGTTAATTGAGGCTGTTAATCGTTAATGGGTATCGTCGATTAGCATAAAACTCACCTCAACTCTGGCAGCGGCTCTGAAAGCGCCTAGTAAAATGGCCAAAAATCTGTGCTTCCAATCCTGCCGCATTGCCGGGATTGCAGCATATTCCATGTGACGCCTTGCATTGCACAGCGGGCACGCTCGGCAGAATGAAGCCATCCAGGCTAAGGTTGTTTACGGCCCTACAGAAATCCGTCTGACCCTTCGAAGGTTCTCCCCACAACGTGCTACCGAGGAGAGCAAACATATCTGACGCTACATTAAGCAGGAACAATTTGTCGACAGCACCCGGATCGGGCCCGGGCGGCCCGGTTCTAGAAAAGTGATAAAATCTTTAATAGCATTACACGTTTTATGCTTAATTTACTTCAGTCTACCGCCCCAAGGGACGATCGTTCTTCAAAGGATTGTGTATGTGTGTGTCGTGGCTTCGGTGGCGTGGCAAGGATTCATAGGCGGTTACGTGGCAAAACTGTTCCCCGTAGTACCCGCAGGCTTCGTCCTGAGACAACGAGGTGTTGTTGGGGGCTAGAGTAGCAGTTTAAAAATTCACTTCACGCTTCGTTACACCCAGTGGATCATCGTCGAGCAAGGATTAGAGTTACAAACCCAGTGTCACTGGCATCGGAGAAGAGAATTTTCGCCAGTCATTTGCTTCGGAAAATGAATCACGGTTCGAGTGTGGCTTCGAGCATAATTTAGCTCGGTCGTAACGCAGCCTGAGCCGCCCGGGAGTGGGCCTGTTAAATTTAATTTTAAATCATTCACAGTAAACCGGCGTCGGCACAAAACAGGCGTGGCCAACAAAAGGGCGTACGTTCCATCATCGATCATGTGAAATTGATTCAAAATTGACGCGCCACAAGGTGCACTGTACCGGATCGGAAAGGGTCTCCAGATTGTCTCCGGCATCCGGTTTTGCGATCGACATCCCTAAACAATCTCCCCGTGCCAATCTCGTGCGGACTCGTGGGGCAAAGTTCAGCTCAGCACCACACTTTATCGGCCAAAATCAATCAACCCACCATTAGTGACACCTGCGTGCGGTGCCTGTCGATGGTACAAGTTTTCCCTTCACCTTCACGCAGATTCCAGCACCGAAGGGGTGGCGGGGGGCCAGGGGTAGAGGGGTCACGTGCCACTCGGTTCTCTTGCACGCCGACCGAAAACTTGTTGCCAACAGCCTGGATTTGGGAAAACTTACCTAATCATCATCTTCATGGCTCGGTTCCTCGGACGGTTCAGATTTTCCCCAAGCGTGGGGACCGAAGCTGTCTGCTCCGAACCCGAGGAGCATTCAAGGCAGCCCTTGGCCCCCTGCCGGACCATCGTCGTCGTCGTCGAAGCTTTTGAATAATTTATGATGATACACCTCACACATCCACACGTGGTACCGGAGTACACATACCGATCGGTGGCCAGGGTACGGTGCCGGAGCACGTCAGGAAAATGATAGTTTGATTGCATTCAGGTGCTAATTACCTTTCGATGCGAACCCATTTTCCAATTTCGTTCCTGTGTGTGGACGGGAGGGCTAAGGATTTTTCTCCGGCCGACGGACTCCGCAGTTGTTGAAGAGGATTCGGTTCGGTTTTTTAACTCATCCTCGATTGCGTATTGTGGAACGGGCACGCATTGTCCACGTTCCACTCAAGAAGACGAGGGACATTCGACAGGGTTCGCACTGGCCACTGGCCAGGCGAAGAGGCTCATTTAAATTTTCTAATCGAAAACTAATATTTTCTTAGGTCAGCAGCAGCAAAATGGGGGTCGGACAAACTGAAAAACAATGGGCCTCGGGAGATAGAAAAAAAAACCGACCGAGGAAAGAAATCCTGCCGGAAAGTATCAACCCGTTTTCCCCCGGCGTTGGTGTTTTTTCCGGACGGGTGGACCTAGTTTTCGCTACTGATCGTGTAGGGCACCCTTACGGAAAGGGCGTCCGCTCTGAAGGGGGCCAACATCAAAGATCCTGCTGCGTGCCAAACATACTCCACAATGTGTGTATCCAGTGTGCTACCGGAATTCCTTAGCACGGTAATTCCATTCTCTACGCCGGGCAGCAGCTCTAGTTGTCTTCTTGTTTGCCCAGGAAAGGGCTGAGGGCTACGAAGGGATATCACCGATGACCGATGACCGCTTTTTGGACGGTGCATCGGAATGATATTATAAAATATTTGGCGAACCCAAAAATAACAATAACACCCTGTTTTGGCACAACATTCCGCTGGACGCAACGCCGGCCGGTGAGGTTAGGTTTTTTAGGGTTATCTCGAAAAATGGGCGGCCGGATCATGGCGGTCCACTTTTCCACGCTCGGAAAAAGGAACCCTCGGAGTCCGATTTAATCGGCCGGTACACTTGAACGGAAGGGCCCCGGTGTGTGATCCGGTTAAGAGGGTAAACTCATGAATAATTGAACCCTTCGCTACCTAACAGTGGCCGTCTAATTAGTTTATTCAAAACCATTAATTTTATCCCGAAGAACCGTTGCAGGTAGCGGTCTCCATCGGGTATTTATTAAATTACGAAATTACGTGTGGCTTAGCGTCGAGTTCCATTCCTGGATTCCTGCGCTGCGCTTGACACGTTTAATCGATAACTTTCGTGCACCTTCTCCGTGCGGCTTCTTTTCGGGTAATTCCAAACCCTCGTCTACGGGCACGCAAATCACGCTACCGGACCTGGCAGACTGTCACTGTTGTGGATTTTCTAACGCTGCCCACAACACGCTGCCCACGTACGGGGCAGGTTTACCGAAAAATACAAAGAACCGTACGTTGTAGTTCCTGCAGTATCGTGGCCACCCTAAGACCCGGGCTCCTGGGTCTGGGCTATTGTTTTCTTTTAATTTGCACGAAACAATCGAAGGCACAAAATGGCCACCCCAATGTGTGGTGTGGTCCAGTCGCCAGTGGCCAGTTTCCGAAATCCGTGGTGGACCCGTGGAGCCCGCTAGGGCTAAGAACAACAACCGGCGAGGAGTCTCCGGTGCGCACGCACGAGATGCCGCCGTATCCTTATCGCCGAAAGTATCCGAAAAACACATAATAATAAGCCGGAGTAAGAGGGGACCAGCCGCATAGCTGGGGCGGTGGCGGCTCGAGAGCCATCGATGGCCCCTATCGACGGACGGTACGAATTCGTCTGCGTGAAAGTTTTGCATTCTTGCCCGATCGAGGCACTCGCCCTCGATAGGAGGGTGTTGCCACAGTGACTCCTTCGTGTCGCGCTGCTCGCTGGGAACGTATCCAAACCCGGACGAAGGAGCCCAGAGTCCAGAAAAACAAAAAAAACGGTATGTCCGTTTTAATAGCCTCCGGATATCTGGGTACGCTAGATCCCTAGGCTCGCCAGTTCCGGCAAGGAGACGAACTTCGTCACCGTCATCCGGCTGGCCACCGACTCGAGAGGTGGACAATGTCCGACCAAAGTGTTGCCGGAGCGACCAGAGCTATCGTTAAGCGTTTGTGTCGGATCGGGAAGGTGCGCCCCCTGCGGCGTCCGAGTGAACGAGAGAAAACCCGGGAACGGCGATGTTGATGGACGACGTCAAACCGGACCCAAGGGATCCGGGTCTGGGACTGGCCGTGTTTTTTTCTCGAGTCGATTTCTTCTCCAACGGAGGACGGCGCTGATGATGCACCGTACCGGTGCTCGGGCCGGCCCGGATCGATGATGTGTTGTGTCCAGATGCACTACTTCAGGTGCATTAAAACTGGCCCACTCCGGTCCGGTGTGGGCATCTTGCGCGGCCAGCAAAAACAGGAAAAATGAAGAAGAGCTCGAGCATCGCACGTCACACGGTCTCGGTGTGTCTGGCACTGGTAGGGGCCCGGCTATTGGCCCGGAGATACATTAGTGATGATTAGATTGGCATGGACATTTTAGTTTTGATCCTTTGCCGTGGCCCAAGCGGGACAGCGATGCGAGTGGTGCGAAGGAAACCGTCGTTGGCCGGCCGGCTGCAGGCGGACGGCTAGCGATGATGATCCTTGGCATGTGTCGGACGGCGGATCTAGATACCCATGGATACCCATGGTGACCGACCGGTGGGCCCAACGAACAGACGAATTGAATCGTTATACGAAGTTATCAATTCCAATTAGGGTATCGGTTGCAAATTGAAGTTTTACTGTATTTGTGGCCCGGGCCCTTAACTTACCCGGCCCTTTTTGGTGGCCAAGTACGAGTCTCGCAAAACGAATGCGTCTTGGAGCGATATATTACCCCATGGTCCCGCCATCGTGCCGATGACAAGTTTATTAAAACCGGGCGGGTGTTTTATTAAATTTAATGTCCATGACACGCTACGCAAGGTCCAATTCATTCGCAACACCACAGGGCCGTACTTCCGGTGCCGTAAGAAGAATGTTCATTCCCGTTGCCGAGCTGTCACGAGCGTGGAAATGGCTGCATAAAACGTCCGACAAGTGGAGCAACCCGCTACGCCGCTGGAAATGGCACCAATTAACGAGTTTTACGGGTTGCCACCGTACGTTTTACGACGCCCGACGCCGTGCGAGACGATGGGGTTTATGCACGGCACCGCGTACTTTCATGCATCGCCAGCCGGGCCTCTGGGGCCTGAGCGGAGCTTTATTTTGTTTTCATTAGAAGTCAGCGTAAAGAGCGATGAGTTAATTCCGATTCCGCCGCGCCCAAAGGTACGTGATAAAATAGAGGCCACCGTCGATCGAATTATGCCGGAAGCTAACTGCCGTTTTGATCTTCAGCTACAACTAAACAGCTGGCCCTCGAACTGGCTAAAGAAGTTATCAAGCCGGGGCACGGTGGACACGGTACATTAATATCTGTCCATCGCGGGAGCGAATGAATTCGCGATTTCTCGGTCGCCGGTCCGTGCCAAAGTTTGAGGGGTTTATTAAACGGAAAAGATGGTGAACGCTCAGCAAACATCGGTGCGGCATCGGTATTTCCGTTTGGCACAGATTCTGTTCCCGGTGGCCGGTGATCGACCGGAGGATGGGTTGCGAAAATTGTGTTTCCACGCCGTGCGGCCAGAAAGTTAAATGTTTATTAATGAGTGAAAAATTAATTATTGATGAACAAAAACTTGGCTGTGTTCGAAACTGTTCCAAAGGCCACGGCGTGCGGCGCGGTCTTGGAAGGTGATGCCACGGATCACGGCGCGATGACGCCGCCGAAGACGCTGGGTGTATGAAAAATTAATATCGAAATACCGCGGAAGAAGTTTGGCGAACCGGTTCGGCGGTAAGGAAGTTAATAAATTATTAGAACTGCGGGGGGAAAAAAATTGCCAACCCACGTCCGCGCCCGCCCGGTGCCGTGTGAGAAGCGCAGGTGAGCCCGGCCCGCCGGTAAAACCTCGGCAAACTTTGTGTGCATAATTTTTCCACCGGTCGCGGTTCGATTGCTCTGCATTCCCACCCAGCTTGTTCCGGAAAAGTTCCGGTCGGGAACGTAAAATAAAAGATTTTGTGTGTGGTAATGAAATTTTTATCGCCCCAAACCGGACCAAACCGAACGGAAAATTGGTGCCAAAAATGGTGGCCATCGCAATGATGGGAAAACGAACGGAAATAACTTTCACGTTCGCCGATCGGGGCAATCGGTCCCGATCTCAGCCCGGGTGCTTGTCGTGTTGTGTTAGGAACTTTGCTTTCGTTGAGCTCGATCTCAATCTCCGAGTTCTTAATCAAACACTTTCCATGAACGTGCCGTTTATGGAGCATCAAATCAAACGCTAATCACTGTCTCCGTTCGGCTTTAAAATAACAGCGTAAGGCAATTGAATTGCTAAGTTGCGCCACCATAAACATCCTTCCAATTGGCGCGAGAACCCGAACGAGAAGCATTCAACAGGCCCCCGGTTCGGTATGATTTCTTGCGCCCCGTTTGGCCAGGCGAATTATGCGTCCTCAGCTCAGTGTCATTATTGATGTATAAATGTTAATTTCGTGTGATGCCCATGCTCCGAGCACCGAGGAAATTGCCTTTTGGCAGCTTTTTGGCTGCCGGCCGCCACTAGACGCTGTTGAATGTAGACTTTTCGCGTGCGCGCGTGTGTGGCAATTAAACGCGTCCTCGAAGGGCACAAAAAATAGCATCCTTTCCTGTCCGGAGAACCCCCCGCCGGGCAATCCGAGATGTGTCCCACCAAGCAACGGTTTCGACCGTACGGTCGAAGGATGAGCCCTTCCGGTGCGAAAAATCCCCGGCATAAGTCGTTGGCATTTCGCACGGGCTTGGCAAACAAAAATCCGTAACACTCACCCACAGCCATAGCACAAAAGCGGCAGCGGGCGGCGAACATATTAAATTCTCATAAACATGCGAAATTAAATTTAATTACGATAAATTATTGAAATTAAAATTAATTAAAAATATATACGCACCACACGGAGCGCTCGGTACGAATGCCGTTGCCCGGCGCCGTTGCTCGCTCGCACACGCTCTCGTGTCCTGGCCGTCCTGCCGGATGGCATTATGTTGAGCCGCGTCGCGTCGGGAAGGAAATGGCAAACGGATGTTTAAAAATGTACGCCTGGCAGCCTTTTGACGGCCGGCGGAGTGAATCGACAAAAAAAAGGAACGAATGAATTGGGCGCAGCATAAATACATTTTCCAATAGTGGGCAATTATTTGCAATAATATGTCCGTCATTCAGTCCGTCGGCCGGCCCGAGCTTCTAGCCGGCCGGCTCCTCCTCAGCGCCTGTCCCGCGGATCAGCGGCTCCCTCGAATCGAATACGTCAAGGAATCCGGTTTTCATCCGGCCCCACGCGACCCAAATCGTGGAAACGTTCTGTGTGAGGCGAAATGAACCATTTTTGTGTGCTGTTTTATTAATAATTTTTATCCCCTCGGCTAGCGGCCCCTCCCCGCAGAAATACCAACCACTCCGGGTCCGGCACGCCACTCCGTCTTTCATCGGGCTCGCGGCCGAGTTTATTCCAATGGCTTCTCATTAATTTATTTAACCAGCTTTCAGCGAGCGAGATTTTTTGTCCAACGCTTCCAGCGCCATTTGGGCGTTGTATTGTTAAACAATATTTACCACCTCGCCGGTCGAACCTCGTTGCCCAGCTCCATTCAGAAGATCGCCGTGTGTGCCGTTGGAAAATGAGCGAACATTTCCACGTATTTCACTCCGAGGCCTGAGGCCACGGTTTTGACAATGTGATTACTATTAATGGGTATGCTGGTGTCGTTGGCAGGCATCTGCACAGGGTGGTTCCTGGGTGGCCGATCGTTTATGACCTTCGGTGGAAAGCAATTAAATCGGAAGTACTGTAACACCAGAGCCTTGGCTTATGCGGGGAATTTTCAATTTTCGAAGAGAATTGATTGCATCGATTAAAGCGGATGCCATTTGCATTGCACTCGGGATCAGGCTCAGGACCAGGATCGAGGAATGTTGGCTTTCAAACTATTGATCTGATGTTCCAGGACTAGTTTGGCGTTTCTTCTTCACGCTAGTTGAAGATCCTCTATTGTTGACTGACAACAACAATATTAACTTGTATTCCATTAACAGAGATGTGCTAAAAATATAGATTAGAAGTTGGCAATCTATTGGAATTTAATTTGTTTTTAAATTTAGTGATCGCAACCTTGGTTTCTGGCTTAAAATTAATTGTCGACCGCTCGTTTGAATATAATGGCCACATTAGCGAAATCCATTCCTACTGCATGTTCAGATCAAAAGCGAACAAAATATGGCCATGAGCGGGCCGAATCCCCGGTCAACTGCAACCGACCGGCAAAAGGAGGACACACGCCTGACTGACTTCAGCGTGTCGGTGTGTCCTCCCCGAAAAACCGGAACACGAGGCCAAAGTAGCCCGGGATTCATTAGTCAAGCATCTTTTCCTGCGTGACGTTGGCAGCGGAAATTGGAACCCGACTGGTAACCCAACCAGTCCCCCTGGGTTGGGTCGGTCTTGCTTTCTGCGGACCGTTTGGAAGACCCCCGGAACGGGCCGTGGCCGACGATAACAAACCCGCGACGAGGGCCGAATGTTTCTGTCGTCGTCGTCGCCGTGGTTGTTGTCGCTGGAACAATAGCCGCCGGAACTGCCACGGCCACGGGATGGCCACCGGGGCTTGACAATAGGTTCATCTTTCCTCTATCAGCGAGCGCGAACATGAAGCTGAGGTTTGCTCCTCTGGTTCGCCTCGGAAGTCCTGCCGCTTGTGCGCCATATGATAGGCCGACGACGCTGACGACCACAGCGCAGGCCAGGATCCTCTGGCAAGGGGACACCCGCTCCCCGGCACGCGGCCAGCGGAGCCCATACTGTTGTTAGTGTATTTTTAACATCCTTTCAGCACGGCCACCGGCACCGGCACTGTCTGCTGTCACCGGAACCGGCCATTCTGGTACGGGAGTGCACTACTTTACAGCCCCGCGTGGCCGTGGCCATGTCGGGTTGCGTTCGTCCGGAATTTCCCCGCCAGCGTCCGGGGGCCTCGCCACCGGAGCCGGTCCGGTTCCGGGGGGTTTCGGGAAACAAAGATGATGACAGTGATTTATGATTTTAATTGTTCTATTATAATTAAATTAAATTAAATTAGTTGGGTGGCCGGAGCGGCCGGATGGCGGGCACCGACGGCTGATTGGATGCAAACCCGAGACCGCCAGCGTACCGTTACTGTGTAACAGTGAGTGTGCGAGAGAGAGAGAGAGAGCGCGAAAGGAGAACAGCTAAAGGGCACAGAACGGGCTCCCGGAATGTCCTTGCGGTGCGTATGTTCGAACAGGAAAATATCCCGGAGCCAGTGTTGGGCCACATTGCACCCATTCCTGGGACGCTTTCCCCATTTTCTTTTATTCAAAACCACAGACTATCCGTCATCGTTACGGTGAGGGCCTCTTTGCCAAGATAACTCTCTAAGCCGGGTGCCTAATCCTAAGCAGGGATCCTGCTTCAATTTCGCACACCGAGCCGTTGTTCGGAGGATGTCACAAGAAATTACTCAAAATAAGTTTCTCACGTTATCCGAGTGCCTTTCTTGATTATTTCTCATTAAGTGTCCTACATCGGTCTTGTGGGTTGGGTCATAAGTTTTCTAATTAACGTCGCAAAGCTTTGGCTTCGTGACAATCTCTGATGAACGCGTGGATGCATTTCATGAGAACTTTTGTGAGAAGACTTCAAAAGTTTATGCTGCTTTATGTAGGTTTGTTCACTCATGGGTAGGAAAAGTGTTCTCTTCTTGTCAAACTGCAGCTTATCGAGCGACGATTACTGTTAATTCGATCGATAACCCGTGTAATAAGCTGCGCTTTTTTAATTGAAACAATTGACGACAATTCAAATCAATTGACCAATATTAAAGTTTAATAGGCCTTTAAATCATTCTTTTATTGATGTTGCATTTTTTTTCCATCCAATTCATATCTCGATTAGGGGCGCCGATAGGCAATTAATATGGTGATGAGCTTTGAAAAAAAAATCAATTTTTTTTTGCCTACACCAAGCACTTTAGTGCGTGTTTGTGGAAATGACGAAATGGGCTTTAATGTTGCGTTGCATGTGCATCCACGTCCGGGAGCGCGAGGTCACGTTGGGCGCGTTCTGTCAGATATTAATTTCATCAATAACGCATCATCACCCGGATCGCATCCCCGATCGTCCTGTGCACCGATGCATGGGTACGCAAATTTAAACAAATGCAACCCCAAACGTCACCCGGATTGCCGGAGCTGGGGGCTGGTGGGCCGGCCGGAAGCCATGACATGCCACGGACATGGGACCATACATCAAAGTCCGTTCCGGGTGCACTGATTGACGTGGGAGGTAATTAAATTTACTGATTTTCCATCGGCCCCCACCGCCGGCGCCGGACTGCAAATCCTTTGTGAGCCATAAATATGTGAAGTTGTCCGTCCGTGTTTTTTTTTGCTCCGTTTCTGTCCTTTTTTCCGCTTTTCCATCATTCAGCATCGCGCTGATTGCAGCCTGCGGCGATTATGATTTGTTGTCGTGATCGTTTGTTTTTTGATCGATTTTTGTTTTGTTGCTTCTTCTGCGCTCCTATTGCGACCGATCATTTCAATTCCATTTTTTCCTACGTTTGCTTTTACACCTCACCAACGGTCTGCTGGCTGGGTGTACCTTTTACTGTCTGTTTGCGTTTGAAGCGTGAGAACTGACAAGTGGAGCTGTGAAGGCTTAGCAAAAAAAGGTACCATAAAAACACTAGGAACCATAGTTTGATCTGCTTGCCTTTTTTCCGCCATGATCTTCTCCGCGTTCTAGCTGTGATTAAACCATTTAGCTTCGTTTTTTGTAATTTGATCCTTTTTTATTTGATTCCCTGTGCATGTTCTGGCGCCATACAATTTTTTATGGGCTGTGTAGTACAGAAATTACGCAGGCCGAATTGCTTATGTGCCTCACGTACGGACTCGTTGTTGATCTGCTGTTAACTGTAATTGCTGTTATCATTTGAATGGTTTGTGAGCTTCAAGCGATGCGGCTTGCGGCAACATTTGCGGTGTTTTATTTACCACCCTTTAGCACACACTTTAGTTCCCAGTTCCGGAGATGATATTTAAAATTGAAACTTTCATTTGCATGCGATTTAATATCGGAATTTGATGTAGGCGTCGCACCAAAATAATGAAACCTACAAACAATAACACAAAGATTGTAAACCTTAATCAACATGCCTTCAGTTGATGGCACTCATCGATCAATAAGAAGTTACCCCCAAAACGGCCCAGCCCGTGGCAGACTATATTATAAACCCTTTTTTCTTGCCCCATGATGGTCGGGTGCCATGAGCCTGGGCCATGGGCCAATTTTTCCACGGCAAAAGTTGGGCACCGGCGGGACGCCTATATCCGGCCAGGCTACGGATCCATCATAGTTAACCGTCAATCAGGTCAACTCCCGGGCCAGGACTAAAAACTAATTTCATTCATCGTAAAACTTTACCATTACCCAGCGTCAGGCAGCGTCTTTCCAGCTTCCGTGGCCGGGCTCGGGCGGAGCGGGTTTGGTTGATTAGAAGGATCAGCGCACGGATGGCTTCCATCCAGGGGGGAGGGGCCTGGTAGAAAAGCATTTCCATGTCCTTCACTCAACCGCCAATCAATCACCGAAAGAAGCCGTCCTCGGCGGGCACCGAACTTTCGGTGCGCAGGACCAGACGTCGTGCCGTAGTGTGCGGCCTCCGATGATTTGCCTGCCTGCCGGTCGATTCGATAGTTGTTCTATAAATTATGCACACAACCCTTCCGAGCGCTCCAGCTCACCCGGAGAGTTAGGCCACAAAACGGGCGATACATTCGATTTTGATTTGAAGGACGCCCTAGAAACAGGGCTCCTGGTTGCAGGGCTCACTGGAGCAGACTTAGCAAGCATATAGGCTCACGTCGCACGAGGCCCGGGGTCCTAACGTTCCCACAACGATGCGATTGTCAGGAACTAATCCAATAAACACACTAATTAATAAGTGTTCCTTATAACATTGTTTAATTACATTTTCCCCGGCCCCGACGATTCCGGGATGCCCGGGGTCGAAGTCGAAAAGTGCATCCTGTGCAGCGCTCGGCGAACGATGGATGACCGATGCAGTTGGCAAGATTCTTCCGTTTGCTTCCTGGACCCCCTTCCTGGCAAGCCTGTTGCGGCCTGACCGGCTAAGGGCGATCCGTCCCAAGGATGTTCGCGCGCTCTCAATGTTGCAGTCAATGATGATGCTTTTCTGCTGTACGGCCAGCCTTGGCCAGCCGGCGAGCATCCTTACGTTCGTTCGAGACCACAACCCACGCCAGTGCCCGTGCACGACCAGGACAGGGCTTCATCATCGTCCGACCGGGCCATCTGTATTTGAGATAAAATTTAATTGAAATTCAATTCCAAAACCTGCGAACATCTAAAACTGTTATAATCAATCAATCAGTGCATTATTGTTTGGACACATCCCTCGCTCGCTCGTCTCGAGCAGCCAGAGCCGGGCTCGGTGGTGCCAGTTGGCTATTTACGGGTTTACTTCCTGTCGGCGTGTCCTGTAATCGAGTCGATGGTCCACTTTCCGCAGTCGTAAGAAGCGCCGCCGAGTGATGCTCGCTACTACATCATGCAACGGCAACGGTTCACTTCCGGCCTGCGACTGCGTGCGATCGAACTCTCGGCCACAGTGCTCCGCTTATCACCTGGCCGCGAGCCTTCCGGATCGTGCGGGGTTCGCAACGAACGACTGCCGTGGTCTGAAACGAGCGATAAGCGGAGCGGGGTCCGGGACCGGACCGGTACGTAAGTGTTCTTTATTAGAGAAGCTTGATTTGATCATGCTCTTGATGGATGCACACACCAGCCCGGGCGCCCGGTCGTTGCCGAGTGGCCCGAGTCCCAACAAACCGGGATCCTCTGTCCTTTCGCTAATTGAACGACGAAGTCGGCTTGGGGATAGGATAGTAAACGGTTTGTTTTTGGGCAAAATACATATTTCGCTCCCATCTTTCTCTCTGTGTCTAGCTCTCTCTCTTTCTCTGGTGCGTTGGTAAACATCTGTGGTCAAGTGTTTCGGACGTATATGCAAGGATCCGTACCTACCCATACCGATGTACCGGATACAAGGAGTAGCCCAGAAACGGCCCCAAGTTGGGTGCATCCCGTGCCTGCATCCGGTCCCGAGCAAGGCGCCAGGTTGCAGCTGCACATGGCCTTTGTTTACCCGAAAAATCTGCACACTCCCACCGGATTGCCTACGTTTGTGTGCAATCGATGAAGAATCGGCTTGATAATTGTTGGCCTGCTGCATAAGAGCACTCGGTGTTTGTGCGGGGCCTACAGTGCGTTGCACTTGCATCGCTCTTCTGTTACGATGCACCTCGAAAAACTCATTCATCAGTACGGAGCCTCATAGGGAAGGTGGAAAATTATAGTTAATCAACCTTCAAAACGACGTCATATTTTACAAATCCCAATATTGCTCCATTCGCTGCAATGGAAACATTTGGTGGCCACTGTGGCCCCGCCACACTTCGATTGAACGTAATGACGCTGAGCACTCCTTCACGTTGCGAGGCAGATTATTACTGTTGAAATGGAACTAAATGGAACTGCATAACGTAACGCCAGCCACGCCAGAGCGGCACCGGAGACGGAGTGTGGCACCACCCAGGCACCCCTCCGTGCACTCCTGCGTGTCCTGTATTGTGCGTTCGGATGGCGCACCGAAATTGCATCCCGAGCATTGCGTCCGCCGAAGAGGAAGGTTGTGGTAAAAATGTTCCGTTATAATGAACGTAAGTTCAATTTATTTAACAAATAGCTGCAATCTGCTCTTCAGCAACAACCGGGCTCGTTAGGGATCCGTCGACGTGATGAAGATGCTTCGCAATCGAGCCTTGCATTGTCCGCCCGGGACTCTGTCCGGTGGCGATGATCCTCGTCCGAATCAGAACGAGTTTGAAAGTTTTTGCTACGGTACTTTTGGAACTTTCATTTAACGGGTTTTGCGAACGTTGGAAGTGGTTTGCTGAAACAACAGGGCCACTTTCGGGTATTAGCTTTTGGCTGCCCAATATTTTTGCCAACTTCCGGTTTTGTTTTTACTTCTCACGTAACACATAGCAGATATTGTGAGGAGCGTCTGTAATCTTCTTAGGCATTACTACATACGGTTCGAGTGGCTCAAGCCCTTCCTGATCAGTGTGTGCAATGAAATCCCATCAACCCGGTGCTTGTCTTTTCCCTCTGGCAAATTTCTATCACCACGTTCAGGGGTGAAATCGGAATGAGAATGAGAGAGAAAAGCATCGAGCATCCTGCCCCAAAAACATGTCGAAAACAATCGACAAAACAATAAACAAAAGCCCTCGGTAGCCCCCCCGGGTCTGGCGTGTATGCTTATTATCCCACTTAGTGATAAACATAAAAATAAAGGATCAATTTTTCAATTATCCCTTTTTCGGGAAAGGACGCCTCGTGAAGGAAGGTTCGCCCGAGCCGTTCCGAGCGCTGTGTGAAGTGGAAAATTGGGTGAACAATAATGGCGACGTGTGCTTCCTTCCCCAGGCGGGCCATGTATGTGTTTCTCGGAATGCTCCAAAACAGGAGGACCCAGGACCCGTCCGACCCAGTCAGCTAGGTGGGTGCTGAAGAGCAAATCTATAATAAGCCTCTAGTTTTCCACAATTTTCCTTTCGATTCGTCGTTATTGCCAAACAGGTTTTCTTTTCCCTGTTCGTTTTTTTTCTATTTGTTTGGGAAGGTTGAACAACAGGTTGTCCGACAAAATAGCCAGAGTACAGGAGTTACCGGTGAGCCTGCTGGCGGCTGGGGGTTACTTGGCCGGGAAACCATTGTCCGCCACTAATGGGCTCCCTAGGCATGTGTGCCGGTGTCCCGGTCCTGCTCGGAAGGACACTGGTCATCGAGGAGGGCGGCCACGTTGGGGAGCCGAACCGAAAAGCGATTATTTTCGTAACGTGAGTCGTGAAATTTCTCAAGAAGCTTCGGGCCGGCAAAAAATGAAGGACTTTCGGTGCTCCTCCGGCCGAGAAGTGGCCGGGAATTAGGGCCATCGTAAGATGATAACAGCAACGGTCAACAAGCCCGGTTTGTGCTCGGAATAGAAATAACATTAACGAGCACTCGAGCGACCCTGTTGCCTTCGGGTTCGAGAAACCCATCGATACGACTGTGTCGTCAAGGATCGAGCGCCATTTTCACGAAAACTTCAATTTCGCTGCTTCGTTTCGGCTCAGCGAGCACTAGGCGCCAGAGTGGCGATCGAACGCAGGCAAGTGAATTGGCCAAATTTTGTATTTTAATTTCGTTAATGCCTTCCGTGGGCGCCCGGTGGACGGGTTGAAGTGGAAGCCACTTTACGTTCGGAGCGCTGACGAGGAGCCTGTCCTGTCCTATCCTGCCACCGCTATCACGGAAGGATATTTTTAATTTTCCAACAGACCAGCCCGAACTCGGCGGCATCGGAGCCTCTGAGCCTCTTGAAAAACGTGAAGGCTCCATGCCACCGTACGGGACCGAGAAATTTAGCCAACGTTCGACGTGCACTGGGCTGTAAAATGGTACACCCAGTCAAGAGGGCCACACTGCCCGCGGGCAGGTGGATAGTCGCTAGGCCCTTTGGCCCGGGCCCGGGCCTTTTGCAAAATATACGAACGGCGACTAACGGCTTAAAAGGACACAACAGCCAGCTATTGTTTGTCGCCACTTCAGTTCACCCGAAAACCCACGGAGAAAAGCGTTCACGGTTGTTGTCCTTGAATGGGTCCGAACTACGGTGGTCGCGGCGAAACAGTGAGCCATCTTGAAGAAGTGGTAAGTTTAACTATTGACTTCCCATTTTTTTTTTCTCTCGAGAGGTTTGTTGTAACGGAGCACGGCATAACGAGCTGGAGAGTCTTTCGAAACCTCTTTTTTCTACTTTCCTTCCCTAGAACCATCCAGGGATCCTCAAGACCCGTCCAGGGATCTCGAAAAATATGCCGCTAACTCCGTAATCACATTACGCAAATGCACAACAATGGAAATTGGTCATTTCGATGATGGACGAACCGGCCTCTAGTGGAGCGCTAAGCTTCTTCAGGGTTTCGAAGATGAACGCTAGTGGGCTGAATCTCATTAGGGGAATTAGTTTTGTAATATTGCCAGGATCTCTCCTACAACTGAAAGAACCTTGCGAGAAAGCATTGTTCCGCTACAATTATTTATTTTACATCATCATACAAAGAGCCAAATTTTTACCTTATTTGATATTCCCACTAATGGCTACCAAATTAATGCCATAAAAGCATTAAAAAATCGCGATCGAAACAATGCCAATCACAGTGAAACCCTCGTCTGCAGCAGTGCAAAGACTAATTAGCCCTCATTATTCGCGTTGCTGTGCGTCTGTTACGGGTGTGTCGTAATCAAATCACAGTCAAGCATAACACAAATCAAGCATCAAATCATGTACAAATCCATTCGCCGCATTTCCAGCGCCGTGCGGATCAATCCGGACTCGGAGCCGATCCATGAGCTGATGCCCGGTGTCGAAACCCATCTCATCGGCTGTGGCTAATTTAGCAGTGCACGTTACAGTCGCTCGTCGCACATCTCGCCACGCAGTTGCAACGGAGATGCAGTCCCCGCTTTTTATGCTCCGCGGTGGCTACTAATGCTCCGCGAGCCGGGAGAAAATGCATTTGCTCTGTACGTCGTCGTGGATGCACTGGGATGAGCGATATTGGGGGAAAAAACACGGGAACACGCCGTTGCACTCCTCGGTCCGGCGGATCGGCCTCTGCTCCGGGGACGGAATCGCTCCAAAAACCAAAACCGTCCTTCTGCCCCAGGACGCGACCCAAATGCTGGGGATTCTGGTAAATATTTGAACGAATCTTTCACACCCACTGGCGGGACGGGACGGTTGACGCGCCGGTTGCACAGCTGGTGCAACATTTTCCCCGGGAGCTAGAAAGATTAATTATTTACGTCGAATAAAGTAATCTCTTCGCATCGCTTACAGGACCGAATTCGGTGGCGCGTTGCTCGGGAATTAGGTGCGCCGTCCGCACGAAAGTGGACGATGTCCACACGGCACGGCCTGACGCTCGTCACGAGACAAGCGATCCTAATCAAGCCCGTCGTCCTTCCTGGTCCTGGGCTGCAACTGCCGCACCGTGCGACATGACGGCGTCCGATGTGACCGATGAATAATGATACAAACGTGTTCCAATATGCACCCGGAGTCCCGGAATCGATCGTTGGTCGGCTGGTGCATCGTTGCCGTCGGTGGAAACTGCACAAAACGAGGAGAAAATAAAATTACCCCGTATCGGTTTCCACGAGGCAGGCCGCACGAGTTGCATAAGGCCGGTGGGTTCGGTGCAAGATGCACCGGACCCGCCGGCGGTACGTGTTGCACCGTTGTTGCAGGAGACGGCCCATCATGGTTGGATGGATGAATAAAATATGTAGCAAAATAGCAAAAGTGCAACTGTAAAGCTGGGCGCCGCCCGGAAGAGACCGACGGACCACCACAGCACAGCACAGACATGGTAGCGACATCGCGGACGGAAGTGACGGTTTTTGATTTGTTCGCATTTTTGTTCCCATTTCCAATGGCCTCGCGCTGGTTCCGTTGGTTCGGATGGAAATGCGCGCAGCTGGCAGTGAACGTCAGAGTGCCAGCGACCCAATCGCGAATGTAGTCTTTCTAATTGGTACAAAAAAAGCGGAATTCCGGACGATTGAGGCATTCCTTTCGAAAGGGCTCCACATGAGGATGGTTTCAAAAGCTTCTTTAAGGTCTAATGGAAAGTTGGACAAAAAAGACCCTATTTCATATTGGCGTTAAATAATGATAGGTCTTAATATAAATTTTACTAATTTTATGCAAAACATGATGAGAAATAGTGGCCAACGGCTTCTGATGCTACAGGGACCCATCAGCACCCTACACCGAACTGAAACTCGATGAGATTTCTGTTGGGGACATTTCTCTCAATTTCACCCATCATTGGCGCTCGTCGCGCCGCTCCGTGCCGGCACTTCCTTCCGAACAAAGCACTGGCTTCACGCCGCTTCACGTGCTCACCGTGGACATTTCAGTAACCATTTCGTGGTTAAGACTCTACCGTCTCCGTGACCGAACCCGAGCGGTTCTAACTAACTGACTGACTGGCTGACTGACTGACTGACTGACGCGATGGCTGACGGTGCTCGGAACGAGACCGCCGTAAAACTGCAATGGAAATTGCGTTCCCTGCCCGGCGCGAAGACGTGGCGCGGTTTCGCCAAGAAGAAGTCCTTCGGAGGCACCGTCTTGCTTTCGGTGGCAGCCGGGGTTCCCCGACAGGAACAAATTACTGCAATTCTCCATTATTAAAATTAATTTACATCATTTGCTTAAATAAATTAATTAAATAATTGGCAGCAATCGCGCCGGGGCGAACAATCGAGAACAATGGCCGGGTGGCCGGGCCGGGGAAGGATACACACAGCGTTGGCAGCGTGGGGCCAATGGCTGACGGTGTTCGTTCGTTCCTTCGTTCGTTCGAAGAATGGAAACTTTATGCTCACGAAGCGGCAAAGTCGCTTTGAGTCACCGCGTTTCGAGCACCGTCTCGGTAGAAATGATTTTCCCAAGGTAATAATACCACCGAAAGGATGGTGGCCACGTTGACACACTCTCGTACGTACGTGGGTTCTCCGATGGTGGCGGTGGGATCTCGTGTGAACGGCTGACTCCTTCGCTTTGCGGCAGCGAAACGGAAGTCGTCGTCGCCGTCGACTGTCGGTGGAAAAATGGAGCCAAATTAAAACATTTCCTTCCGAGACCGGGCTCATTTGCGGGAGAGTGGAGTCGAGTGAAACAATATCGAATCCCCGGCACCCGGCAGCGGTAGGACGAAATAATCCTCTCGTGGAACCAAAATGCACCGAAGCACGGAATCGAACGATTGTGGGGTTTCCTTCGAGGACAATTCACTGCCAAGCAAGGCTGAGAGTGCTGACGCATCGCACCGCGTAAACCTGAAATCAAATTTGAGCTTTTCGTCCACGGCTAATGGAAATTTAGTTTGAAATATGCAAACATCAATTAATGCTCTCGTCAGAAGAACGCGGGGACTGCAGTTCCTCAGGTCCACTAATGGAAAGCCAATATTGCTTCAACAAATTAAACCATTTCTCAAAACAAGGCGGTGAAATGGCGAAACTTAAAAGAAGTTATAAAGTGTTGGCCGTTTTTTTCCATCATAAGATTTCCTGTGGGGAAGGAATCCGTGTATCGCTCCAGGAGTTCCGCTGTTCGCGCGCGGCGCAATGTCTCAAAAAACAAAGCCCGAAACCAATACTGCCGATTGCGATGTTTGTTCAGATGTGCAAACCGGGAGTGTTATTGTTTAATTGCTTTTAATCAAGATCCGATTCGCCGATTGAAAAATCACATCCCAGCCCGCGGTGGCGGTTTTTCCGTCTCATCTTCCCAAGAAGGACCTGCACTGCGCTTCGGAGTCTAGCTTTCGGCTGGGACCACAGAAACAAAAGTGAACTGACGGAGTGTGTTGGTAAAAATCTAAACCACCCACCAAACGGACGGATCGGGATTATCCTACGGGTGGACGGTTCCCGGTTGTTGTTTTCGCGAAACATCGAAACCGGATCGAAATAGTGGCCACTGTGCCGCGCATCGCGTATGGTTTGGTCAGTAAACAAGGCTCCACTCTATTGGCTCTGTTGCTTTTTGCCAACAGTACCGTGTGGCCACTGCCTTGCAAATTACGTCCGAAATGGAGCGATTTGTTTGCAACGCTCTTCAACCGTTCCGCGCGGCAGCGGCCAGCACTCCGTCGAAAGGATGGGCCGGGCCGTGCCGGGTGGGCGAAAAAAGGAGCCACTCAAAATGGTTCGGAATAACATACTGGCGAAAGAAATAGACTCCCGCCCGGAAATGGTCACTGGCCAAGCGAGTCACGCATTTGCAGCACCGGAACGGGCCACGTGCCCGAAGAAACGGCAGCGCACGGGAAATGAAATTTAGCGAAACGGATGTGTCCCATCCTTTCGATTTGCCAATCGGACCGATCGGGACGGACTGCCAATGAGATTGGCTTAGAAACGGTTGCGTTTTTGTGCAGTGAGCTGCAACACATGAGCTGCACGCAGTTTCGAATGACAAAAGCCGAGCCATGGGACCAGGTTGGCTGCAGCTACTGAAGGCTGCTATCGTCAAGTGCAGTGGACAAATTTTTTGGCAGGCGTAAATCTGCTCAAAATGAATCATCAGAAAATGAAAAAAAAAACGGTAGAAATCATGTTTCAACATTTGTTGAATAATACTTTAAAGTAAATTTTCATGAGAGTTTTTTTGTATTTGAAGAAGTCGGTGAAGGCGTTGTTTAATGTTTTTTGTGGGATTGTTTATCAACTTGCACGATAATCCTCTACAACACCGAAAACGAGAGAGCTTTCGCGGCAGGCCCACTGTTTGGTCGGTATCTGAGCCCAACCAGCCCAAAACGAACATTTCCCAAACCGAAAATCACTCGTCAATCGAGTCGGAGGAAAGAAGTCTCCCGAGCAATGTCTGGCATTCGAGGTGGTCCCAAAACTGTTTCTCTTTGCCCCACGGTATGTCCAGTTATCCCGAACCCTCGGTTGTTTCAAAAAGCAGCGCGCGGTCGGTTTTTGCGCGCTGGGAGAAAAATTGCATCGGAAAATGTGTCCTCCAAATGGAAAACTTCATCCGGAATCGGCGGACCGAACCAGTCAGGAGATGGTGTGGAAAACACCCCCAATCCTTCCCGCAAACGAGATGACACATTTTCCACAACGTTGCCCACTTGGCCACGCCGTGGCCGCATGTTGTGCGTGTTTGGTATTCAATTTTCCAAATTTCCGCATCCGGTTCGAATTTTTCACCGGATGCAAAAATCCGTTCAGCGATCGTATCCGTTCTCTGCCTCCCCCGGGCCCACCCCGGGATTCTCACCACCGTGTGTTGGCTTGGGACCGTTCCGGCGGCTGTCACCTCCTGCCGAGCTCCGTCTCGGGCCGTCACTGGCTACGGGTGAGCGAGAAATATGAACATGGAATTTTCCTTTTTTCACCACCACAAGAATCAGCCGCCGCCACCGTGACCAGTGGGGCCTGGGTCGGTCGGTCGGATCGGATTGAAAACGGTTTACCTTTATTTGCGCCAAAGTTAGTTCCCTTGATTTCATTTTCGAGTGCCTCGACTGGACAACTCCGTCCGTCCGTCCGTCGGTCGGCGGCGACTACAAAAGATTCCGGTAAGTATGGCTTTTCGGGGAAACGGATTTCCCGCTCCGAAGTGAGCTCACTCACGGTTCTGCCACACCGGCCAGGGGAAACTGATCCACCCGGGGCCACACGAGCCGAGTGGGTTGATGAACGGGGAGAGTTTTCCGACTCGGGCCCGGAAATTCAACCACCTGGACCGTGCGTGCCTGGCGTGTGTGGCAGCCGAGGGGACAAGGCCTTGTCCGACAAGGTGTGATGTGAATGCATCAGTAAGCCTGAAATGTTTGTCAATATGATGAAGGCCGTCGCAGGTTTTGACCGGTGCCGGTGGTGACGGTGACAGCAGATGGACAGCAAGCATCCCGGGCGGGTGTCCCGGCCGCCTTCGGTCTCAGTTTCACAGCCGTCGTGCGTGCCGTGGCCAGTCCGAAGCGAGACGAAGAAAATCAGCTTACACCAGACGACCGGAGCACCGGTTGACGGTGTAATTTGATTTTCCACTTTTTTTCACCGTTCCCAGTGCTCGGAGTGCTGTGCAGTTTGGTTGTCGTTAGACTTTTTTTGCGCTGCCAAAAGAAGGGCCGCCGCTGTCGGGGGACTCAAAGATCAAAAGGATCTCCACTAACCAGCCATCCATCCATCCATCCATCCAGTCAGTCAGTCAGCAAGTCTTCGCCCCATCCGATGAGTCCTTGTTGTTGTGTAAAACTGAAATCCCGGCCAGTCAAAACGGGTTAGCTGCGGAAAGGGTCGAAAGGGGTTTCTTCAGCTTACCCACTTCCTCTCCGGTGAGGTTCCTTCGGTGTGGGGGGGCCAAACTGAAAGCAATTAACCCTATTGCTTTTTCGGGAGAGAGCGAGTGGCGTTTTTCCGTTTCTCCTTGCTGGCAGCCCCCCAACAGGTCCTGGGCCGGGGCCGGGTCCTGCCTCCTGGATTGGATTGACGTGCGCTGAAGGATGCAGTAATCGTTTAATGGATGCTCCCCACGGGGGCCGAACCGTGGAAGCTAAAGAGCTGGGGTCCCTTTTTAGGGGAAACGACTCAAAGTCGAACCGGGCTCCGGTCCAAGGTTAGAGGCCGTCAATGTTAAAAGGCATACGTGGCTTTCCCGGGGCAGCCGGTTCGAAAGGAGCCGAGGAGACGCCTGAGGTTGATGTTTGATTAGACGGGATTTGTCGGGGCGTGAAACGTACGTATTGGATTAAAAAGCATTAATCTAATCACGACGTGGTAAGGTTAATGAGTTTAAGGCCTGTGTCGGAAATGGGCAAAACAAAAAACGGTCAAACAAATTACGATACCGAGGCGAGTCATTTTTACAATTTTGGCGTTGAGAAAAGCAAACTTTTACCTCTCTGATTAATTATTCATTCTTTTCTTAGTTGTGCTAGCCGTTCGTTTATGTTATAAAAAATGTAAAAAAGGAGCATAAATCATGTTCATTTGTAGTTGTACGCTTTTAATGTGAAATCAACGGTTTCGGCCACCAGAACATCGATGGTCATTTACCACGCAGCCACCGATACCAGAAGTGGTTTGTGTGGAAAACAAAAAAAATCCTCGCTGATGGATACATTAAATGCAAAATAACCGGGGTCACGATGCGGTCATTGGCGATCGACCGAGGAAGTATCCTGGAGTGGCATTAAATAATTAAAATCAGTTTGGGAATAAAATTGGAACAAATGCTGAGAAAATTGTTGAAGGTTGATATAAATCAATCAGGGATTGATTTTCTTCCGCTTTATCAGTAAGCAACCCTCAGTTGCTGATCATATTCTCAACAAGAAAACAAAAAGTGATGACTCCGGGGACAAAACCAACTCGCTGACGCGTGCTGCGGTTCGTCCCTCCGTTGGTCACCGTTTTTCTGCCCCAATTTGCTGTACACCACATAAAAGTGTCTGCGTCTGGTTCTTTTGATGATGGGACCACATTTCGAGACCACTTCACTGTAGTACAACAGGCCACACGGGTGATGCGTTTTGTGACACCCGCGTGTGGTCGGTGGAGCATAATTGGCAACATGGTGTTCGCGACATGAGCGTACATTACATGAAAGTTGTTACTCGTGACCTATGGCCATGTCGAGAATAATGTTCTTATTAGCAGTGTTAAACAGGCAATTGAGAACGGAGAGAATTGGTGAGATAATTGAGTTTTTCATTTTCCACATTTTGTGTAGACCGTTACTTTCGTGTTGTGCAATTTATTCGCAGCATAAGTGATTATGTTCTATCATGCATTGACGCACTGCTTCTACGAAATAACGGTGTGCCAGCACGCAATCCCCGCTGGCGGAACGTAATCTTATGAATAGCCCCACTTGAAGTATTTCCTCGCGGTAATTTGGCAGGAACACAAAAATCGCTCCCTAATCCTTCACCGCTTTCCCTGGGCATTCCTGGCCTGGTCCCGGCGTAGAGTGGCGTTTGATTAATGAAGCTAATCCCGCCGCCAGGTAAGAAGACAACCGAAAAACCCATTTCCGAACCAAAAACCTGGTCCGCGCTCATACGAGCCACCTGGCCACCGGCGAGGGTCCTGCGAAGGCTGCGAAACCCGTTTCCATCAACGCAGCACGGCGTTCGGTTTCGGTTTGCCGGAAAAGCGGACCGAGTTTTCCCAGCAGCACACCCAGCCACGTACGCTGCGATGCTGCGGAAAAGCGGTTGCGCTCGACGGACGAACGAGCCAACTTTGCGCACTCTAATTTACATTCCATTGAACAACAAGTTAATTAACTCCAAAATGCTCCGAAAATCCCCGTTTTCTTCGCCACGTGTGCCCGCGCGGGCGTGTTACATGGCGGGTTCGACGGGAAGGATCGCGTCGAGTGTGGTGGCCCCGCAATCGCTCATCACGCACGCAATATCTCAAAATTGGCCGCACCATAACGGGACGACGTCGGGACGACGATGACGATGTTGCGAGCACAGTGTGTTTGAAAGTTTCGCCAACGGGGCCCGGGAACAAGAGAAAGGGCTGCGCCGTCGCGAGTCGCCGCCTTTCGGTTACGTATCGATAGGCGAGTGATTGAGGGTCCCCCCCCCTCAGCTTCACTCGGGAGTCGTTCCGTGGCCTCCCCACAGCCCAGTCGAGGCGTTCGAAAATTCGCGAAAACTGCACGACGGTACGGTTCGTTTGCGTTTTGGCGTTTTGAAAAATGAATTTGCGCCTAATTAGGTTCGGTGCCGTCGCCCGGCCGCCATCCTGAAAGGGTGGCCTCGTGGGGCCGTGAACATTTTTAACATAGCATTTCCATTTCCATCGCACCCGCCCTGGGCGCATGAAGAGTTTAAGAAAGTGACGCTTTCCGTGTGCCAAAAGCGAGTTCTGCCCACGGCTGCGGGCTCTTACATATGCTCCGATGTTCGATGGGGAACGGGATTGTTCGCGAAAGTAATTCTTCTTTTGGGCCAGCACTTTTGGTGGGTGGGCCGGTCGATGTGAAGGTTGTAATCTTTTCCGGACGGCGAGGCCCACATGCGCCGGCGAAGGAACATGACACGCTTCTTGTAGGTCGTAACGATACTACATGGTGAGGAAGAATATTTTAAATATCTTTTCGGTAAAAAAGGCCTTATCAGCAACAGTAGGAGCTTTTACTATTCCTCCCAACAGAAACGATAAAGTTAGTTAACGAAAATAATAATTATGAAAGTTTTTCTTTCGTTTCAAAGAAACGCTAGAAGGAAGCATAATTTTGAAAGACTTCAAAACCTAAGTCAAACCTAACCGTGGCTTAATTAGTTATTGATGTACGGCACATACGTGTTTTTGCGTGCATCTTCCCTTCCGTTGCAAAGTTTTGAAATTGTTTAGCGAAAGAGGCTTTCTTTGGTGCGCTGTCGATCACGTTGTTCCGCCATTCAGGGGTAAGAACCTTCATACGGCCGGCGTCACTCATTCTGGGAGCATTACGCAAGAGTATCCTTTTCGGCGTATCTTCGTTCCCCGTACAAGCCACGCACGGGCAGATGCTCGTGCTCGTCGTCGTCGGAATCGGAAAACTGTAATTTACTTCTAATTAGGTATTCTGCTTTAATTAATAATAAATTAATTACCCTCGAAAGTGGCTGCGTTGCTCTCGCTCGGTCCTGAATTTGTCAATTTTTATTCTCGCCATCGCCGTGCGTTGTAAGAGTTTCGGGACGGAATTTTACGTCACAAGCAAGGGGGTTTCGGGTTTCCTACCCGCCGTCACTGGAACAGGCCAACCGGTGTGCGCTACTTGAGGCAAAAGGACTACTCACTGCGCTGCGCTATGAAGCAAAAGTTTACGGCCCCCGGTACCGTGCCGGCCTCGGAGTTTCTTTGGAGCTTGTGGGTATGGTTTTTTTGTGTTTTGTATGTTGGTTTCAGTTTTCCAAAACCCTCGTCGCACAGAATCGCACATCACTCAGCCATCGTCGGTCGATCAGTATCTGCAGGGTCTCGTTCTCCTGAAGCCGTGAGCGTGAGGCGTTCGCATGTAAACTACCCTTGGCCGCCGAGGCTAATGAAGCTCTACGTGATGGTGGAATGTTGCAAGATGAAGAATTGCTCGCAATCAGCACCAGCACCAGGGGCCGAGGCTGCGAAAGGTTGCGGGCACCACTCGGCAAGGTGTGCCAGGGATGCCGAGTTTTTACGTTAATTAAATCCACCATGGTAACGTGATGGGTTGAAAAATACTTTTCTCGAGCATGGAAAACGCCGTGCACGTTTGGTCCTACTTAGGAGAGCGAGTGGCGAAACGGGCGGTCCCCTTCGGAAGGATGCGATGAATGGTTTTTTTTTTACTAAGATGTACTCTGAGTTGGATGCAGCAGTCGAGAGATAGAGAGAGAGAGAATCATTGGTAACTAGATGCATGTTAATGACGAGACGTTATTGCCATTAGGAAAGCCAAAAAGGTTCTATGCATATATGGTTCTGTGCTTCGCAAGAAGGTTCTATTGTTGGCCAGGTGTAACAAGCGTCCCTTCTGTTTCGCCACGTGCCACTTTGTGCCACAAAAGTAGGTACCAAGTCTGGTAGAAAAATGGCATAATGAGCGTGCGACACAAGGACCACACATTAGCCAGGAACTCTGAACTGGCCAATTAATATGATGTGCGCTTTTAATGCCCCTCGAGGAAGTAGGAAGAAGTAAAATATATTAATTACAGTAACTCTGCATTCGAAGATTATTTCTTTTGTTAAGTACCGTATTTTAGCTTACATAAGTCACAATCTTTGTCCGATTTTTGGGGCTTAAAAATGTCCTGCGACTTCAACAGTGGTTATTGTGTAGATTCCGAATATGTTACAAAGTCAGATTATTATTGATGAAGTTAATATTTTTGTAGTCTGTAAATGGGTAAAATTTATGAAAAATGTTTTTTTTTTAATTTTCAACTCAAATTATTAGGTTGGCTCTATTTCGTTGGCCATTTAAATATCACCAAACCCCAAAATCGGAGATCAGTGACTCGATGCCCAACGATCACGCCGCAGAAAGTAATGAATTCCGGAGTCCAACGTGGCATGAACGAAAAAAAAAACACATTCCCAACGAAGGTATGGAATTGATTAAAGAAAGCGAATAAATAAGATAGTCAACCTTCTTAGCACAGCCTTTGCGGACGGCCATGCCTACGTTAACGGGTCACGGATGATCAGCGGGTCGAGATCGTGATTAGAGAACCCATCATCGAACCCATCGGTTAGTGGACCGGGGCGGGCCGAATAATTAGCGATGGCAAATTATTCATGAGCACATACACTGTACCGGCGATTAGCCGAGAAGCTTGTTCAATAGTGAAGAAATGTGTGTGCTTTGTCTAGTCGTGAGTCCTCGCCCAAATGCACTTACCGGAGCCCCTTAATCAGTAGCGTCAAAGCATCTAATTGAGTTCACAGAAGAGGTCTTTCGCTTCTAAGGGCGAAGACATTGGCGATCGGTGAACTATTCGTGATCAGAAGATGAGATTGTGCGCCGATGGCTGGCAGCATTTACACTGTAAATATACTTTGTATAATTACGTGTATAAGGATTTCTGTGCGAATTAAGGTTTATTTACGAACCATGGGAGCCACTTTGGGCTGCAGTTCGCGTTTTAAAAATCCCAAATCAGCCGCTCGAATCGATCTCGCAGTGAGTCGGAAGCAGTTCATCGCAACTCCACCGGAACCGGTGTCGTTCGCCGGACCCAAAGTTCAACGATTCCGCCGCGACTCTGTGCGGTCCAACCGCGCAAGGGCGTCACAAAGCAAATGGCAGCGGAATGTAATAAATTCGGTATGAAATAAAATTTGAATAAATTTGCAACGCTTTTTTCTCCGGGCACGATCGCGGCACATTTCAACCGCCGCCGACGGGGCCGCCGTCGACGCCGCGGTTTTGTTTCATTGTTGTCGCGGGAAGACGGTATGTGTGGGTCAGCGATGCTTAAGAAAACAGAACCAACCAAAACAAAGGAAAAAAAAAAACACATCCACGACACAAACAGACACCGCCGACGCCGCCGGACGAAACTCGTGGCCAGAATTGAAACCAAAAGCGAACGGAACGGAGTGCATTTGAAAACAAACACCGAAGGCCCGGCCACCGCCGCATAAGTCGCCGGTTTCGTGGCATAAAAAACGTGACCGCGGTCGGCGCACCGAACCAGGGAAGGTGGCAGGCGCGTCCGGGAATGAAGTATTGAGCGTCGGGGGGCCAGGGTCGAGGCGATCCGGAGATCCGAAAATTTTAAATCCTTCACGACTTGGCGATGGTCAGCGATGCATGGCCACGCGGCTTAAGCAGCTGCAATCGGTGCAGCTGCCGCCCTTCAAAGAGGTCGCGACTTGGTGACTTTTGAAGTTTATGAAAGCGCCGCACGCCACGGTGACCTCTGGGGGGGAGCGGAAGAGTTCGTAAAGCACTTCCAGACGCTTCCGCATCCGGTGCCACTTCCGGTACCGACCGGCCTGCGTTGCGGGACATTGCTGCAGGTGTTAATGTCGCTGCTGGTACCGCGATTCTCCATCACGGCGAGGTTCACAAACTACGAGAAAAGTGTATGACATGGTACATTATGCGAAGGTTTTTGTTTTAAATTACAAAAGTCAGGGGTGAAAAGTGATCTTAAAGCACAATTTTATGATGCATGAAAATTTATTTTATTTCTCGCAGGAGCTTCTTTAGTTTTAACTTAGTTTTTATTTCGATTACTTTGGGTGAACGCATCACAAACAAGTAGCAAACATTTAGTCCTGTATTGAATCGATCTTTCCCTGAGCAAAACTGAGCAAAACCGTTAAAAAGACAGTCGAAATGATGAAAAGTGGGCCACCCTTATTGATGGGACTGCATTTCGCCACTTCTGTGATCGCATGGCACGGTCCAACAGCCAACGTGGTGCCAGCTAGCAAAAGGCCGAAGGTCTTCTCGGGTGCATCTATTCGTTGCAAAAGCCGATTAAAACCATATTTAATAGCCAACGAAAGACGTGAGGGACGAATATTTATCGGGCGTCACGGAACGGTTTTTGAGCTTCCGTGTTTGGTCCGCGCGGAACCCTATTCTTCGGGGTCAGATCATCGGGCCCCTGCGCAAAACCCACGGGACCCTCGCGTAAGCCCCGCAACCGACGGGCGGCGAATGGCACTGGGTTGTGAATTTTATTAATATAGCGCACCGCGGGAAGGCTACCGTTTCGTGGCCGCCGAGGCGCGCCACAGAAAACGCTTGTGGTGCCTGGCAGGAGGCAGGAGTGCGACCGGGTTGGGTGCAAGGTTAATTTATGTGCCATTACACAATTACGCAAACCGGGGCCCAGCTTGGGGTCTCAGCTGCGTGGCCGCCACTGCCGTCGTCGCGTTTTCGATTCGCGCGCGGACTTCAAACCCGATGCAACTGCATCGGGATGCGCCCGGCCAAACAGGGACCGTTCCCGGGTGTGAGCGTGTGTGTTTCGGTGTGGATTTTTTTTTGCTGCTCCTGTTCACACGACGCTGCGCTCGCGGATCGAGTCCTTCGCCAACGGCGGGCTACCCGCTGCGTGGCTGGTAATTGATCATCTCAACTGCTGCTGCTGCAAATGCCAGTTCGATGCAGTCACGAAACGGAGCTTCCCTGGCGATGGAGGGGTTAACAGGCCAACCGGCGTTCTGTCGCTAGTACCGGCCCACCCCTCACTAATCCCATCGATTGCCACATAATTCTTCCGATCACCGGAGCAGTAGATGAAACAATGACGTCGTGGCCAGTTCATCGGCTCGCGGAAGGATTGGGATGATCGCGAAAAGGCTTCGTCGGATGTGATGGCCAAATGAATGTAATAATGAGCGCAATAAATTATAAATCGTTTTGATAACTATTACGGCTAGTTTTCACAGTTCATTACGTTCTACAAACATATCTGCTTGCTGTCCCTGGTTGAACAATTGATCGCGAAGCACATGTTTGAAAGCGTAACGGTCGGTTTTAGGAGACCAAAATCCCCTATTGCAAAACACGGATTATGTTGGAAATACTCTCTTCACGTCGTGGAGATTGTAAAGAGTGTGGGCACTGTGGGTTCTCACCGGACGCCGAAGAAGTCGGTAAACAGTTCCTAGCTCTGCATCGAGCCCCGATACAGCGAACGAAAGGAATTATACGCAGCCATCCGTGGCACATTCGTCCCCCGGGCTGTAGTGGCGACATCTTTTCCTGTCATCATACCCGATCCAAGAAGAACCGGATTGCTTCCGAGTTGGCGTGCGCATATGCCCCGGCACCTATGGTGACGGAATTGGCTCAGGATGCAGTCGCCCGGAAGTGATCCCTTTCGGTGGAGAGTGTTTCACAATTGAAATTAAGCAGTGGGTATTAGTGTTTCCCAAAACCGATCGGCTTGTCGGGACGTCCGGAATCGACGTGGGAAAGGTGGAATGGAATGCACCGGCATCAAGAAGCGATCGATCCACCGATGGGCTTGGAATGACGGATTAACTTCCACCAATTGGGCGACGATCCGGTTCTCGTTCTACGTTCCGTCCCATTTCTAAATTTACACCTGGCAGTTGGCTTTCTGCACGCGGAAGACGTTGCAGGTGCCGGGAGGACAGTTCCCACGGTTTCACTCTTTCTCACGGTGGCGCACGGGTGGCGGATGGGAAAACTCGTCCGCAATCGATCGATCGTGAAACGTGACCAATCGGTCGGTTCACGAAAATAATGAGTACGAGCCGGCGACAACCGGCTGACGGGGTGTTTTCCTGTGGCTGCTAACTAAATGTTAAGGAGGAAAACAAATTAAATTCTTAGCTGCATTCTTTCTTCGCGCGGCTTCGTTACGGTCATCAATTTTCAACGTGAAGTTCAATTTTAATCATTTCTTACATTTGATGACCTTTTGACCATTATGCCCTCATTGATAGCGGGGCATGTTTCGGCAACTGATATCGGTGGGCGCTTAGTGCACTTCTATTCATCCTCAAATCTCTGAGTAAGGTCTTCACATCAGGAAGTGTTCAGGTGGAAGCTGTCCAGAAGCACTCTGGATGTATATCCACTGGGATTTATTTTTGTGGAGTTTGAAGCATAAATAAAGTATGCCGTAAAAGACATCCAATAGAAAATTAGATCGTGAATTGGGGCAATGCCTCGCGAGGTTATGCGAAAAGTAATAAATCTTAGAAAAGGGATTAGATCTGACAATTATTCATATCTTTTTAAACGTTTGGGTTTTCAAAGAACGGCCACTTCATATCCGCATTTCTTTTAATATTGTTAACTTGAATGATGCGTAATATATTATTTCTACATAGAACACAACCGATCGTCTCATTAATGTTTAATACTAAAACTTGTGAACTGTGAACAACGTTGAGTCATTTTCACCAGAGCTCGGAGCTGCATTTTACAGACCCGATAGACTTCCGAACCCGTCCCAAAAAGGCATAAAACATCGTCTCACGCCTCCGTGAGCGCGGTTCCCGTGCATTACTTGCGCCCGTCAAGCGACGGTGGCGGCGGGAATGCGAAGTTCGCGGGTCAAACGCGTCCGGAGTCGAAGTCGCGTCGCCAGCCATGGTCCATTAGCGATTCCGATACGGGGTTCCCATGGCTCGCCGCGCACTTTTTGCCGCGGCCACCGATTTTTTGGGCCCCCACGCCTCGGTCGGTGCCGGTCGCCGTGTTATACTTTTGATTCTTTAATGTGTGGCCAACTATGCTCGATTGAACAATTCTCGGCGAAGCGGCGATTTTTTATATTTTTTTGCTTAATTTGTAGTCCGGTCCGGTGCCGGGGATGTTGGCCACCGGATAGACCGCGGGGAACACTAGTTTTCGGCCATTATTCCGAGCGGACCCGGGGACGCATTTCGTGGTGGCGGTCGGAGCATACCACGGGATGACACGAATGTGGCCAACCGTTGGTTTCCGTCCGCCCCTATCCAGACCCGGGAGTCACCAGCCCACTTCGTCCCCGCAGGAAACCCACGCTGGTGGTGAATTTTTCCAACTTTTTCAATTTTATTTTCCCCAATCCTGAGTTTCCCGCGGGCCCATTACCGTGGGCCGCGCGCCCATCCAACCGTGTCACGGAGTTGTTTTTTTTTTCGCGCGGATATTTATTTTTATTTCTTGCCCGACCGGCGTCGGGCTTTTGTTTCGGGTTTTTGTGCATTTGCCGGTCGCTTTTTTCCTTTTTTCGCGATGGGTGCGTTTTTGCACCCAACTATGCCGTGTGTTGCGAAACAGCGGCTTATGTGCGGATTTTGTGAAGAGGGTGTTTTTTGTGTTATTAAGCCGCCAGCCCACCGTGGCCGGGCACGGCGTTGTGGCCGTTGTGGTCGCCGTCGTCGCTCATCCATCGTGCCCAATCCTGGGCGCAGGTTGGCAGGGCTGAAGGGCTTTGGACCAAACTACAGTGGGCTACCGGACATTGGGCTGACCAATCGACGGAACATTATTTAACACTATTCTACACTCAAAATGCGATAATGCTAACTGTAACTAAGAACCCGTTGCTCTTGTTGCAACTGACGGTATCATCGGTTTCAAAATAGAACATTTGAATATAAAATTCCTGTTAAAATCTTTCACTTCATTTACAATTGCGGGACACAGTCCCGTTCGGTTGTGGGGCGGAAAGCGATTGGAATTCGGTACGCTCCACCTTGCCTCGGGTGGTGGAGGCCATCCTAAGCACGGACGGTTTGGCCGGCCCGATTGTTGGGTGCCGTTTTGGGGCGGTCCGAGGCCGCCGAAATAGCCTACGGTACACATAAATCGTCTCAATTTTCCGTACGTGTCACGTACTATTCGGGGGCTTGTGGCCAAAAAATTTGAATTAAATTACCATATAATGAATACAATTACTGGTTCGACTGGTTCGGGGATTTCTTTTTTTTTTGCTGCTTCTTTCGGTTCTGGTCGGAGACCCCAACTGGACCGCGGGCGTTGCAAGTGCAGAGGTTTCGCCTTCGGTCTTGTGGCACGTTTTCGGTAGGTATCCACTATTTTTCGGCTGCGGTACCCCTTCCAATGTTGCGAGGAATGTTTCAAAGTATTTAGTTCATCGACCAATAACGATGCCTGCGGGCACGGGACGGAACAGTGACGGAGGACAACGCAAATTAACCCACCGGAGTACCGAAAGGGTCTCTCTGTTGTTGTGTCGTTGTATAATTTGATGCAGATGTGATTTGTGTGTCACACGGTGTAAAATATTGCATTTTGCGGCTGTAATTTCTGTGGAATGTTTTGGGTGTAATTTATTTCGCTCCCAACGCAATGCAACTGACCGTCGCCCGAGTCAAGAGCTTTGTGAGCGTCTTGGGTAATTTATGAACTTTGAAATGCTGACCGGTTCGTCAGTTTGAAGATACGAATAATATAACCGTCGAACAGTGATTTCATAATAAGGGAACCCGACTTAACATCTAGCCTTTTGACAGTGGGCCTCAATTATGGCAACACCAAATGCATTTAAAAACATCTTTCCGTAAGCTAATAAATCATACACAGCAATTTGGAGAAGGTAACAGGGGAACTTTCGGACGCATTTCAGTCCCAAGCTGTTGCCAGTTATTCAACGGCAATCGAATCGCTGTGTGAATCGTGCAAAAGAATTGCTCGTTTGACGCGGACGAAAGTTTTCCCCTGTTTGCTATTGTTTTTTTTTTATAAGAACATTAAAACATCGTTACATGTCAGCGTGCTAACAGTCCGTTAAACTTTACCAACTGTTCTGTGGAGAAGAGCATAAATCACTCTGGGCGCCGTGTAAGTTAGTTCAAGTTGTAAGTGTAAGTTGTTCAACGAAACGAAAAACTTGTTGAAATCTTCGATTGACACCGAAACTGACCTCTTACCGTGGTTCTTTTCCGGGTCGCCATCACGCGAATGTGTTCCGCGTGTGCGAATGCATTTAAAAAGCCTTCAGGCATTACAGAGGCAACGGTCCCAAATTCGACCCCAACGAATGTCATTCGAACACCCGAGTCGGCACTCAGCGTGGAAATAACGTTACATTTTGGGGGTTTTTTGGGGAAGGCTTTACTCGTTACTCGTCTGACGTCCTGACATGGCTCACGTCACGTCACTCATCAGGATGTCATGTAACGTACGGAAAGACAGGCAGTCCGTGGAAGGTTTAAAATAGGCTCCTCAGTTCGTTAGGCACCCCAAATATCCTTCTTACGAAAAAGTTGTTATCAATAAAAAAATTGGAAGGCCCTTACATTAATATGTTCTTATTTTTTATATCACAAGAACCATGTTGCGGCAGAATGCACCCAATGTGGCGGATAAACAAACAAAACCTGCTGCACTTCATAATGCATCGGTGGTGGCAGGTAAATGTTGGACGGGCTCACCAGATATTTGTTGGCCCCATTCGTTGGCGCCAATGACAGTAAAGGTTACACTTTTTGAACGATACGGCCACGTGCCCTAATATGGATCTTGGCCACCGTCCTATAGAAAAGGAAAAGTTTGTTGCTTGTTTCCGGTCGTTTAATGTACTTCCTGTCAGCCGATGTTAGCAGCGCATTGCCATCCAACAGTGCGCGGAAAGGGTTTTTGTCCAATGTCTAATAAGACTTGCGATGGGATAGGAACACAAATAAAATACAATTAGTGTGTTACCCTAAAACCGTGTAGAAGTTGAGCCTGAAGCCAATTTAACCCTGTTTCGTCATGCCAACGAACAATCAGCGGCATCTTCGAACGATGGCCTTGATTAATGAAGTACCAATTACAACAGATTCGTGCCCGAGGCGAACCTGGCCAATTGTGTTAATGGACCCGTTGGACCTCGGCTTCCTTTTTAGTGTAACCGAGAGTATTTGAGTCCACTTGTTTTGATCTTTCTATCCCATCAAAGGACGTTTGATGGGTGAATCGGAAACTGTTGCACTCCACGCCGACGGGCGAACGGCCAACGCCGATGGGCGAACGGCAGGGCGAAAAGGCGGTCCCCACGATTCGCGGGCGTGAGTTCTCTTTCTCTCGCGAGAGAGAACGTCACTCACTCTCAGCGAACGGTGGTTTCTCAGCTCTCTCTTCTCTTGCGGTCACTCACTGTCTCTCCTCACGGCGATTCGCGTGACTCACGCAATCTCGCCACTGTTTTCTCGCTGTCTCGCTTTCTCACTCGCGTTTCATTGTTCCTGCCGTTGTTTGGGGGCCTTTCACTCGTTGCGCACATGTGTGTGCTCCCCTTTTGCAAACGACGTTGCTAACTACCCGCACCGGAGAGTGGTGCAACAGTATCAAAATTCTGTGAACCCCGGCGAGTCGGAGAAGATAAATTCTCCTCCAGCTCTGGAGCACCAACACAAACGCAACGTGGCCCCAAAAGCACGAACCGAAGCCCGACCTGCCCGACGTGACGACGAGTTTCCGGTCGCTCGGTGGCGTTCTTTTCGCCGGTTGCATCGTCGAGTGTCGGTAGTAGTGGTAGTAGTTAGTAGTTGGTCACACATCGCATAGGACGCGCTAGCCGGAGCAGCATCCAAGAGTCAGTCGGAAGCAGAACTCGTGGCGTCAGTGTCGTGATTTTGGATGCGATATTCTCCGGAGTCCCAAGTGTCCAACCTAGAGGGTCAAGTTCACCTGTTCTCTCGGCTAGTGCCGAAAAGTGTCCGCCTGTCCTAGACAGTCACCTGTGCGGTCCTCCGTGCAGTTTCGCGCGCTATTGCTTCGTGCGTGTTTTTGTCTGCGTGATCGGTGCGTTGTGAAACGTCAAACATTGCATTGCGTGCAGAAGAAGTGGATTGTTTGGTGTGAGCGTTGCTTTGACAGATCGCGAGAACGCGAGTGTGAGTTGATCGTGTGCCTCGATCTCTCGATCATTGATTACAAAATTCAGCGCCCTTCGTGGTGAGTGTGCTTTGAACGTGAATGTGTTTATTGGATAGTGCCCAGGTGTGGTGAATTCAGAATCCCGCGTCAACAAGGTGACCAACGTAAGCGAAAAGGTGAGTGATGCTTACCATCTATGGTGGGATCTAAGTCGCCTGTGAATCAACCGATCCTCATTTGACCTTGATTGAAATACCATGTTTTCTAGCAAAACCGTTTGATTTTGAAAATACACTCCGGAATCCAATGGGATCCTGATTTGAAGAAGTTCGTAGTCTCGGTAGCAAGAAGTGGCCATAGTAACCGCGCGGGGTTACTACGACTGTTCCTGTTTTCGGAACGTTTTGCTCTTCGCCGATCCCGATCCTCCGCCTGCAATCCAACACGCCATCCGCGTGTCCGTCCGCCCGACCGAGTCCTGTCTGACGGCTGTCTAAAACTTCAATTTCGATTTGACATCCTACGGAGCTCTTCCCACGTCCTGTCTGTCTGCGGCCGATGGATGGGAACACGGGAACAAAAAATGCCCATGCGTGCGTATGTGTGCCCACGTTGGTGTGCTGGCTTTGTCCCATTTATTCTTCACCTCATCCATCATCGTTTCCCTCGCCGTTGTCCATCGTATCCGTCGACCGGCTGCCGGCTTCCTCCCTCGGATCCGCTTTCTCCTCGGCGCGGCCCTCTATCCGTCGTCGTCGACGTTTCGTCCTGACCTCTAACGCGCGGTGGTGGTTCGGCGTCGTTCTCGTCCCTTCGCGCCTAAACTCTCCCCCTCTCTCTCTCTGTCTCGCCCTACATCCGTCCGTAGTGTCCGATTTCGTCCCCGCGCGTTCCCTTGTGGGTCCGCGATGCGTCGTGGCATTTGACACACAACTTGTTTATGGGCCCAACGACTGTCGCGGGTCCTCCGCGGTGGGGGGTGTGTGCGTGTTTGTGTGCGCGCCCGAGGAGCATAGGCCAACGGACGTCACCGCGAACCAGACACGGAGCCCGGGGGGCAGAGAGAGAGAGAGAAGGACAAGGGTAGTAAAAAAACATTCGAACCACACAAAAGAATCCGCTGGCCTTCCCCGCGCGCGCGGTCCCAAACCGCCACGCCGCATTCCGGTTCGGTCGGTTCGGTTGGCCACCCGAATAAAGGCGGAAAAAGAGAGGAAAAACAACGCCTCGCAAGAAAAGAAGAAACACTTGAAGATCCGTCAGCGAGAGGAAGACGCGCGCACACGAAGAACACACGCAACAAAGGAACGGGCAAAAGGAATCGGAAAGGAGAGGCTACCAAAAAAAAGGCGAAGGGAAAAGAACACGAAACGACGGAACCAAGAGTAAGAGTAAGGGTCCGCGGCACGCAAGAAATTTTGGCCACCACCGCCAGTCAGCCACCCTCCGACCGGTGGTCCCTCTACCACGTGCTCCAGTGTGTGCGATGCTGCTGCTGCTGCTGCTGCTGTTGCTGTTGTTCGTTCTCCTTTGCCGGTTGCCTTTCCGGCGATCTTCGTTCGTTCGTTTTTTTTGTCTGTTTTGTTTTGTTTTGGTTCGTGCTTCGTGTCGTGCCGGCAGGGCTAGTGTTGTTGTTGCTGTTATTTTTTCTTCGTCGGGTGTTTTTGGCCACCCCGAGTTTCCTCTCTCGATCGCTCCTTGGGACTTTCGCAGCTTTGTTCTTGCTCTTCTTGCTTCGATCGCTTCGCTCGAGTTCTTGTCCGATCTTCGTACTGCATTTCGCCCGCTGTTCGTTTGCTTTACTTTTTACTGTTTGGCCCTGTTTTCTTCATTTTCTTCGCGCGTTCTTTATCCGCGTATGCCTTTTTTTTGCTATCTTCTTGCGGAGCGTCTTCGTCACTCGCAACTCGGTGGTGCTTAGATGTTTTTATGGTTCACTCTTGTTTTAGCTTTCTGCCGCTGTTTTTCATTTCTACTGTCCTTCTACTTTTTGCCAGCTCGGTCTCTTTGGTGATTGTTTTATTGCTCCCATTATTATCATCATGGCAATTATTAGCAGGTTTTTATCGCATGGGTTTTTTTAACCACGCTCTCTACCGTAATGCTAATAATAAACCAATGATAATTTTGGTGGCGTTAAATTTTTGGCGGTTATGTCCTCGGTGCGATAATTCACGGCTGGAAAATGGGCAGCTGATAGGAAACAGAATCTGCTGGAATGTTTATACTTATTCGTTACAATAAACGATTTTTTTATTCCTGCTAGAATCGACAAGCATTTAACTTTCCCACACACCAACTCAATCGAGCACGTGATAATCTTAAATCACTTCAACATTCAACAACCCTCAGAAACGTTCTCCCTGTGGCCGTATCGGCGAACAATACGCTGGGTGCTAGTGGAAAGGAAAAGTAACGTTAGCGTGAATCGTTCCTGTGGCCTGTGATCATGCGAAGTGCACGCAACATCGGAATTTTAACTCGTTTTCCTCAGCGATCCTGTTGCGGTGGGCGTACGTTTGAAGACGCTCTCCTTTAGGGTCAACTACTCTTGCCAGAATTTCTTGCCGATGTGACCAGTTGGTGGATGTGTCCCTTTTTTGTGCCTATTGGTTTGATTTTATTTATGGCAATGTTTACTTGCCTTATGAGATGAATGACCATGAGTCATTCGGAGGAGCAAGAATGAACGGCTGAGTGAACCAACGAATGAATGTCACCACGATCCGCGAACGAGTTTCGTGTTCGTCCGCTGAACGCTTGCTCCTCATCGTTCGTGTACGTGTGCTGGCCGCGCGCGCGTATGTGTGCCCTGCCGACCTCCTGCTCGCGCAATTTGGCGAAAGCGAAAATTGAGAAACAATTGATGGCAGTTTGGTGTGATGATCCGATTATCTGAAACGGTGCACGGTGCAGCGAAAGTTATCCCGGGCGGGCGTTTCTCACCCTACGTCGTCGATATTGCAGTTTAAGTGGTTTATCTTCGGGGGCTGGTTCGCGGGCGATGATTGCCATCGCCGTGGTGTCCGGCGTTACAAGGATCCGTTTCGCCGGCGAAGGACGTTCTACTGACCGAGTGTGAGTGTTTTGGGAGGGAAAACGCTGATTGAAAATGATGGCATAAAAAATTGCATGAAACTCGCCTCGCCGGGGGGAGCCTCTGTTTGGCCACGTGGTTCGGCAGCGCAAAAGTGGCACACAGAACAGATGCAACTGCGGAGAGGATGGGAAGTTTGACACCTTTAAAATTCGTATTCCGAATTCGGTTTCCCTTTTCTTTACGCCCGTCGCAGCCCACCAAAATGTGGGCGCTCTTGTGAGAAACATTGGCGTGAAAACTCGAAGCGAACTGTTGCAGCGGTTGCAGTGAGAAAACTGCACTCCAGATGTCCGGTTTGCTGGTGGCCGTCGGAATGACGCCGCCGTAGCACGGTCGGCGCCGACAAAAAATATCTATTTTTATGACTTCGATTTCTTCGTTTTTTTTGTGTTTTTCCTTAACATGAAGGCCGCCATTGGCGCGTGGGAACCTTAGCAAACATAAAACGCGGTTGGCCGTCTGCATTTGCATACGTTTGGAGCGCACATTTTACGACCATCCTCCTCGCGGGATTATTCGCCACCCGTGCCTGGCCTCATGTGCAGTGAGTTGTGAAATGATTTTCCTGAACTGTTATGCAAGCGCAGGCCACGAAGGTGCCCGGTCATAAGTTGTTCAATCGACACGATTAAGACGGGCACGATCATCGGGAGCAAAACTAATTCAATCCAACGCGCTTCACAGCGACCGAATGAGGGATTTGGCGTCCGAGGGCGATAAATTTGCCCGCGAACAAGAAGTACACCGTTTTCGTGCGCTCCTCGCCTCACCTAAAATAATAATAATAATCACGCATCTTTCGGTGCCCGAGCACACGTTTGCCGCGCTGACCGATCGGCTGTGAGCCGCCCGCGTATTTATAGAACATCCCCGAGTGGGGCCCACCAATCTTGGCCGTGGCGCACCTCGCCGCGATTCTTCGCCCAGGAAGGGGAATCGTCATTTTTCATCCTAAATATAGTGACCGGAAAATGGTCACCGCCAACCTGCGCGCTCCGCTCTGGGAGTGGTTTTATCGAGTGTCCCGCTTTTCCCGAGCTGTCGTGGGTCAACTCCGTGTCGGCGGGAAGATGAAGTCATTTTTATATAGACACCAAACGAAAAACCCGTCTACCCCGTCTAAGGTGCAGTTAATCAAAGCCGTTTGATGTCCACAGCCGGGGTGGACACACTTGGCTGCCCTCGTCTTCCGGTGACCGTTCGGTGTACAAATCATTTCACCGAACGAACCCCTCGCGGAGTGTGATCTTCGTCGTCGCCGCCAAGAGTTGGCCGAAAGGAGAAAAACTTTATTTACGATAATGGAAAAATCGTCTTGGCTGCCGGCCAACAGCCACAAGCATGGTGGTGGTGGGAAGCATGTTTCCAAAACATGCCGAGTCGGTGAGCACGGTGAGCGGTCGTAAATTTTTGCCACGAAGAATTATGGTGCCAATTTTCGGAAGAAAGTTGATCTGACGGATGTCCCGTTTGGGTGACGAATTTCTACCTAACATCTACCACTTCGTTCTGACGCCTCAGAGAGATTAACGGACAGCGCTGGATAGATAAATCAAATTTGTCACACGGCCCTTAGGGAGTTGTTTGTGAAGGTCGTTCAAACGTCGTTTTGGGCACAACCCACCGACTGTGCTTTTAATTGGCCCTCAACAAGTCTCCGGCTCATCAGCAGACGATGCGCCTTTCCAACTAATCAGCTGACTGGCCACATTTCCAACCGTTCCGGATCCGTGGCACGCTCACGGAACCGAGTAATCAGGAGAGGCGACAGCACTGCGCACTTGTGCACTGCTGTCCCAAAATAACGCTTCGACGTGCAACCGGGCCAGTGTCCGGGCCACTCGGATCTTGGCTGCTGGTGGTCGTCGCTGGCGACGACAGAGTGGGACACTTTTCTCGCAGACATTTTATGAGCTACCGGAAAATTCTCCGCGTGAAGGTCAATCGGGTGGGTAACGGCGTAACGCGTCCGAAGGGTTTTTCGGTCTTTTCTGGTCTTCCATTTTTGGTACATTTTTTCTCGATGGCCACCGTCACATCGGCCCCGAAAATCCTTCGCCTGTTGCTCCGATAGCCCACCTGGGACTCATCTCGTATCATTAGTCGGTGTCATCGTTTCGTCGTCGGAGCCGATCGCCGACGACAAATGTCACAAACCGCAGCAAATGGACCGCGGATGGCCTGGTCTCCGTTCTGCGCGTCGGTCGAGTGAATTATTGACCACCATTAGTCAATCACTCGGGCGGACGGCCAGCCGGTCGGTCGGAGATTTGACAGACGCAACACGCAAACGACCAACCGCAACGCACCGCACCGGCAATGAGCGCGTGGATCGCGTGCTCGGTGGGCTTCACGATTCACGCGATCGCACGAAACGCATTCGGCCCCCGGAAGAGCGAGCGACCAAAGCCAATAGACAAACATCTGTTAATTGTGTACGCGACGCCGACCCAACACCCTCGCCCCGTCCCGTGTGCGGGGGGCTAAACACTATAATTACGATAATGATTGCCCCACTCGTGACCATTAGGGTTTGGGTGGGGCCGTGCGGTGCGGTGGCGGGGCTTCCGGGTTTTTGACATGCCGAGGATCAAGGGCCGGTGGTGGGAAGCGTTACTGTCGGTCTGGATGCCGCGGTGCCGTTTGCGAATGTTTCTTCGATAAGCGCTGAAAATGCGTGACCGAATCAGGTGCGGACCGTTCGGTGGGTTCGTTGGGTCTGCCTTTGATGCACGACATTTATTCACACGTTTCATATTTTTGGCGGATAGTTTATTCAAATAAAAAATCGACCATGTTGTGACAAAAACCTATTAAGAATCAATTTACGATTCACTATCGTTGGGCAAGATCGTAGGCTCGTGGAAAGCAAACAGTTAATTGAACAGTCGGTCATCAATCGTGTTCATTAGCGCCGTTATCGTTACCGCCAGAAACCGGTGTCGGTGAGGTCTCGTGCTTGATTTCATCATCAACCGGGCCGGGAGCTCCGATCGACCGATAGCGACCAGGACATGACGTCGCCCGGTGACGCGGTCCTAATCTAAGTCCGGCTCGGCTGGAGATAATTAAAAACTCTGTCCACACCAATATCCATTTATCTCGCAGCATAAGCTCACGCCTATGCTCGATACTGGCGGTACCGGCACCGGGCACAGGTGCTGCCCGGTGCTGTAATCCCCCGTTATCACACCGCATCGCGGGTCTATCTAATCGAGGACCACGCGCTTATGGGTGGATCTAGATTTGAGCATCGTATCGGAGCAACATCGTTGCGCTCGGTTGCTTTCATGTTGCCGGTTTGTTTACTTCACTCCGTTGCCACCGGGCAATAGTGATCGGGCCGAGGACTTGGTTGGTAATAAAAATGGACATTATAAATTTATTGCACCACCGATTGATTTAGCGTGGAAATTTGTATCACCCTTCAATAGGTTCTTGGGATTGTTACGCGATAAGAACACGGGCTGGCGGCCTCGCTGACGAAAGCTCCTCAATCCTATTAAAAGAAGCAATCAATTAATGTGCCAACCGGTCTTGCCCATTAATTACACAGTTCGCTCGGAACTCAAGCTCAAGCGCCCAGCTGCGACGGCTAAAGTGTCCCATCTGTGCCGTGTTCCGACGATGACCACCAGTAAGTGCGGTAAGTGCGTCGCGTGTCGCGGTCTTGTCTTTAAATTTTCGGCTCCTGCTGCTGCCGAGATTCGGTACTGGCTCGGTACTACCGACAAAAACACTGCTTCATAAGTTTTCACCGGGCAAGTAAATAAACATTTTCTCCGAAACCCCGTTATCGTTTGCGCGGCCCGGGCCCCAGGAGCACCAGGATGAAGCGGACAAAACGCTGAATATTCGTTTCACACCGGCATCCCAACGGCACGTCCGAGGAGCGACCGAACCGAGCCGGAACCGTGCGCGCTCCGTGGTCATTAAGGCAAGTGAAAATGCTTCCCTTGAGCCACGGGCCTCGCTCTTCATTGGTCCTTACATTATCCTTCTTTTTGGCGCCCATCGCCATGGCCGCCCACTGGTGGCGCGGTGCTGATGGTTTCCGTGTCGCGTTTTGGGAGAAAAATTAATTCCCAGCGATAAATTAGTTTAATTAATTTTGATAAGAGTTATAATAAATTACAAACAAATATCTTCAGTCAACAGCGCCAAACTCGCACATGGGCTGTGCTGGGGAGAGATTCGGTGTCGCCGGTCGTTACGCTCTGGCACGCTGAAGCAGGGAACATTTGCGTACCATCGCCAAATGACACTTCTATTGGACACGGCCTCTTTCAGTTAGGATTTGGGTTTCTTCAATCAGATTTCGGCGACTTTCATTAAACACATATCAATGGCTGCATCGTACAGGAACGCAGCTGCACACTAATTGGCCGGGAGAAACCCCTTGGAAGAAGCTCATTCGATTAGGCAAGCAGCTTCCGGGTTTCCCGAAGAACACCCAGCGAAACCGCAGACTTTGCGTAACTTTTTGGCGGCCAGGAAAGTTGTGGCACTTGCATTCTGCGCCGGGTCCGCCACAGGAACAAGGGGTTTAAGCTACGCCACGGGAGCCGGAACAAAAAAAGAACAGTATCAGGGGAGAAAGTAATGAAGAACAGCTTGAGCGGATGGCTGTAATCTGCAACATAAACAGACAAGAGGATGAAATTAGCAGATAACGTTGGCCACGCTGGCCTTATGAAGAAAAGTTGCGCCCAAGAAGCGGCGCGGAATTAGTAGCTCTCGAAGCATAAGTTACTCGCAAACTTTCGTCTGGCCGTTGCAGACTGTAGACGGGGGTCCACTTGGTGCGCCAGTATTTTGAAGATACAGAAACAGCTGCAGTTTTCTATTAAAAATCGAGTAAAATTGTATTACATATTGAGGCGTCGGACGAACCATTCGGACTACAGTTCAGAGCACATGCGAACCGGGAGTGGTCCCTCGGGGACTTATAAATATTCATCATATTCATCAATATACAAACCTTCGTGACCCTGGCGTATCAGTCACCCTCGAGTGGGGTGCGTGGCGTGAAAACTCCCGCGCGCGCCACACGACACCCCGGGCGCGCAGCGTCTTCAATCAGCCATGGCGCGATCCCGGATCGACCCCAGGGCCCTCGCCCGGTTAAGACGATTTTAATGAAGTCCTACCGAAGTGACCGGACCTCGTAAAAGCCGGATTACGCTTAAATAAAGTAAAGTCGCGGAAAAAAACCCGGGGCGCCCGCGCGTTCTACCCGAAAGTGTAGAACTTGGGGGCCGCGCCGCGCCGTAAAAGCTACTCAAATTAATCAAACAGCATTGAAAAAGGAGGGAAGTGAGCATAAAAAAACATCGCCCATCGGCAGCGGCGAGCCGGCGGGTTCGCCTCTTGGCCCTGGCTGGCTGGCTGGCTGGGGTAGTGTATGATGGCGGACGGCCAACAAGATAAGCTAATCAAACAGCGGTGATCCATTAATCATTTCCCTTCGACGGAAAAGGAAGGAAAAGCCGGCCAGGAAGCGGCCACTGTGGGGACCGGTCCTGGAGGAGCGAACCTCCCGCGCCAAAAGCCGCACGCTTCGCAGCCGGATGGGAGCCGGCTGAATTAATTCTAATTAAAAAGATATCAAAAAAGTGTGGCATGGTTGGCCCGGCGTGGGCCTCCCGCGCGTCCTGCGAACGGCGGCTTAGCGGCTAGGTACGTGCCTCCGGGGGCTGGACTGGCTTTTGCTTTCTTTGGCGCAGCTGAACGGGAGCGATGATTAATACATGCCCCTCAATCAGCCTGCCCGCTGCAGCTGCAGCGGCGGCGGCGAAGCAATAGACACACTCTCCCTAAGCCGGGCCTTCGCTTTTGAAGGTTGCAAATCGCATCCGCGCGGATAACTGGGCTGTGGCCCCCGCCGTTGGTGGCCGGGGCTCTCGCTGTTCATTAATTAACTCTCAGGTGCTGGACAAATTTGAGGAATTTCCAATTTCTTCCACGCCATCGTCAGAAGAGGTTCCTGCCTTCTTGAGGTCTCGCGTTAGTTTTAACGTATGAATTCCCTCTATGGTTTTGAAGATTACAGTTTGGCGTAGGTGACACCAAATGTTTGCTCATTAACCGCCCAGCTCCGTGATCGGCCTTCCTGCCTCTCGGTTGGTTCCACTCGATCGATGAAACGATTGGGGCTAACTTATCTTGAGTCACATTTATTAATGCCGAGTGCCGAATGTACGGTTGCCTCTAATCAAACACCGACCGGGTTTTCTTCCGAACTGGGGCTTGTTAGGCCCGTTTCTTCTGCGAGACGCATTAATTACCGTCACCACCGTCGTTGGTCGGCTTTGGAGCGAGGGAAGTTAAATTTCCAGACGCGAGCAAGGTTCGATTTTCCTGCCAGCCCGAGGCCCTAGCGTTCGAGAGAGTTGCAAAACTTCTGGTCTCCATTTGCGCCGCATCCTCTGGTTGGCCACGGCGTCGGCTTTTTGTTACTCCGCTGGCACTTGGGGGTGTCTTCATAAATTGCCTTCTCCGTCATCTCCTGCCGGAGGAGCTGCCGGTTCGCCCCGTTCGCACGCTCGATCCGGTGACCCGGTCGCATCTCCTTGGCACCGACCGACCCATCGTCGTCATCGTCACCTTAAATGGAAGTTTTAATTTCTCTCCCCCAAGAAGTCCACGCTCCGTTCGCCGGGTTCGCCATTATCCGGGCTCTTCGGTGGCACGGGACCTCGGCGCAGACGACTCCGGGATGGGTTAGCGTTGGAAATCCACTTCGCAATGCCCAGCGCGAGCGCCTTCGGAAGTGGTCTTCGGCTCCTTGGAGACGCTGGATGCCAATGGATGCCCTTCCGAGCCCGAGCTTTTCGAAGCGGAGGGGCGAACGGGCGAAGGGCATTGGCCGCGGTCGGAGTGTAATCTGCTCTCGGAACAGGACACCAGCGGAAGACGAAGGATCTGTCTGCGTTTCGGCTCGGGTCCTCGGGTAGGAAGGTATTTAGTAGATTAATTAAATTTATGTTTTATAGAGGATAATTAATTAGTATCATGTTATTTTTTGTTCCTCCCGTTGGTCTGCTGCTGTTTTCGGGATCCGTTTGGTGGCTCCGAGCCGTTGGCGACCGGCACTGGCAGTCCACTGGGTGTTTGGCGCTGCTGAGCGTGAATCCTTTGGCCGTGGGTCGAACTTCTGGACATGCTGCAGGTGAACGTGAAGTGCCCTGCACGGCAACGTTGCCCGGCCGGCAACGGCAATGAACGATGGCAGCCGATGTTGGTTGTTGCTGGACCTTGCGGGTTGGACTCCAGCGAGAGCTAATTGATGATTCGTGTAATGGATTTCATCATTTCGAGCGCGCAGCTTGGAATGGCTTACTTTAAACAACATTTCGAGCTTGAGAGCTTCGAAAACTTTAACTCAAAATGAAAGCAAACGCGACTCGATTTGAGTCGTGAAGTCAAGGAAAATACGTCGATGTTGGGTGTCACTGCCACTTTCATTAAATTGGCGCTCCGTTAACGAATTGCAAATGGCTTAACTATTGGCTTCAAAGAATGCCCCATCTCAGTTCCGACCATTTCGCGTCATTTAATTCCGATTCCACGACTCGTACGATCCCGGTTCACGCTTCGTGGTCGATTCTTGAGGCCTCGAACCTGCAGTTGATGTTTCCGTGCGGCTGAATTTAATGAAAAACAAAATCAGACATCGGCCGGCGCGGCCGTCTAATTCTGCTGGCCCGCTCGTCGATACCTTCATCAACTTCGGTTCCGCTTATTGGTTGTTGCCGGTGTCAGCTGCCGGCGACGGCAGCCTGCGCCACCGGGATCGATTCGTTCCGGCACCCACTTCTGGCACCGATTGACCGATCCTTTCGTGTAAATCGGGGACAGCGGGGAGCTATTGAAAAATTTCGCAACAAATTGCGGACCGGTTGAGGGCGGGCGCCGAGAAAAGTCATCCCCTGGTCCAGGCTGGCTCGCTGGCTTATTAATTGTAATTCACAAAGTGTTGCCTCCGACGGTCCTGGTGGAGCAATTTCCGGTGGACCATCCTTTTGATGTCCCTTTCGCCTGGCTGAGGGAGTTGTCTGCCTGTCCGGTGGCCTAACTTTCGTCATTTTGTGGCAACTCTTTTTTGTGGCACCGTCGGCACCACTCCAGAAGGGTGCCAGAAATCAATTCAAAATCGCCCATCGGTGCTTAATTTACTCGTACAAAACTTGCACGTCCTGCCGTGTCGGCCAATATGTTGTCGTCCTGCGACGTACCCGCCCCCCGGTCGGGTTGACCCTTTTACTCCGGCAAACTGCTCAACGCGGCTGGCTGCCAAATGCTGCAAGCATCGTCCGGCACATGGGATAACGTCACACATCCGGTATTCGAGCTGCTGCACCCGGGGAAGATTACATAAGATACGCGCGACACGACGGAGACGGGTACGGGAAGCCGGATGGAATGGCCGGACCGGGATGGGAGAATTTGTTGCATTTTATTTTTTGCCCTTCCACCCGACCGGCCCGTGGTGGAAAACCCCAGGGGCCGGGTAGCGTGAGGCAGGGCGGGCCGCTTTGAAGGGTGAAAAATTAGAAGCAGCTGTTTGTCGGGTCCTTTCCCACACCAGTCGGGTCCGTAGGGTCTCGGGGTCTGCGGGGTTCGTTTGACGAGACCTTCGCCGGCGCGGAGGGTGACTTACCTTGGCCGTCGGAGGCAGTAAAATTGGTCGTATTTGCCGGGCATTAAGCGACGGCAGCCGCAGCACAGTGTGTGGCAAAAGTTGAAGGACACCGCGCTGGCTGGCTGGCTGGCGATGGATGGCGCGATCAATTAGAGCGAGTTAATGAGCGGCTTAAATGCTTGCGCGTGTAAAAATCGTGCTTAACTGGATTGAAATAATATTTTTCACCGCCGTGAGGATAACGCGATCCGGTTTGCTTCTCCGTTCTAAGCCCTCAGTACAGCCTGAGCCAGACCGCCGGTGCCGTGCATCGTTCGTCTGGCGAAATGGTGCATCCTTCGGGTGGGAAGGTTTGCGTTCCCCGCAGTCCGAAGGGGACACGAGATTTGTTGTCTATAATTAGTTAATTGAAAGAATGATTAATCCATGAAGCGTGACAGATGCAGTCACATGGCGACTCATTTCTGGGCCGGGTTGGCATTAATGGCAAAAAGCGGTAAAAAAGAAGATGTGAAGGTTGTGTGAAAAGTGTCCGTGCTAACGTCGGCTTCAACTGGGGTAAAAGTTTCTCTATCTCAGCATCGGAACAAAATAGCTTAGAAGGATTGCTGGCTGTTAACATAGTGTTTTGGCTTTTGTGATGGCCGATTAGCATCTTTTTGATAAAATCGAACGGTATCGGACGACTAAAAGGCAAGATACTTTTCACGTCTCCTGGCCATATAAAAATAGAGCGTTTTAAGAGATCATCGGAGTGAAGAGAGTGGATTCTAGTGCACATGCTGGATTAATTAGTTTTATCGCGCGAGGCTTCTGGCGGATTCTAGTGGAAAATGAAAAATAATCTTTCGTGTCTAGGCTAGGTTCGTGACAGCTCATGAATATATTCCGAAACCTGGATGGCCCACCAAGTCTTTGGCTTTTGTAATGAATTTTAAGTACTAATTTCCTAGCTCCCAAAGCACAGTTCGGTCCGAGCCTTACACGAAGTCGACACGCACTGACGCATGATGTTTAATTTGCCATGCCCGGTGCAAACCGTGTTCAATAAATGAGTGATGTTTCAAATTGTTTTCATAAATATTTTTGCTTTTGATGATCGCGGGCGGGTGGATTCATGATTACTCGAACTCGAACGACGCCCGTATCGGACGCACGGTGCCCTCTCAGGTGCGTGTTTGCGCCGTTCCGACGATCACCTACCGGTGGCCTGGCCAAATGAGACCGTGTAAAATGGGGAGGTGGATTATGCGAAACACTCTTTTCTCCGATCCCGTTCTGTCTCGCTTTCAGCCCTTTTTTCACTGCATCGCACGCTACATTGTCTTGCTAATGGCCGCGGAGCCGGTTTCTCGTGCGCATCACGACCGTTTCGCAGGCCGTTTTTGATTGATGGATTATGAATAAACATCGAACATCGGCCCGGCGAACTGCAGCAGCACGCGCATGCTTTCGAGCAATTGTTTGCTTTCGTGAGTTTCGCGTTTTAAATTGTTTGTTGCAGCATAATTGTCCAACGGGGCCAGAAATCTGACGGGGGGCACTAGTGGCGAGCGATCTTGTAGCAATTTCCATGTGATGACGCAGCCGTGGCCCTTGCGGATTAAATATTATGCCGCTGGTTTGTGTGAAATAATGGCTTCAATTAATCTTGTGAGCTATATTGGGGTTCGGGTTTAGAACGGCTGGCAGACGCTGCTGAAACAGCGGCTCACGAGCATAATTAGCCATCAGCGTGAACTGTGAATGAAACGCTATGTCCTAGGTTCTTTGTGTGGGGGAACGCTGACCGTTGCTAAATCGGCTGTCCAGGCCCTTCATTTTTCAATCTATCTGATAGCCTCCCAACGGGGCGTTTGATGGTTTTCCCGAAACGATTCTCTTGCATGTCGCATCGGACGGATATCTGGCAGATCTCGCCCGTTTCCGGGCACCGTGTGCTGTGCTTCAGAGCTTTGCATATTTTTAACACCCCTATTCGCTCCGGATGGTAGCCGTGCCTTCGTCAGCACCTTGGCAATCGATCTTTTACGCTGAATGAGTTTTTCGTTCCCATCCACGGGTTGGGAGGTGTCTTCACTGAAACGTCGGACTCCCTCACTTGGGGCGGTTGCATTGCCAGCGATGCGTCGGTCGTGTGGCTGATAAAAACGTAATTAAGTTAATTAATATCTGTTGCTGGTTTCGCGAGCTGCTTAATTAGCTTTTCGTATGACCCGTGGCACGCACGCTGCTGAAGGCACTTGGGTTTGTTCGCCAACCGAGCTTTTGTAGGGCGCGTACTTAAGAAAAGGCGAAACAGTTGCTTCATCACTGCGTTAACCGCCCGGAATCGGGCCCAAATGTTTATCAGAAACTATAAAAATATTACTTACACACTTCGTATGTGAAAAAATGTCGTCATACGGCCAACTCGGCTTCGGTACCGAAAGTGGCGCCGGGCGACGGTTGGTGGGCTAATTTTAATATGTGAGAACTGAAGCGTGACCACCCGCGACGCGACCTCTTTCTTTTACGGCGAAATAACCCTCCTTCGGACAAAAAAAAGAATTAGTCGCATTCGGAGTTTTAAAGCTGGATCAACAACAGCCCGACCCGACGGTCAGAGTGGACAATTAAATCCGGAGCATCGCGGCGCGACTTAGTTACGCAATTACAGCGGCGCATGGTCTCCGGCTTGATGTAAATCTTGAGCAGTCTGAGCATCGTCCAGGCGGCTGGCCACCGGCCCTCTGGCAGCGGCAGTGTTTAGGTTGCGCTTTTTACCACTTTTACGATGCGGTTCCGTGGAAGAAGTAAACAGACACAACCAAAATAAACCCAGAACCAGTTACGGCGCTGCTGAGGTCACTCTATTTAGTGGCACGGATTTAATGTTTTCTTCGCCCCGTTTATTGTCTCGAGCACGGATTTGGTCGTAAGTCGGTTGGAGTGTCACAAGAACAAATTAATCATTAGCCGGCCCAGCAGCTGCTGCTGCTGCTCGCGTCAGCGATCGCGCGCGTGAATTATGATCGCTGAGGCGATCGCCCATCAAAGCATAATCGTGTTCAAAAAAAATGTTTCCCTACCACGAGAGATCGAACTGCGGTTCGACGAAATTGTGGTATTCGTGGGTCGGAACTTGCCCATCTCGTGGTGGCCACGCCACTCGACTTTCGGTGATGATCTTACTGGCGTTGGCTTACTTCTGGACGTTTTTCCCTCCACCAAGCCACGGATTGGAGGCATAAATAGCGGCTGCCAATCACGATGCCGGCTGCCGATGCCCGTTGGCCTCACAGAACCGGTTCGCATTTCCTCGCTGCTTATTTTTTCGGCTTCTCCGAGAAACGCTTAATTTGATCCGGTTAAGATATCGGTACAGTTTTTCGCTTTTTTCGAAGTGGCCTCGCCCGCGACCTGGTCGACTCGCCAGATTTCTGGGGTACACCCGGATTTTGGGTAGATATTTTCAATCACCCGTCGGACGAACACTTCAGAAACCCTTCGTTGGCCGTGCTGGCCGTGGCATTTTTGGGGCAGCGCCTTCGGCTCGTTACTGGCGTTGGGTTCCGCCACCGAGCTCACCTGTGTGGGTTCAGTATGACAGTAATTAATCAAAATCGATTCTGACATTGATTAGTTGCGGGGCTAATCAAATTTCCGATTCTCTTGCCGGGCCGACAGCGAAAAGGGGGAATTCATTATGGCCGTTGTTTCTCCGGCCGTACCGAGAGGGTAGAAGAATTTCTCGTTAGTTTTTTGGAATTGTTTCCGATGGGCCGGGCGATCGGGTTCTTCTGTCAGACGTAGAGCGAGAGAGACGGAGAACGAGTTTCTTCAATTGTGCGTGGAACGCAGCATATAATCATACCGATGGCCAGGGCAACCCAGGTGGTTAAGTGAGCCCCCTTGGTTGACCCGTAAGAAGCGGACCTCTAGCTACGCCGGAACTTCCGAAGGCGGGCTGTAGCAGTCAAGGCCGGCTTCATTAATCATTGGACGTGAAATTTAACACGATCGAATTTGCTCTCCCATCCATTTCGTTGAAGGCCGGCCTTTCGCTAAACTCGTGCTCCAGGATGACGCCACGGCGTCCGACACATTGGCAGTGCGTTGCGGTCGCGATCGGATTACAACCGAATTTTGGCGGCCACTAAGTCACAGCCGTAAGCCTCCCCGGTTTGCCGTCAGCTGCACTGTGCGATGCTCCTTCGCTGGTGATATGTTTCATAACAGACAAACAGAACTCCACATCAATCGCCCGGTCCGAAGTTTGCGCCAAAGAAGCTGGCCGCATCGGTGGGTAATGAAAATAAACGATCCCCAAAAGTGCTTCACAATCAAACGGTCGGTCCTGCCAGATGTTCCGAACGAAGATCGAACCCGGGGGGAAAGCGGGAATGAATTGTTTATTTGGGTAATCGCGTGGCCGACGTGGCACCGACATTGGCTGAGTGCGTGTTTATGATGTTTTCCTAATATTCTAAGAAAATGTGATGCATCGCCCGGCAGTCCGATCGCCGCTCGAATAAATCAATTCGAGGAAAATCTATCCTCGCCTCGCATTTGATGTGGAACCTACCGTGCCGGGGACGTCTCGTGGTGGCGGCATTCCTGGGTTCGGGGTTCGTGTGGCCTCGTGCGTAGCATTAGCGGCAGCTAGCCTAGCCTACGACGTGGCAGAAACGGGCCGATCGGCGGTGTCGTTGTCTATAAATCACGCGGCAAATAATCTGGCGGCCGAGCAATAATCGGGCGGCCGGAGCCGGTTGGAGGTGGATGCTTTTAAAAATATACATATTTTTCTCTGCCATTTTTTTGTCTCTCTTCTTTTCGACTATTTCGACCTCGCGCTCTCTGTTTCGATGTCCGGCTGTCTTTTGCGTTCCTACACCCCGGTGCCAACTGAGGGGTGAGCCGGTCCCCGATGGGCGTAAGCCGCCCGGTCCGGGTCCACAGGCGGCTCCACGATAGATGTGTCAATTTCTATTAAGTCGGTCACGCTAAAAGCATACGAACATGGGCTTTGATATTTAATAAATGGACACTTTTTAGCGGCTAATCGAACGTCGTAAAGATAGGGCCGCCGGGTCGCGAGTCCGCGGGCCATCGGGCCGGGTGGTCCGGTGGCGGAAATTAATCCACTTTTCCTGCTCGACCGTCCGTCTGGCCATTTGTCTTCGGCGGGCCCGCTTCGAGTGCTCGGACGCGCAGCGAAGACAAACGCGAAATAAAGGAGGTCAAAATTGCGTTCGGATGTTTTAATTTCTATTCCTAGGCCCCCCCGGGGTCCAACCTGCGTGGCGATGGTCGTGACGAGCGTCTTAAGAGAGTGGTGCGCTCGTGGGAAGAGCTCGGAGCACGAAAGTGCTAATAAAAATGTAATATTCTCTACCGTTTCCAGTTTTGGCCTGATATGGTATTGGATCGCCAGAATCCCTTAAGGTCCCTATTTTGAACTGAAACCAACGCACTCATCGAATCGAACTAATTTGTCTCCGCTTAGCGCTTAGGCTTAAAATGCTATCCGGAACGGAATCCTTCGAAACTGCGCCACCTGCTTTTCGGGAATAGTTTGTCACGGCCGCTGATCCCGGCATCCGCTGGATAATAAATAGATATTATCAACTCAAGACACACTCGTTCGGAAGACACTCGCGCCTCGGACTGGCAATAAATTTTCCGTCCAAAATCCAATCCTAATCCGCGTCGCGGGCCGCACGCTCGGGGCACCCGTTCCGCTACACCGCACCAAGTCTAAATATTTTACAGCAACCTGTCACTCGCTAATCCATCCCATCTCGTTGACGACGCGGACGTGCGCTTTCGGCTTCATTGACTAGCGGCGCAGGTATTTTTGGGCGCACGGACTCGGAGGGCATCTGCTGCAGCGTCATCCGAAAATACCGAACATCATCGGAAGAGACGCAACGCTCTCAGCCGTGTTGCGGCGGGAAAGCTGTGACTGTCAAATAAAGCCTGGCCGTTATGTCAGTCGTTTAAACAGATCGAACGGATTGAGCTACGATCCCGGGGGCCCGGGCGGTTATGGTGGGACCGGTTGCGCAGCATAATTGAAAGGTATCAATTGGCCCCGCGCTGGCTGGACGCGTTTGCCTTTGATCGTCAGCAGCAGCAGCCGGAGCAGCATCGCCATTAGCGGCGACAAGCGTTGCAATTAAACGGCGGAAAAAGAATAAATAGAAATGCTGACCACATTATTTGCACTTTGAATTAATAAGCGCCAGTTTTTTGCTGCGTTCGGTTGGCGCGAGCCCCACCGATCGCTATCAGCGCGATTCGCGGTCGCGAAGCTATCGTCATTTTAATTGTCGCCGTCGGGTCGGGTTTTTCGGCCCTGTGTCGTGCTCAACATGATGCCCGTTTTTTTTGTGTGCCCGGGGCGGCCGCGCACCACACACGGCCGGGTCGCCTTTTGTTGTGGTCGTTTATGATAATGATTTTAACACGTCATCACCGCACTGTCACCGGAACTGTCACCGACCGCGCACCGGCGGTGGGTGGACCGGGCGTGTATTATATGCTGCCAGACCAACCCAGCCCGGCCCCGGCCCCAGTTGGGGTGTGAAAACCGGACGACCTCCGGCGCGCTTCGCCGGCGGTAGCGCTGGTGGCGAGGGGAGCAATGTGGCGGCACTCGAGTCACAGCCCGCGACGATTTTCCATAATTACTGTCATTAAAATAAAAATTATTCGAACCGACGACGGGTCAAACGGGGTGGCCACCGGCGGGGTTGCGTGGTGGCGATGCGGCGTGAGGCAGCTGGCGATAAAACGAACCGAGCGGAGGTTGACCACTTCCCGGTCCGCCAGCCACGGCCCCGTCGGCGTAATTATTATTCAGTGGATTTTTATTTTTCCCGTGACCCGCACCGCGGAGCATGAGCCCGGCGCATTATCCTCCGAGCGACTAGTTGCTGCTCGGTTATAGCTTTTTAATGTTTCCTTCCCCGTTTTAAGATTATTTTACAGGCCCTTTTCTAGGGGGGCCGCTCGGGATTGGTTACCTTTCAATTGGCGAACGGGCTTGGTGGCGCGCTGCTCGGTGAATGTCTAATTTGCCCCACAGCCAAGCGTTGGTTTGGCCGCTCACTAACCGTTGAGCATGAACTTCTTAGCGATCTGTGTCCGTATTGTAGAATGGCCACTCATAGTTTATGCTGCCTGGGCCAACCGCCGATCGAATTGACTCGTATTTAAAACCGTCAATCGGCTTATCAACGGCTCCGGGCAGTCGATTAACTCGCATATGGACCGGCAGGATCCAGCTGACCGGTCCATGGCCCAGCCGCCGCTCATGATGATGATGGATGGGTGTCGCAATTAAATGTGGCATCGGCGGCGAATCAAGAGCTACCGTATCGCTGGCAGAATTAAACATTTGCATCAATCGAAAAAAGCCGCCAGTTGCGGTGGCTTATCAATCGAGCCTGCAGTAGTGGCGCTTGCGGAACTGAAAACAGACGCTGCAGCTAATGGGTGGCGACGCAAAACGGCCTCAAAACCGCCGTTTGGGTCGCGGGGATTCTTCGTTTGTCGCGCCCGGGGGCCAAGAAGCAGCAGCAGTTCACATTTATTGCCGTCTCAACCGTTGGCGATGCAAACGCGCGTCGAGGAGAGATTAAAATGCCAGTAAGATGAGAAATAGCCGACGTGTCGCTTCTCTTAGGGGCCAAGTTCATCCTCCGGAACCCGGGGCACGCCAGAGAAAGGAAAGAGCGAACGGGAGAGAGAGAGAGAGAGCGAGCGAGAGAAATCGGTAGCCAAGAAGGCAATGGCAATGTGGCGAAGGATATGGGTGAGAATGGAATGTTCTGGGGGCTTGGGGGCTGGCACAGGGAGGATCCAAGAAATCTATTGAGTACCGTTATCGCGGCCCCAAGAAGCCAACGACGACGATAAGGGAAATAATGAAAATGGATTATCAATTTATTAAATATTTAATTAAAACTTTTGCCGCCGGGAGCGGGAGATCAATAAAGTCGAAAGCTGCCGGTGGAGTGGTTTCGTGCCCGTGGCCCGCACTGAACGCGGAAGCATTTCTGGTGGAGTTTGACTAAATCGTGATACTTTCTAAGCTGTCGCCGAGTCGGCTCTCGGACATCGAGCAATGTCCCCGTCGATATTACACGCTGGGGCGGAGATGCTGCAGGCGGGAAGGCAGAAAGGATGGTCGCTATATTGCTTTACGTGAGTTCCACCAATTACCCTACGGTGGCTTCGTGAAGGATGGTGCTGCCGTAATATCTGTGCACCGTAAGTTTTATTGGATTTCAACGCATAATCAATTAAAAGATCATTTCTTCGGTGAGCTGCTGTCGGTGAAGGTGTCTATTCGTTCTTCAGCCCGCAGATCGCGCTAGTCGCGCCCGTTAGTCACACCGCCAGTCGATCAGCCGTTAGGAGTTGTGCAGAGAGTGCGTCAGATGATGTTCCGATGCGAGCCGTGACATCGTAACATGAAAACATTTAAAATTCTAATCAGAGATCGAACCGAGCACGATGGAATAGGGTTTTGCATGACGACATACTCCGACTCCGTTCAAATCTGGCAAATTGATCTTCTGCCGGATTCGGATGGAATTCTGTCATGATCCGCTTCGCTTGATTGACTGGAGAGGTAACACTGGGTTCCGTATGGTTTAGTTGATGAACTAAGATAAAATTAGTTACCTCAGTACCTGAAATCAAGACTACATTTTCCCTATAAGACCTCAGATATATCAACATGGTGCTTCAGCTATTTAATATACAATAATCTTTGAGTAAAGTTTCTGAAGGTTCATCGGACGTTGGTCTAGCACCCCATTGACCGAATCCTGTTCAAATCTCAAAAATTGTCAGAAGAGAAATGAAATGACCATTGATCAACTATTTTACGATGATCATGTGGCGATCGATATGCACGGCCGCCTTCTTTGCCTTCGTCAAATCATAGACTAAGGCCGGCACTGTCACGCGGCCGAAGGTCATAAACATATCGCTTTATGGATCCTACCTATTCTAGGCCTTGTTACGGCCGGTTCCAACACCTCGAAAGGTATTTGTTAGAATACGATTATCATTTCGGCAGATCGCCAAGACCAACATTGACGGGAGACCACACACTTGGACTTTCTTTGTAAGAAAATAATACAGCAATGTTCTGCATTTTTTCCCCATTTTTTAAGCAAAACTACATAAGCGCATCGTTCCTTACCAGAATAGATTATCGGCAAATCACAAGATCCTGATGCGGAACATTTAGGCACATCAAACGCCAAAAACAAACAACACTGGTCGCTGTGGTGCCCCTTTCACCATGTTTCCCCCTGTTTCTATTGCTCTTTTAATGATAGTGCTTTTAATTTAGATCGCCGGCGGAAGATTATCGCGCACTGTCGCGGCAAGCGGGTGCACCCGGGGGGGGAGAGATTGTTTATGCTTCGCTTGCGTCGCTATGTTGATATTAACCTCTCACCAGGTTCCCAGGGGTTCGTGGAACGTGCGCGCGGGGCTTCAGCACTGATCAGCAGAGCCCCCACATGCCCGGCCAGCCAGTTGCTGCGATCGAGCTGCGCGGACCACGACGACGACGATCGATCAAGATAAGCGATCAAGAATTATTAATATCTCATTAGGGCGCAAGCCCGGAGATAGGCGCTTTGACTTTCTCTCTTGCCCGACCGCCAACTGCAGGGCAACCGTTCTCTCTTACGTCAGCAAGCGTTCCAGATCGCGCCAAGGCGTGTGCTCCGAGCGATGGGTAGATCTTGGGCCTTGCGGACCTCAAGGACCGGTTGCAGAGAAAGCACAATAGACGGCGGGGGTCTTCTTGGAGCTGCCGAGGATTGTCCCGGGCCGGGGGAGGGCTGCAGTGCCGGCAGACGCACTAATTGGACCATCTCTCGACGTTCCGAGCGTCCCCGCCGCCGACCGGGGACGTTCCACGCTGCCTAGTCTACGCGTGTAGGCCTTTTTTGGCGCGTCGGTGGGAACTCACATCGTTAACGATTCGCCAGCTCCTGGCGCGGGCTCTCGAGCTGGTGGGTTCGATTTGCATGTCAACCGGTTGGCCGCGTACCGGTGGAGCGTTTGTTTTGATACGCCGGAAAAGGCCGCTTGTTAGTCTTAATTGTTTTCCAATTAGACGAATTCCCCTCCCGCAGCAATGCCGTTGCCGGGCTGGCTGAGCCTGTTCCGAGTTTTCCATTAGGCCGAGGACAATCGGCTTTCATCTTTTGGGTCGGCCCGGAATGGCATAGATTTTTGCCTCCTTTATCAAACCGTCCAGGGCAAAATATGATAGCGGCAACGACACGTTCCACGATAATTGATGACGGTGGCATGGCGTTTCTAAGACTGCGTCTTCGGAAGGATTACGTCTTTAACGAGAGGCTGCGTAGAATAACGTCCCCAATGAAGATTCTAACGACTGCTGCTTTGGCAGTTGAAAACTTTACAGGGTTTTTTGGCCCGCCGGTCCCAGGCTTACTGTCCAAAACGTGTTTCTACGTCGATTGATTCGGTGATTGACCAGGACGAGCGTGTCCTCTAGTCGTAGAGCCCTGGACGGTTCTAGAACATAACACGTGGCCCAGTTCGATCTGTGCATGGTTTCGTAGTGTTACCGGGTGGAAGATTTACAACCAAACGAGCCCAACGACCAGCGGCGGCGGCGGCACTCGAGTGCCCTTCGGACCCGTCCGACAACGCCCAGCCCCAACGAGATTCGAGAGCGGCAAAAAGGAGTCAATCGATGCGCCCGTCGGCGGCGGCTCGACTCCCTGCCGACGGTATTAATATCTATTAAATAAATCATCATAAAAAGCGTAGCCAACAAGGAAGCGAAGGCTCTCGCTGGCCGCCGGACCCGGGCGGACGGGACCTGGTGGGATACATAAAAAAGGGATAAATATTTGATGGAAAGGTATTTTTTCATTACTTTCTGTTGGTGCGGTGCGCGCGCCACTCGCCACGCTACCACGTCCCGGCGGACGGGATGCTTCGCCGGGCAAGCTTTTTCCCGGCTCGCCCTTCATTGAAGTGTCCAATCGAACGGCCAAATGGCGTCCGTCTTTCGGATGCCAGGAAATGGATGGTTCGAGATGGGATACGGGTGTCCGAGCGCTGAGGGTTCCCGACTGTCGCTTTTGTTGGCTGGCCAGGATCAGAACGATGGCGTGGCGTGGTGGATTCTGGCCAGGACGAGCTAACCGATGGCGCCCTCGTTCACCCATTTGCGGCGTCGAGCCTCCACGTTTCTCGCGCGATTAGTTAAGGGTCACCGGAGGGAACGATACGAGTTTTGCCTACCAAATGGAGAAATGGCGCCAGAAAGGGTCCGGTGCGTTATTGGCGAGAGATTTGAATATTGACGCCCCTAGGTGACCTAGGTAAGGGACGTGCTCGTATGCTGCTGCAATTTTAACAATTTACCTTTCGCGTTCTTGCTGAGCTGAGTTACTTTCTGACACATGGATAATGGATAACAGAATAACTAGTGCGAGTGGCACAAGTGAACCCTGCTGTCAGTTCGTCCAACACGCGGCACCTCGACGGAGCCGAGAAAATACTTCCCACCGGGCGCAACAGCAATTTTCACCACCATTTTAATGACCCCTAACGATAACCTCGAACACCCCGAACGGCAGCTGGAAAGTGTCCACGTCCCTCGTCGGTGGAGCTAAAACCAACCACCATCACCCATCATCACCGTCATCGTCCTCGTCGTCGTCACCGGCGTGGCGTAGCTGCGGGAAAACTCCCAACCCGGCAGTTGCTGTCACTGTCACCCGACGGCGGCAGTGATAAGAAATGTAAATACGAAATGAAATTTAATTTGTGTAATTCACACCCCGACGCCACCCTCTGGCCCGTACCGGGTGGGGGCCGGAAATATGCGTCCTCACGCATACACACGCGGGCGTGCTCTCGGGCCAACCCACGCCACGCCTGTCCACCGGTTGCGAACCGCCATTTGTCGTGCTTATCGCCCGGTATGCGGTTGTTGGCTTGACTCGAGACCGACGAAGGGTGGTGGCCCTTTACCGCCCCGTGGACCGGTGGTGGACCGGGCTGCGGCTGGCTGAGGGTGCATTGTTTACATCCACTTCCCAGCCCATCGTCGTCGTGCTTTGGGGAGGCTACGGCCGCGCGCCTCACAGCTGTTCGCAGTTAAGAGAAATTATGTATTATTATCTGTGTTTTTTGCTGCATTTTTCCTCCAGCTTTTTTGTGTGTTCCTTCTGCCGTTTTTCCTTCGCTTTGCTTCTTCGGTCCGCGCGATGGGCGAGGACGCATCCGTAACAAAGGTGGCGTGCGGCGGACGCGCTGTTGCTTAGCCTCGGTGGCTGACCATCGTTCATCTTTCTGCTTCTTCCGCAACAACACGATGCCACGATGGATGGAATGCCGTCTCGTGTTGCGACCCTGTGCTGGCCGCGGGGTCCGCTAATGTTTACCCCGTGAAACGGGGGCCGTGATTCGGTTAAATCTATGTCGGTACGCTCGTGTGTCTGCGTTTGTGAGTTATGTGTTTCTCCTCGTGAATGTTGTCGGGTCAGAAAGTGCAAGTTGGGAAAGTGAAATAATATTCTGCGGCGTTCTCATCCAATAAATAGAACCGTTTTTACACAGTTTTTCCAGGACTTTTCCGTAAAATTTCGGGACATATTGGAATGTCGAATGGTTGCTGAACATAATTTATGTAGTTAAATAGCCCTCCTTGTTGGGTCTTTATTAACTCAGAATGATGTATGTGCAAGTGGGGCATTAATCTCCAGAAATTACTCATTAAACCCTTAAATTACACCTCCATTAAAGTCAATTGTTTTAAGCCGGGGAACATCACGAACACGGACCGCTTGGCATCCTTTTCTTGACGAAAGATTGTTCCAAGAACCTTTTTCTACGAAAGCAGATCCTTTTCACTCAGAATCCTGCAGCTTTTCGGAGAAAATAGGATTGAACCATTTCTTCACACTTTCGCTGCATATTGGGATTCTGTTTATGTTTTCTTGTACTTGAGGCGGGTAATTTTTGTTTTCTCCAACTTTACACCCGTCCCAATATGGGCTTAAGCGCAATAAATCCGACCTGCATCCGGACTGCACACTGTTGTGACCATTGGCAGAAGGATTAGATTGGGAAAAAAGGATATACAGCCCTCTCCTTGAGGGAGGTAGTTAAAATGTTCAATCTGGTAACCCCTTAGCACATCCTTACCAACACAGGGGCATTGGAAGGCCCTTGAAGAATGCATTGTTGGGCCTCAAGAAGCAACAAGCGTTCAAGGCCGATAAACGGCTCATCGGTGGCTGTGGCGGCCGTAGAAGAAAAAATCCTTCAGTGTGAAGTTCCACTGAAGCCATTCCAGTGGGTTGGCCCCGGAGAGATGCCAGCAGTCAGAGCGACCCCATCCATCGGCCGGCTAGAAGTTTCAAACGGCCCGGAAAATGTTTGCGGCTTTCGGGCCAAATCCCGTCCCGACCCGGTGGCTCGAGAGCGGATTTTTGCTCTCTGCCGCTCCGACACTCGGAGTCCCCGGTCGGCCGGGTCCGGTGTGGCTTCGGGCGAGTGTGTTTTGTTTGCCTGTTAATTTGCCTCCTTTAAGACTTAAAGAACTTTGCGCGCTCCCCTTCTTACGAGGGACCGAACTTATCCCTGCTTACGGCCACCGGTTGGGACAGCAGTAGAAGTGGATCCGGATGAGCGGATTTGCCGGTGTGGTGTGAAATGTTTGTTTATTTGTTTGCACAGAATATCAACATTAACTGGAATTGGCAGAGGCCACCGGTGGTACCTGCCCTCGAAGGTGTCCGCAACACGCTGCACGTTTTAAACTATTCAAAAATGTTTGTTCAAATATATTTAATGTGAATTTTAAGCATCTGATGTATTCATAAGAATTGAGAGCGATGTACAATCGATCACCGAAGTCTCGACGTCGGTCACAGGATAAGAGACGAAACCCGGCTTCACCCCGCCTCGTAATTACTCGGTTCGCAATTGGTCAATTTAATTTTGTTGCCCCTCTTATTCGGTGGCCCAAGATGGTTCATCTCCCCCGGTGATGCAATCGGCCGATGAAGTTTCCTTCGGTCCGTATCGGGGAACCATTCATCAAAATCCCTGACCCACCCGAAGGCACCCGGGAACACCACGATTGCCAGCGGCAAGCAAATAGTGTGCTCTAGTGTAGAATAAATTAATTAAAACGTACGGCGGCCCCTCTGGCCACACCCGGTACGACCCATGTCGATCCCGGACCCGGCATGGCCCTGTAACTTGGCTTCTGCATTGGCTAGGTTTTTGTTTACGGTCTACCAGCAACCGGCGCGAAGATGCTGGCTGCCGGGCTGGGTCCGTTGTTCGTATCCTTGAGTTTTGCAACCCGGAAGTGAGTGTGGCCGGGTGTACGTTGACTTGAGCGAGAGAGCTGCAAAAGTTGTGGGGTGTTCGTCTGGCTCTAATCCCTTAAAGTCTTAGTGCAATGGTTTTTTTTTTGCTGCTGCTGGTTCTGCCCTGTGGCTCCAGCTCCTCTGGCCAACGGCGAACAGGAGCCAGAGTGCATGTTAGTCCCGGAGAGAATTTTTTGTGTGTGCTCTCTATACTATTGGCTTGTTTTTCCTGCTCATTTAACATACAAACATGGACGCGTTTGCTTTGGGGTTCCACTCCCTGGCGGCCGCCGGAGTGCCTGCACCTTGGCCGCCGGACGCAGCAAACGATGGGAGAGTAGTAAAGTTTCGCCAACAAGCATCCTTATCGCCGGGTCGCTTCGGCCTGCTGGCTGGCCGGCCGGCGGCGAGTCTTGCCGAAGATCGACGCGTTCCCAGGAAAAGTGGCCGCATCACGTAGACGTGGGCCGTACAGAGTGCAGTCGCCGTAGTAGTGGGGATGATGGATCAACAGCGCACCAGCATCGCTTTTCGGGGAGTTCATTTAGCAAGGGTAAGAGGGACCCGGGGCCGGGAGCCGCTTCCGAGATTCCACCACATATCCCAGACCGACATCGCACCCGACCCCCACGCCCACGACGGTTACTCCACACATGACGGATTCTTCCGGCACGGAGCAGCCTTCATCGGGTGCTCCAAGAAATTATGCTGCCCGAAAAGTGGGAGCCAAAGCAAAAAATCCCGCCATTCCGGGGCCCCCGGAGTTTAGCAGCAGTTTCGGACGTCGACGGGTGGCTCAAGAACGTGGCAGTAAGAAACGGTTCAGCAACCCGGACCGGGCGCGGTGGCGATTCGTGTGCAGTTTCTCATTTACAGTTTGAAATTTTAATTAAATAATTTGGAAGTTTGAAGCTTCGAGCTATTTTTCGCCGCTCCGGGTCCGGAGTGTAGCGGATTGGCGGTGGTTCGCCTCGTCGGCGAAACGTTCCCTGTGCCAGATCGGCCAGGGGTTTGGAGTCGAGGTGGGGCGACGGGATCCTAGGCAATCAAGTGGTGTCGGATGTTGGGTTCTTTGGGTTACCGCTCTAACCTCAAGCCGCCCGTGCGATCCTTTTGGTCGGTGCCGATTTTGAGGCCCGGAACTGAACCCGAGACAGTTCGTCGAGTCGAGTGGCGCGAGCGCGCTCGCGAGAGAGACGGTCCTTCATTATCCTCATCGTATCCGGTCACACACGTCGGTGGTTCACAATGTGGCAGCGGTTCTCCGGAGATAAGAAATGGCTGACGTGGCGCCGAATGCCCGGGGGGTGGTTTTGGAAGCGCGGGCGCCACTACTTCAATTACCGTCGAAGTATCTGCCGCGGTCAGCTCGGGTATCGGGGTGGGGGTGCGACCGCCATCGGTAAAGTGCAGCTGCAATTGCAAAATTGTGCGGGACAAAAACAGAGCCCACTCGAGCCCCAGAGCCACGGTCTGTGGTGCGGTTCGTTGTGTAAATTGAAAAGTACCTCCTAACCTCCTAACCCATCCACATCCAGCACCAGGATTCGTCACAGGCAGAGCACGCAACGCGAGCGCGAACTGTGTCCCCGCTAATGGGTACGCTTTTGGGCCAACTGGTTCCCCGTGCATGCTATTTATCCAATTACCTCGCAACCGAGGACATGTTGGGATGCAATTGAATTTTCGCCCAGCATCCTCCCGGCGCACGGGAACCGCATCCCTCGGCACACGTCTCGAAGAAGAGCTAGAACCAATTTTTGGCCCACATCTGGCCGGCGGTAGGTCCGATGAAGTCTAGATTCCCAACGCTGCCACCCGGCTCGTGGTGCGGTTCGTATCAGGACCGTGTGCACCATCTGGGGCTTACGTGGCTGGCCTGGACCGTAGAGAATGGGTGGTTTCGTAGTAACAATTACATCATTTCGTGTGCCCTGGGAAACGATCGGTGAGCGCTTGTCGAGAAGGAAGGGACCCATCTTGGGTTATCCATCCATTCGGGGCCCTGCTTCCCGGAAGACTCGAGACGCACTGACCGAAGCCGCAGAAGATGACGAGTTGAAGCGCCGGATTCTAATTAACTTTTGCCGACGGACGATATTCTAGACACCATTCGTTGCCCAGTACGGTAACGTTTCGTTTGGCTGGTTAAATTTGAATTCGAAATTACTCAACCCTAATTGTTATGTCGGTTGTCAAAATGTTCGACCCCCGATAGGTCCCCCCTGTCCGTTTGTTGTCCCGACGCATGATCCAGATTCGAACACTTCACCTTGTGGTGATAATAGGTGATAATAGTGTTTTATCGTCCATTGTTTCGCAGTTCCGTGTGATTTTGTGGAGAGTTTTTGTGGCGATTATCCGTGACGTGGTGCTGCTACAATTGACGGTCTTGTGCGGTAGTTGTTCGTACTGTTTTCTTTTCTTTATCTTCAATCCTTCCCGGACGTTGGACCCTAGCGGCCGGTGCAAAGAGTCCCTGAAAAGGGTTGCGTCTGCGCTTTCGATTTCCTTGCTGTTCGCGCGGGGCCACGATCATCATAATCATAGCGCGCGGTAATAGGCGAGCGTATACAGTAATTACAGTAAAACTCTCTATAATTTACATTTCAACTCAAAGTGCTGGTTATGTATAACAAAACGGGACCGTGGGGTTCTGTGCCCGGCGTTAAACGAAAACGACGGTTAAAGGCGAACGAAGTGAGCCCGAAGAATGTTGGTACGGGACGAATCCGGCCGACCCCGCGGGAGGTTGGTTTGGAGGGGAAAGCATCCAAAAGAAGCGCCTCGAGGAATTCAGAACAACCGCAGAGCAACGAAAAAAAAAAAATTCTTCGAATAAACTATTCTTATAGAAAGTGTTCCTCCTCGTCGTGGCAGTGGGAGGATAACCACAGCAATTGCACCAACGCAAGAATGTGTACGCTGGGGGGCGTTAGGTTTTGGTTTACTGAAAAGCTTCAGCTTTCTTTTTTAACTGGGTTCAAAATCGCTTGAATTGAACCACTTTTTATAATGCGTCTCAATTTGCTCTAAACTTCATTCCTCAATGTGGTCTAAGATGCCATTGGATAATCGAAAGTGCACAGTATGTTCGATTGATGACGAGATTCGAATAAATACAAATGCAGCCCATCCATATCCATATCGTAGTTTGAAAGGTACGTTCTTCTTTCAAAATATTTTTCCAAATAATGGATACAGTTACATTTTATATTTTTTTGAAATAAACTTTCGTTTTTTTATTATCGAACATACTGTGTAAAAAGACTTTTCAGAAAGGCCCTCCTAGTAGGCTTCGGCTGTGAAGTGAACATCGCAGCATAATTGAAGTTACGATGAAGCGTATTGGACAATTGAATCAAGTGAACGGCAGAAAATTCGAAGATGAAGGATAGTGCCGGTGAAGATTGTGTGTCCTTCAAACCACCAAGCGCCGAGAACAGCAACAACGATTGCCCAGCATGGAGGGTGAATCCGCGGAAGAGCCAGGCATAGTAAATCGGTTTGAACTTTGCGTTCTTAACGTTCGCCACTTTCTCTTGCCGTGGAAGGGTCGTCGGGTAAGCTTCTTCCTTTCGGAAGTCTTTCTTTTTTTCTGGTGCAATACGAATGTCCGGCTAAAACTTCGGGACGGATGGACGTTGATGAGAATAAGGCAGGCGCTCGGACGACGCCTTCGCGCAGTGGAAAGCCCGAAGCCAGACTTGCTCGGGATTCTCGAGAGTGCCAGGATGGCCATCGTGGGGCGGTTTGGTATCGGTCCGCTTGAATCAACGAAACCGACGTCCAAAGCGAGTGTTTCGCCGCGGGACATACACTCAGGTCCCGCGGTGGAACCTCCCGCGAATTACAGACCTCGTCCTCTGGGCAGAGTTGGCAACCACCTGACTTGTGTTGTGCGGCAGGTCCGATGGTCCGATATCCCGATAGCCGCCTGCCGGGGATGGTACAGACCTCGCGCCCACGGGACTTCCCTCAAGTGCCACGTCTGGACGAACGTGTCCGTTTAGCGCTCGTGGGGTCGGTGCGGCCGCCCATGCCCGCTAGGCCAACCGTGGAGGAAGAACTAAAGTCCTAACCCCCACACCCGGCCCGGAACGACCGCGCCAGACAGACAGCCGTGGGCCCGTGGTTAGTGTTTAAAATTAAATTATATGTCTCACGTAAGCTGAAAATTACAGAGGAAACCGATATTGTCCGAATCTGATCGAGGGCGGTACGCTTGATAGTGGTCTCGCTCTGTGTGTATTTTGTTTCCACTTGCCAGGTTCTCTTGCTTCCCTTTTTTTTTGCTTCCCCGTCATAGTGTTCTTCTTTGCGCAATGTTTTGCCCCGCGGCCGTCTCGCACTGCTCGTCGTTGTGCGCGGCCCTCGGATCGGTTCGAAGTGTCTGTATCTTCATCGCGCCACCCAGTCCCTGGTCTCGCGAGTTGGAGCATCGAAAACGTGACAACGAAGAAAGGGAACCGCCGCCGCGTTCCCGCGGGCTCTCTGGCCGCCCGTTTCTTTCCGACGGAGTTTTCCAGCCCCTCATTTTCGAGGAACCCTCCATTGGCCCCGAGGGTCCGCATCGGGTTCTCGGCTAGTTTTCGATGGCATATAAAAAAAAGAAAAGACAGGGAAAATGATAGTTGCGGCTACGTTTCCGCGGCAAGGAACGGAGGGACCCATTTAAGGTCCGGTGTGGTCGGGAACGAATTTGCATATAAACGGTTCGTGGTGGTCGTCGGTCGCTCCGTTTCTAGCCCCTCTACGAGTGTGTGTTACTACATCTTTAAGGACGCCATCGGTTTTGCAACAATCGGTGCTAGCAATGGCAATTAAAGGGCGGCCTAAAATTTGGGCCGAATTGATTGGTTAAGAGTTATGGGTTTAAAGAATTCTCCAAATTAGGCCGAAGGAGGTTTGAAATTGGGTTTTTTTTGTTCGGGAAGTTCTTTCGATTCCATTTCACAGTCTATAATTATTATTTCTCATTAATCATAGACGCTGACTGGGTTTGCTCCATACTCTCTGACTCTCAAGAACAATCCATAAGAATTAAGACGCCGTAGCCACGTGCGCCACAACTGAATCAATAACTGATTCCCGAGAAGATGTTACAATCTCAACAGTATTAGTAAGTATTTGTTTTCGGTAATTTTATTCCGCGATTTACAGACCATAAATTGGCATCAGGATGTGGTTGTTTTGGCCGATAATTTGCATCGGTGATAAGTGGCCACGCTTAAATTATGCGCTAAATTTTCGCACCTCTCTCTCCTTGTCTCTCTCCCTGCGGAGAGACGCGCGCGCCACTCACGCTGAAATCGGGCGGGTATCCGCCCATCTTCGTGCGACGAACGAATTGAGCCATCATGTTTTACGATCATAACACGACCGCGTAACTGAATCGCAAATTAAAGGCAGGTTAATTTCGGTTTCAGCTCCTACTGTACTGCCGTTTGGTTCGTATTTATTTTTTCTGTTTTTATCCTTTTGAGGTTTCACATTTCTTACAGCCTTCCCCGTTTCGACTTTCACTCGGTGTTCGAATCACCCAAGCTGCACGTAACCCCAGTAGCGGCTTCTGGTTAGTGCACTTGCACCAACCAAGGCACTGCGTAACCTTCGCCGGCGCCGGTTTGTTGGGTTGTTCCCTCGCGGCCCTTTACGCTTTGTTGTGTACAGTTTTTACTTTATTATTTGCGTTTTCTCCGTCGTCGGTGTGGTTTTTGAAAAGAAAAGGAAAGGAAAAAAGCGGCCCGGACATCAGAAAACCACGTCCACGGCGGACACCGTACATGCACATCGAGTGTCGACCTGCACACATTATGCAGGTCTCGACCGGCGGGTTTAAAGGGGTGCAGAGATCGAGACGTTGGTCGGTTGGGGAACGTGACACACACGCCGATGCCGGTGTTGAAGTTGAGGTGGCCAAGGCAACGGCGCTAACCTCACTTTCCACCCGAAAAGGTGTCTACGCGAACGCGCGGAAGCTCTCTCGCGCGCGCGAAGGTTAATCGCCATTACGCACGCACGCACGTCCTCGGCAACCGTCAGCACCGTCACCGTGGGTTATCGGGACGTCGACACTCGAACTGCATTCCGGTGCAGCCGGTGCCGGCGCCGGTGGCGGCGTTGCGCGTTTGTCACTTTGCCGCTTGAGCGGTGGCTCTATGGGGAGGCACCGCAAAAAAGGCGTCGTTTATGCTTAATGTTGCGTGCCATTATCGCGTGTTATGAAACGTTTTATTATCAAATTTCGCCGTTCGTCGTCGTCGTCGGGCTGCTGCTGCTGCTGTTGGGGCTTGTTGGCCAACGGAAACCAGAACCTTCCGGTAGGGGCGAGTACGTCAAATAAGGTTTAGTTTTTATACGGCCTGCGCTGGGGGAATACCTTTCGATTTCCGTTGGTCACACGTGAGCAACGACAACTGACCGTGCCGCTTGCTGATGGCACCAGCATTACCTGTCATCATCGGCAACGATCTTCAGTGCCCCGATGGGATGGCGTTTTACTTTATAGTGTGCTCTGCTCTGATCGTTCCAGTAATTGAGAGAAGTTTAACGCCCACCCAAACATAGCGTGATAGCGCCGTATAGTTCCGCCGCCTGCCGGATCACTCAGGCTGCGCGGGGAAGAGTGTAATGGATCATTCCGCTAATGGGAAAATACAGAAAAACCGGCACCGGAACTGGGTGTGAAAAGAGCAGCGCGTGCATTCGGAAAGTAACATAAGTGGCGCTGGCATAAATTGGCGTGAGACTTTGAATGAATTGGTGCTACAAATTAATTGAATGAATTACATAAATTAGCTGGGAGCATGTCTGACGGGCGTCCACATGCCCCGAAGTGTGTGAAATCGAGTCGAGTGCCATGTCTTTAAATTAATTCGCTACACACTACCATTAATTGTGTTTCATTTAGGGCGCCAGCAAATTACTTACGAAATATTCCATTTATAAAATGACAATAATTTCAAAACAATTCTGCACAAAAATACGCTACGCCTAATGGAGTGCCAAAGCAAACAGCTCTGAGTCTGTCCGGGGTAGCTTCCGATAAGACATCACAAGTCGCCGCTCTCGATGAAGGGAGCGTTTCGAGTGTTTTCCTTAAGTTTTCTTCAAATCGACCGACTCGCGGCCTTTGAACTGATGAAACGAAGCGTAATACGCTGCAAGTGGCTCTTCTTTTAATTACCACCTCAGTGCTGCCTGGTGGGCTCGCAATCTAATAATGGCGCATTTTTCGTTATCTTCTATTTACAGCCAGCCGGAACGCGCAGCCCGGAACGGACTGGTGGAACGGCACTAATTAAAGGTTAGTAGCAAACCATTCCGACATACTGGCCGTTACCATAGCGGCAAATGCAACTGATTAAAGCTACACACCCGATCCGATGACCCGTGCGTTGCGTTCGAGTCGATGAGCTTTATGTGAACAGCCCGCCCCCAGCCCGGCACACGGTGCTTCGCGGAACCGGGAATGATTGAGCGGGCAAATGACAAGACAGTTCCGGGGACCGCTCTCAACCCGCCTCACGGGCCATTTAGCGATGGGCCGGCAGCAACAGAATGAGCCATCATCTATAATGCACACCGGAACCGCCGGGCCACTTGCGCGCCCGTCTTCACATCGCGAAAGGACATTACAAAGCTCAACTAATCATCGAGATAATGGGTCCTAATTGAACGTGTCCTTCGCATCCTTCCCGGTGCCGGAAATGCGCCCGTTCCCCGGGCGCATGATTAACAATTAATCTTATTTGCTAATGAATGATTGACTACCGCGCAACGGCAACGGTAGACGGCCGGTTGCTATCGAGTTTCGCCGGCAAAACTGTAGCTGCCCCGTTCGCTATAGTCCCGTCCGATTGTGGCCACTCGCCGTACAGGGTCACTGTGAAGCGATGCGAAAAAGATTACACTTTATGAGTGGTTGGAAGAATGATACTTGATTTATCTGCTTCTATCTACCCTCGGGACCTGTTTTCATTAATTGTGTACAAGGAAGGAAGGAACTCCCTGTTTCAATGTTTCCAAAATTTTAACTATAGTTGCGGAACATTTCAAATAGGCAGTTCGCCATTTAGGAACCCCCCTGTATGGCGGGATTTTATTTTCGATAGCAAACGGCAGCAGTACGCTACCGTCGCGGCCATCAGCACCCTCTAGCTATGGAGTGATCAGCCGCGGCTCATTAGACCGCCGTAATCAAGGCGAAGGGCGAACTCTTGAATCGAGTGTAATCAGAGAAGATCCACTCCAGAGTTCTGCTTCCGCCCGGGCATCGCGCTGTGTCGCGTGTGTGCACTTCGAGGTCCGCTTCCTTTGGCAGGCGGGGTGCTTGTGTGTTGATGATGATAAAAGTAAGTGCCGTGCCGTCGTCTTTGACGCCGATGTCGTTCGAAGGGCACCGTGAGAGCCTTTGAAGAGGGCTCCGATGTACCTCCTCGATCGACGTCTTGATTCGCACCCGTTACTGGGGATGCAAAAATGAAAGATGAACTAATTTTTGTAGTTAACTTACGGAACTACGTATCGAACAAATTTGTGATAAATCTAAATACGGCTCTCGGGTCATCTATCATTTACCTTGGCCACCTTTCAGGCGACGTCAATCATTCAGTTACACCACTTACCCCATCCATTCCAATTGACCATACAGAAATCCCGGCTAATGCATCACTCAATTGGAGAAGATGTATCGACGGCCCGTCGGTTGACTTTGGCGATGTAGTTTAGATGTAGTGGATATAGGCGTATGACAAGTCATGCCGGCAAATGGATTACGTGTCATTCGAGGTTTCTAACTGTCCGGCTGCCGTCGAGCCGATTGTGTCGCGCACTTTTCGATCCCTTTTTCCAACATGCATTCCCCATAGCCCATTGCGTTTGAGTCCAGGCAACAGTTCAAGATTAGATCATCGCCCACGGCACTCAACACCGGTCTATGCTATTGGAAGCTCAAATCTTAATTTGAGCTGCCAAGAGGAGGCCTTATGCGGCTGGTCGATCACGCGTACTCGATCGATCGATCGATCGAGTGTGGCCCTCGGACAGACCCCGGACAGAAGGGGGCAATCCACTTCTAATCGCCAGTACTCACCTCGCTCATAATTGCTCACTTCCTCCAGTCTGGCCAGTTATGGGAGCGGACATGTGAAGAGCGACCCGTTGGCGCGCGGTGGTGCTGATGGCACGTGCTGCTGCTAATCACTTAGCACCGACCCATGTCCAGTCTGTCCCGACGTAGGCCCCGCGTCTTAAGACCCATCTCACTTCGGTTACATTTTGCCAACTCATGCCCGCCGCTGGCCCGGCGTGGCGTGTAAGATGAGTTCGAGCTTCCGGTAAGGTTTCGATTGCATTTCGAATTCCCGTCGCCGCCGTCTCCGCCGTCATCGTTGTCAGGTGGGCAACTGGCAGAAGGACCGACCTGGGGTAGCGGATGAAACCGTGAGTCAGCTGTTTGGACTGGCTCGTCCCCTGTCTGCTCTGCTACTACAGTGCACTCGGGTTGGGACAGCTTCTGCTTCCCGTTCGCTTCCCTGGGTGTAGTTCCCAATTACTGTTTTCGTCTTTCGGCCGACGTGCGAACTTTTCAACAACAAACCACGGCCAAGGGTGATTTCTTAGCATCTTCTTCCGCTGCTACGTGGCAGAGCGAGAGAGATGCGGTAGCGTCAGTGGCGCAATAGTGGAGGGAACAATTACACCGAGGGGAGGAAAACGGGGGATCGCTCGGACCCTTACCGACCTCTGGTCTGGGTCTCGCGAGACGTTCTAGGGAAGATTTCCCCACGTCATCCACGTCGGGGTCCGGGAACGTTAGCGGACGTTTTTATTTTTAACGATCAACAAAACGATGAGAATTATCGTTATTATTATTTGGGATGATTTATCAGATTTCGCCAGTACGCTGGCACCCGTCGACGTCTTCATTCGGTGCTCTTTTCGGGCTTCGGGTTTTTCACGATGGCATGGCTGCAACCGGCTTTTCAGTATCTTATGCAGGATATCTTACGGTTTTGTCGTGTGCATAAAATTATCTTCAGGCGGGTTGATACACCGAGTTCATTAAGTCTTCGTGGATTAAAATAGGAGTCTATTTCGTGAGGCGCATCGAGAAGCTAGACCAATAAAACTTTGCTTGCGATTACGAAAACGGCCCAACGAAATGCTAATCAGAATCGGCCGTTTCTGTGTCACGAATAATTTTCGCCCAAAATCCGTTGATCCTTTCAAAATGATGATGATGGTCGCTCCATCGGCCCTGCGTAGTGCCTAACCGAATCGAACAATTCATCTCCGGTGGAACCCAGGAGAACGCAACTCACCCTGAGGAGCTAGGGAATTGGGATTCATCTGCCTGGCACCACCTGGCTGGATGGCTGGCTGGATGGATGGATATCCTCCAAACGTTGTCTGGGTCGTAGCTTCACGGGTGCGTGTGTCTGTGTGCGCTGCCGCAATTTGGCCAGCTTACATCGATTGCCCCGGAGGGTAGTAAGTGATTACAATGCAGGGCGAAACAGGACGAAGGACGATGCAATGGAAGGGCGAACCTAAAATCTGGGAACCTTTTTATATAATTACCAATAAACGTAATTGAATCGTGGTGTGGCTCTGGCTGTTGCGCTCCTGCTGTGAGCCCAGACCATCCATCCGCGCGTTCGCGTGTGTGTTTGTGTGTCTGTGTGTGGGGAAGCGATTTAGTCCTTTGTTGATGTACGATGGATTAAAGGCTGACCTCAGAGAACGCAGGAAAGAGAACGAGGAAAGCGAGCAAACGGGAAGTGATTTATCTTTCTCGCCACGTGAGCCAGTTCCTGGCGAGCGGAATGTTGTCTCACTGCACTGCCCATGTATGTGTGTTTGTACATTTCTTGTTGTCCTTTCGATCTGTTGGTATCTGCCTCTGTGCACATGCTGTGACCCTGGGAATGCCGACTAGAATTGTTTGTATAATACGAGAACTTTGGATCTGATCAAATGTTATGGTTTGATGCAATATTCAAGGAATATGATTACCATATTCGTGTTTTTCGCAAAACAATTGTTCTTTGGAAGGCAATTATTACAAATAGTCAGTTTCATCAATTTGCATTCATTTTCGTACGATTTGAGGGACATTTCTTGTCATAAACCAGTGTTTATCTATCAAATTGCCCTCAACATCTGCCCTGATTCGGCTAATTTTCTCAGCGATTATTGTAATGATTGCAAAACGCTTTGCAGACGGTGTGAAGAAAACGGATCGCTTGTTTCCAAAAAATGGTTTTACTTGTGGGATTGGCCTTGTCAATTTAGATTTAATTTTCGAGGTTTTTTTTCCAACATTAACTAGAATAGAAACCCATTCATGTGCAATCGTCATAGTGCTCAAACTGTCGGCCAATAAAATTTCCCTAGGTTTGAAACGGGACGCAATTTGTATGCTCGATCCTCCGAACACATTATCGTTTGCCCTTCTTTATGCACCCATATGTTCCGGTTGATCTGACCTAAGGCTTGACGCAAAGGTGAATGAGCGCACCGGCCATTAAAACGCAAGGATAATTGCAATAATGATTTCACGATAATTTCGGGTACATTGGCCGTTGCCTTCACTTTGTGGCATGCTAATGCCGTGCAGCATCCAGACGATGACCTGCACATCCTTGTTGTTGTCTTCGCAATCCGAAGGAATGCTGGTGCGCTTCTCCGCAAGGTGTCTGTTGGGGTCTGTTGCGTGAGAATTAGCACTTTTTTTTGGTTCGCCATGACGAAGGTGACAGTTCACCGGGCTACGGTTGATAATTATCTCATTTCGTGATTGGATTTTCTGACGCGCGGACACGGCTGTCACTGTTTGCTGGCAAACGATGTCCCGGAGCTGCCTTGCGGTTTCTCTTCTCGCCGTGTTGATGAGACAGAATAAGGTAGGCAGGTGACCGTTGACAAGTGACAACCGTGTGCGACAGCCGCGGCGACCACCACGTGGTCGCCGGCTTAATGACTTCTTTAATGGTGACGAGCCGATTGCGATCTTTCGTGAGCAGCGAAGTGTGTGATTTGTGTGCCATTTGACTAATCACTCTCCACGCACAATCTTGGGACTCGTTTCGTGATGAGATTGGACGACGTGATTCGTTAATGGAGTAAATAATGTTCCCAGAACTGTTGAACTGAGTGACACCGGCGAAGTGCAAGGTGAATGTCACTTGAGCGTGCAAAAACTCAATCGATTTTATTATGACACTACTGTCGGCGTGGTGTTTGGTTAAGTTTGCGGGAATCACTCATGCTGGCGAACGTCAGGAAGCCATCGTTTCTATCGATCTCACTGCTCTCGCTCGCGTCAACGTAAATATTTATCTTCTTCATGTTACACGGGAAACCCAGCAAACAATCGTCTATCGGTGTTCTGAAGTATAGCCCCACCACTCCACACTCCGACAATTGTTTAAACGACAACCATTTTTGCAACCACTGTTAGTATTGTGGGAAATCGAGCTTCGCTTGGCATCCTTATCGATCCAATTTTGGTGTTAGATTAGATGACCAATGTTTTTGTTGCCTGTCGGTAAAATAATAATAAATGAAAAAGCTAAACTCCATTAGCTGAATATGTTAAATGATGACGATAAGCCGTCGCCCAGACTCGGCTCTTTTGCCCTGCGCCGGATAATCTACCGCTGCTGCTGCTGTTGTCGTACTATCTGTTTATCAACTTATCCAGTTGATTAATTTTCCAAATTCCTACTGCCCGGTGGCCTACTTCCGCGATAATCGAATGCACGCCACTTGCCGACAGTGTGCAGGGTGCGCCGGTTCCCCGTGTCACGTCACTGACGTCGGCGTTGGTCGGTGGTGTTTTCTATGATTAAATTATGTACCGCAAGCCCGGCTTATCGTCGCGATTATCGGTCGCTGCGTTCGCTAAAGGTCGCCCGCAAGGTTTGGCTTTGATTAATTGACCCACTCGTGGCCACCGGGAGTCACCGGTGCCGCTGATTGAAACTATCCGATAAGCACGTGACGCACCGACGCAGCGCTGAAGCCTAAGTAGGTGTAGCATTCACCAAAAGTTGATTAATTTTCCGTTAATCATGTTAAATGCTGCATTCGCAGTGCGACAAGGAAGTTTTGGGGAATGTTTGGCATTTTTTGGCTGCTGCTCAGCTCTCCTAAGATACCTCCGGAGAGTCCGGCAGCCACGTGGTGGCCATTTAGACGATGGTTACAGTTACGATTCGATCATGTTATCGCCCCAAAACCCGAAAGCCTCCCAGGGCTAATGCTGTGATTAGTATTCGTATGTTAATTTTACGTCAGTTTAGTGCGTATCCGTTCCCAATTCTCGTCGCCATCGCCGCTGTCAGCTTCCAGCGGTCGACCGGATTGTTGATTCGATTGTCTTCAGGTGGGACAGTAGCTTCCTGTTCGAGACGGCCAACTGTCAGCAGGGACCGGACGGGCCAGGCGTCTCGGATCTAACGGTGAGCCACTCGAGAGTCTCGGCTAAACTGGTTCCCTTCCACCAGGGCCCGGGCCGTGTCGTACAAGTCATCAAAATTGACAGCGTATTATCGCCTTCCCCGCGTGGCGGCTTCTCGTCTTTTGCGCGACAGGAGATCCCACGAAAGTGGCCCCACACTGGGACCGACTCCCGGTTCGCTGGAGCTGGACGCTACAATAGGACGCTCTCGTGTCGAAAACTTTCTTTCAGTACCTCATTCGCATTCTTCTCAGGTTACTGGTCTGCTCCAATGCTCTCCTCTGCACGGCTGACGTGCTGGAGTTACTGCCGCCATTGACCGATCGTTGTCGGAGGCCATGCGGGTCAGATGTGGGCTTTCTTCCCTCTGCCAGAAGCTCCTGCTTAATGCCGACCACCGTTTGCAATCTTTTTAAGACGCGCTTTCTACTAGCGTTTCCCCGGTAGCTTCACCGGTAAACTCCCAAATTATCGAGAATCCTTAAAGAAAGAGCGAAATTAGGAATCGTTTAGCTAAATCCACACTGAATTACGTGTAAAGCAGCAAATATTTCAATGGAGTTGAATTTTTATATGTAACGTTACTGACGGCTAAGAATAGCGCGTTGTCCTCACCTTTTGACGAGTCCAAGAGATCAGACACCTCACCCTCAACTTGGCGTCTCAACTCTTTCAATCCCATTCCGTCCCAGTCGGCGGCATGTGGCGGCCGCCATCGGCCACTGACGGACAGCTAGCGAAGGTAATGTATGCCGGGCGGGATCGAGCGACGGAAAACGCCCGGGGGAAGCTATTGATTGCCTGTGGCACCGTGGGTCCGCTCGATTAGGTGGCCGCTGAGGGCCGATGAAAGGTGTCCGGAGGCCGAACCGGGTTGCCGGTGGAGGTGGTGCAAGTCGTAGGTGTGAATGAGAAAAATATGAGTGATGTTGATTGTGATTGCTTTCATTCACGGCGAGCCCGTAGGAGCCGGCGTTCCAACTCCCGGCGAGACCTCCTCGCCGTCAACAAGCGTACGTCTTCGACCACGTCCCTTTGCTCTGTCCCTTTCCGGCGGCTAGCATGTTTACTTTTCACCCCACTGGCCGGCTCTCCCGTGGCGGCGGCGAGGCTGTCGTCCAGTCGCGAGGAGTGGTCGCAAATGGTGCCCTTTCTTAGCCTTTCACCGGCCATTCAAGATTGTTTCACTAGTGTGCGAGTGGGTGATGCATAGAATGCGCATCATAAAGAGTCGCTAATGGGGAGCTGCGGGACTTCGGACTGCGCGGCCTGTCAAAAACCCGATGACCGGCCCAAGGCGGGTCTGCAGCGCGCGAAAAGCCGTGCCCAGCGACTAGCGCAGACCGCCGCCAGACTTATGCTGCCGCCCCGATGCGGGTCGATGCGGTCACTTTATTATTTATTCCATGTTTGCCTGGGTTATTAGCGCCTCAATAATCGAATCGATAATGAGACACCCGCTACTTACCTTCCACGCATGCACCACGTGCTAACGAGCTCCCCGGCAAGGCGGCGCACCGGCCACAGAATGGACACGCGGGCCGACGGTCGGTGGCGACCGTTAATGTAATGGCCGCCGTAAGATTGCCAGCCCGATTCCGATTGCCCGATGAAAGCCCGAAAGGATGGCAAATGGAAATGGTGCATCAATCGCGATTTATAAAGTAGCGTTAATGTGTCGCAGTCATCGAAAGGAGCGGTGGTGGTTCAATTAAATTTACGACCCGACAGGACCCACTTGTTTCACGAATGTCCGCACGAAAACATTTGCGTCACTTTCTGCACGTTGGATCAGCATATTATCTGTGCGGCAAGAAATGGAGCGCGAATCGCTCTACGTTCGACGCAGAGTGGTGTTGGGTCCTTATATGGACCTCGCGGCACCGACCGCTGTCTGACTCATTGGTCAATTAAAATCAGCTCAACTGCTCCAGTCGGCCCAAAATTTGGGGCACCCCAGAGTGGCTGGCCCGAAAATGGCAAAATCGTGGCGGTTCACACTTCGCGCCGCCCGACCCGGTGCCTGGCCAATAATTATTCATGAAAACGGTGGTGGTGATTTGTGTTTTTTTCTTCTTCTGTGGGCGTCTGTGGCCGGTGCCGTGGGTTGCGAAACATAAATTATTTAAGGCGCGCGGGAATCAAGGAATCGATCGATGCAATGGTACATTGGCATTGTGCTGTGGATGGTTGCGAGCCAAAGGTACGAGCCCTTTTTTATGATCGCTTGTCAAAAGCATAGACAACCTGGCGTTTGGGGGGAGGTCAGGTGGTCGTTTAGAGAGGTGATTGCATAGAACGGTCCGTGGCTGAGACCTGAGACTGAGTGGTGGGCACGTGGCACCGTCCGGTCAGGCGCCGGACGACGACGTTTCGTTCATCGGTGATTGGTACTTCTTGTGCGCTAATGAGTTTACTTTGGCATTCAATTGTACTTTAGGACCTCGTCGATTTTGATCGTGGCTTCATTCACGCCGTGCTTTGTGTTTCGGCGGGGAACATGCATCTTGCGCGAAACCTTGCCTTCGAGGAGCAGATGGAGCAGAATCCGTCTGAACGAGAATCAACCTCGCGACCTTCGTGGGGTCCGGGAAAAAAAATGACACAAATTAAGAGGGTGCTACTGACCGTACGCTGGTGCCGTGGTGCCGTGTATCCGGTTATTAATTGGTCTAGACTGGCGAAATTGGTATTTAATGTTACTCTGCGGTGCTTGGAACAATCGTTGGACTGGAGTAAAGTCCGGTTCGAGACGCAATCGGCAAGGCACCGGGCTTATGAATTTTTTTGCAGCAAATTATTAAAAAATGTTATTTATGGGATCTTGGGGAAAGGATGATTTGTTACATGACCAAACCATCTGGTCCACAGTACGGTTAACATGTTGTGAGATCCTTTAAAAATATTTGCAAACCCGCTAAGCTCTTATCGCCTGCCAGTGCCAGGATTACAAAACGGTAACATTTGGCCCTTGCCTTGTAAAAGGCTGCGTGCGGTTGCATAAACAGACATCTTCCGTAAACGCAGCTCCCGTTAGGCCCGTTGGCCCTTGGCCCCAGAGAGTGTGTTCAAATAGTTTGAGCCGGATTTTTGGTGGCGTAACCTCTGGCGTCGTGACGGAGCTATGAAGTGGCGAAGAAACGCACGCCACGCCAAGACGATGCGTGCGGTTCAAAAATTCTTGCCACAGCTGCGCGGAGGAACCCCTTGGGCAGCACTTACCGGTTCCTCGCATCGTCGGATGCTTCATTAACATGCCGGCCGGTTACCACCGGTGGGCGAAACGTGGCCCCGGCCGATCGTGCCCGTGAAGACGGTGTGGCGTGTTCATTTGTAAGAAGGTGTTAATTTTTGGGTTGGTACCGCTCGTTAGCCGCACTTAGGCGGTGGACCGCCGACAGGAGCGCCGCACCGTCGAGTTATGATGAGTCACGGATTCGGTCGACATGAAAATGGCCGAACCGTGTCGTTGCGTATCGTTCACTCTCAAGGGCACCGAGAATAGAGTAGATGCAGTAGAAAAATGCAGACAACGGTTTTTGCTTTAAAAAATCTGGAATTTTGTAATAAAAATGTAAAAACCCGAAGACGCATAACAAATTGACGCAAGCGGCTCGTATTAATGAGCAAAATTCCCCCCAAAGGTGACGTATCCGGTGAGTGACGACGTTGCGAAAGGGCAAACGGGTTCGACGAAGAGGGTACGTAATGTCGCTACGCGAGGGCACCAAGATCACAATAACTCAATTAAGATTGTTATTCTTCGGCGGTGGCCTGTGGAAAACTTTGCATCAACCCCGTCGGGGGAAGTGGCCGGAAGAAGAGACAAAGAAAACGAAAACGCGCGCAGCCCGAGACGTCTAGTTAGACGCGAAATCTTTCATCGAGCGGTGCGGTGGCCCCGGTTTTTTGTGTCCTTTGCGTGCCGTGCCGATGCCGATGCCTGTATATGTGTGTTTCCCGGCCACAAGCAGCGAATAATTCCGTGTAACGAGGACACAATGGTGCTCCTAATCGAATCCTTTCATCCTACCATTGTGGTTTCGGCTTCGGTTCGTTAATGAGATCCGAGGGTTGTGGCCCGGGCTAGGCGTAGGGCGAACGTAAATTTCTCGCCTCTTGGGCGAAGGTTCCCGAGCAGCTTAAGGCGCACACACAATGCGCCACCTAATTAGCACGTCTATCCAAATTAGAACCCTTCCACGGCCGTTGGACGGATGGCTGCCATTCGGGCTGCCCGCGCGAGGCACACCTTGCCGGCCGAAGGGTTCAGAGGGTTGGTCATCACCTGCCCGGGCTACGGAGCCGCAGCCCGATCGGGGGACCCCTTGAACCGTCTGGCAAGATGTTTTCCCAAACTCCCATAACCACCGGCCGCTGCCGAGAGAGCGAAGGTAAAATGTTGAATTTATTACTCAACACTTTTTTCACTCTTCACTCCGGGTCCGTTGTTTTCGTTTTATGGTACCGATCGTCGTTACACGAGCTTCGGTCGCTAGGGGCCCGAGACCCCTGGGCAAAGACACACTCTGTAAAGCGGAGCGGATGATAGCTTAACCGCTCCCTTCGCCCAGGGAGAACATCTTGGCTTTCGCCTGCTCTATCTGCCGGGGCCGGGGCCACTTTTGCTTTCGCCTCACGCGGTGCCATTCGAGCATGATGCTAGCTTAGTCCATTAACATCCTAACACTTTCCCCGCCGGGGTTATTGCGATAGTAAACTAATAAAAGGAAACTAAGCATGTAATGCGCGTTAGCGAGGATGATAATCATGACGCTTGCCACTGATGCCGACGGGAACTTAAAGACGCTCGCGCGGTGTTGAGTTGAAAGATAATGCTGAAGGATGTACCGCAACACCGGGCCTGGCAGCTGTTCCACTGAGAACCTGCTCTCCATTCTTTGAGAATTGGGGTCAAATAAGCGAAAGTCCGTTTATGAGGTGTCGTGTCCTTTTTGAGCGGAGGAATCGGAGTGAAATTATGTTGCCTTCGCATCGAAGGGATAATAAATTCACCCAACAACATCGACGTCGCGACGTTCGGACCGAAGGGCATCGTGCTCGAGAGAAACGCTGAGTCGTGCCGGCGGCGGCCACTCAAATGCCGCGGCAAACCTGTTGTCTCGGCTCGGCAAGGCAAGATTATCGTTATTAGTGTTTAATTTGCTAACTGGATAATGAGGCGATAAATGACACATATGAAGCGTCGTTGACGGGCCGCTAGCCGGTCAGTGGCGAGCTGAGCTGAGCGCTGCTGATGAGCATGGGAAAATGGATTTTCCCCACAGACACGGCGCGGAAGGTTAATAATTTAATAGACCGACCAAGTGGAAGCCGATACCTCCGAAGGCCGAGACGAGTTGTGTGTTTTATATTACTTTAATTGCATTTCTGCTGGCCATCGTTATGAGCGCCGCAGGAACCAGTTTTCTAGCTGCGTCCTTGAGGTTGTTTTTCCCGTGTTGTGCAGATTTTTTGTGCGGCCACATCCAGCGTGCCAACTTTTCGTCACCACCATTCATCATTGTTGAGTTTCACTTATCGTCACCTCGGCGCTCCCGCGGGTTGCGATCTGTTTGTCTTTGGCGCACCGGAAAGGGGGATGTCCGCGCCGGTGAAATATGGTCCACTTTAGTGCGGAACTTTTGCGGATGCTGCTGCCAGCACGGTGCGACATTCATCACGCGAAAGGACCACGCGGAATCCGTCAGTTTTCCGACCGAGATTTTCCCGCCCGGACCCGGTCCTAAACAGCGTCAAATAAGGTCCATTCCGTTGCGTGTGGCGTGCAGGGTTTTGCGTGACACGTCGTCGTCGTCGTCGTCGTCTCCGGGTGTTGGGGGGTTTGTTTGTGGTTTTTGGCCCTCCATCCCATGCAAACTGCCCCACTGGCCCCCGACGGACGAGTGGGGACCCCGTCGGGCGGATGCAAATGCAGCCACGTCCGTGTAGGTGTGGCCGGTCCGGAGCCGGGCCTTCCTCGGGCCATGGACAACAACATGAACCGATTACCACATTTTTGGTTCGTGCCAGTGTTGCCAGGGTTTTTTTTGGTTCGCCCTCCCGCCTTGGTTGGCGCCCTCGCGATGTTGCGAAAACCAAACCCGAAACGGGCGCAAAGATGCTGCTGCTGCTGCTATGGACACCGACGACTGGCGGGCTGGCGGTCCACAGACTGCCGAAAAAACGGTTCTGTGTTTATGCAAATTGTTTTATGCTTCTTTCTGCTCCGCGCGTTGCGCCTGTCGCTTGGCAGCGGCGTTTTCTTCCTTCGTTTGTTGCCTTCAAATCCCTTCTGTTGTCCATGTGTTTCTTTTATTGCTTCGTAGCCTCTTCCACCCGATACCGTGGCGGGTTCGGCACACGTTTACGTTGTGCTGTTGTCGGAATGTGGGCAAATTTTTCGTCTTTTTGGTGTGGCTTTTCATTTTCTGGTCTTCAAACAAATCTGCGTCGGTGCTTCCGCCGCGTGTCTGTGGTATTCATTTGTTTCTCAATTTGGAGCAGAATTGTGAAGCCAATTGTTTCTTCGCCTAGCTGCTGGGCTGTGCGATGGTAAGAAATTGACGGACGGCGATCGATTATATCTACTCACTTCGTTTGCTTAAGAATTTTCTTTTCGTGCGTATCAGAAGTTTTGACGACAATCAGAATCTAACACATGGGTTGAAAAGTCTCGGGCCTAACCCATAGATCGTGTTAGTCTTATTTCAATCAACGTTAACAAAACGTTGATGAGATATACCGATACCTTTTGCCCTTTTGCATAACCTTTTGCATAACCTTTTGCATAACCTTTTGCATGAGCATTTGACTATGAGAAAACTCTGTTCAAAGTGGGTGCCGCGTTTGCTCACTGTTGACCAAAAACAGGAAGGTGTTGATGATTCTGAGAATTTTTTCTCCATGTTTATGCGTAAAAAAACGGACGTGGATGATTCATTGGATGATTGGATGATGATGTTGGATGACAGTGAATATTATGTAGCGTTTGAATGATCTGGGAACCGGTAAGAAATTTCGCTCGAATGAAGAGGATATCGCTGAAATTGAGGTCTCTTTTGAGGTAAATCGTTTTACAAAAGGGATATTAAAATCCCTCAATTCCCTGCAACACTGGAATGATTGTGTGGCTCTTTATGGAGATTAAGTTGATGATTGAAGCCAATTAAAAAAAAAAGGTTCTTTCTGAAACCCGGGACTTTTCAGTCCTTGTGTTATTTTTCTAAACAATATGCTTCTAATATGCGACCACTTTCTGTCACGGACCACCATTTCGAGTGCTTTCGCTTCAATTAGGAGCCGTTTTCGGTCGCCTGCGAAATCATTAACCGTTCGCACATTTCGACAGTGGGACAGCTTTTAATGAGTGTAATGAGCAAAAGTTTTCCACGGACCACCACGGGCACCGACGGACGGACGAACGCGGGCGTTGGCTTGGCTGCCCAATACCGGTGCCAGCCGTCGCCATTCCGGAGCCTTGGGGACGGGCAGCAGTTGCGAAAATGGGACCGCAACAGAAGGGAAACGAACGGAACATAAAAAAAAAACAGTAAGTGCTCCACTCCGCCCGCATATCGTCACCGTTGCAGCCGGCCGTCTTCGCAGAGCATGTGCAAAGTTTTGGCGAGTGTGGCAGCATTTGCATAAGGCTTAGCCGATCCCACCCTTCCTTTCCAGGCGTTCGCCGGTGCGGTTTGGCGTTCCTGTTCCTGTTCCTGTTCCTGCTTCTTGCCCGCCCGCGTGAAGGTGACGACGACGACGACGAGTGGTCTGTCCAGCCGAGGCGCCCGATTGGCCGCCGGGACAACGCACGTCCCGTGCTGCACGTGAAAGGCAGAGGAACATTAAACTCGTGTTTAATGTCTTGTTTGCATGGTACGGAAGCGCCACTGCAGCGAGGACGGGGCACGGGTTGATATCGGACACAGCCAGCCCAAGAGTCCGTTTTTGTCCGTTTCGTAAAATTGATTTTTTTCCTCCTGACATTCAAAAAAAAGTTAGGCCAGAAATTTTGGGGCCAGTCTTCGGGCCCGGGATAGTGTAGTAGTAGTAATATATTTTCATTGTTGATTTGTTTGTTTACATAGTAGTTTGCCAATAGGCTCTTAATGGGTACAGTTTTCTTCTCCTCATTACCGTATAATTTATAACCTAATCTGGTGGTAACGCATTTATCGTTATTCGACCATGTTGGTGGCTGGAGAGAAGATGCAGGAAAACTTGAAAGGAAAAAAAAAACCTGCGCTGGTTGGTTTTAAGGTTAACTTAAACAAAACTTAACTATTTCCTTATCTAACTTAAGACTATTTGGTTTGTTTCCTAACTAAGTTACATTTGGTTGGGCATGTTGGGTGGTTGTGTGTGCTATTTCCTGAACTATTGTGTTGTTTCGATGGAAATTCAATGTCAATTTGGCAATGTGTTGGTTGAAAGTGGGGATGTTGCCCATTTTGTGAATAACTGTTGTTTTCTGCCATGGAGGTAGGTTGAGGATGACTTTAAGAAATTTGTTCTGGATTGTTTGGAGTTTTTGTAAGTGTGTTTGAGCGCAGCTGGACCAGATGGGAGCTGCGTATGACATGATTGGTCTGATTAATGATTTGTAGATAAGGATTTGGTTTCTTATTGACAGTTTGGATCTTCTGTTGATGAAGCAGTATATGCTTCTGAATATTTTTTCACATTTGAACCCTATGTTTTCGATGTGTGTTTGGAACGTTAGACGCTTATCAAGGAGTACTCCTAAATATTTTGCTGACTGTTTCCATGGAATTTCGGTGTTGTTAATTTTTGGGCAAAGGCTTGGGGTTCGGCGTTGGCTTGTGCATCTTGTAAAATATATGGCCTCAGATTTTGTGTCGTTAATTTTAAGTTTCCATGTGTTGCAATAATTTGAGTACTTTTGAAGGGCTCCGTTAAGTTTGTTAGTGACACTGTTTGGGGTTGTCCCCTCGGCGCTGATGGCATAGTCGTCCGCGTATAGATATTGTGTGCAGTTTTGGACTCTGGGGATGTCCGAGATGTATATATTAAACAGAATTGGAGATAGGACACTCCCTTGGGGGACTCCTGCAGTTGGTTTGAATACAGTAGATTGTGCTTTCCCGATGTGTACGATGTTTGTTCTATCCGAGAGAAACGATTGTATTATATTTATAATTGGTTTGGGAAAATTTGTTTGGATTAATTTGTATACTAGACCACTATGCCAGATGGAGTCGAATGCTTTTTCAGTATCCAGCAATACTAGTCCTGTTGATCTCTTTTTTTCTCTGTTAACCATGATATTTTTGGTTAATCTGTATATTTGGTGCGTGGTGGAAAGAGACGGTTGAAAACCATATTGTATGGTGGGTATTATTTTGTTTTCCTCCACGTGTTGTCTTATTCTTGTTGCGATGACCTTTTCGAGGAGTTTTCCCAGACAACTTAGCAAACTGATCGGCCTGTAACTTTCTGGATTTCTGGTGTCTTTACCGGGTTTTGCGATGGCTATTATTTTTGATTTTTTCCAGTTTTGTGGGAAATATCCTATTTTCAGACACCCGTTGAATATGTGCTGCAATAATATGATTGCTTTTTGTGGCAGGTTCTTAAGCGATTTGTTGTTTATTTCATCCAAACCTACTGACTTTTTGTTTTTGAGGTTTCGAATTATGTTTTGGATTTCCCGCGGCTTGATCAGATTGGTTTGAGGATTTACGTTTGAACTGGTGTTGTTGTTGTAGTCGTTAACGGTGGATTCTACCCTTCTGTCCATTGGGCTTTTTAGGTTTTGCGTTATTGTATGTGATTTTTCGAAGCAATTTTTAATAGCTTCGCTTTTTTCTTGGGGGTTTAGCAGGAGTACGCCATTTACTTTCAAGGGGGGTGTGGTTTTGTGGTTTCTTTGGATGATTTTGAGAAATTTCCAGATTTTGTTGCTGCTCGGTGGTTCACGATTAATTGACTGTAGTAGGTTGGACCACGAGTTATTACGCAAATCGTTTAGTTTGCTCCGGATGAGTTGCTTGAGTGTGTTGTATGTGTTTCTTGTTTGGTCATTTCTTCTATCTCTTTGCCATTTTTTCCTGTACATGTTCTTTAGTTTGATCAGGTTGAGTATTTCGTCGGGAATTTTTAGCTTGAAATTGCCCGGGGTGATAAGTGGTACTGCTGTATTATGAGCTTCTATTATGTTGTTGCTTAGCATCTGTATTTTCTTATCGATTTGTTCTTGGTTGTGTATTTGGTCAGTATCGGCATTTAGGTTGATTTTGTTGTTTATAATGCTTCGAAACTTTTGCCAGTTTGCTGCAGAGTAGTCACGTATTTGTTTGGGCGGGAGTACTATGTTGTTTGTGTTAAGGACTTGAAATACTACCGGAAGGTGGTCCGATGACAGTTCGGTTTTTGTCGTTGGAGTTGTGGTTTTGTGTTGACAATTGGTGAGTATAACGTCTAATGTAGATGGGTTTTGATTTGGATTGGCTGGGTAGAAGGTTGGAGAGGTTGGGTGGCAGATCGTGAAGCTTCCTCTTTGCATTGTATCAAAGAGGGCTTTACCAGCCCAATTGGTAGAACAACAGTTCCACATTCTGTGACGTGCGTTGAGATCGCCACATATGAGGTAGTTAGTTTTTCGGTTTGTTAAAGTTCTTATGTCCTTTATGAAGTCTGTTCTGCTATTGTTTCCTCCTGGATGGTAAACTGATATGAAGTCGATTGGGCCTGTCGTGGTGTGTATTTTGATACCAATCGCCTCCAACGTGGACAGCTGGAAGCTTTTCATTGGTGAATGTTTTATTCCTTTTTTTATCGTTATTGCAACTCCACCTTTTTGGTTGTCAATTCTATCGTGTCTGTAGGTGATGTACTCTGGTAGGGCGAATTTGATGTTTGGCTTTAAGAACGTTTCTGCTATTGCCAGGATGTGTATATTATGTTTTTTCAAGAAGTTTGCTATTTCCAATTTCTGGTTAGTAACGCTATTAGCGTTCCAGTATGAACAATTTATGCTTTGGATTGTGCTATTCATGGTGAACAGTATTTGTTGATAATTTGAAAGATGACCGTTATTTGGTCCTGTTTGGTTTTGCAAGTTTTCATGCGTGTAAATGTATCTGCAATGATGACAGATAGTTCGTTGGTTGTAAATAAGTCTTGGTGACTTGTTGGATTTTTTGTGGCTTGTGCGAAGGTCTGCGTGTTGGTATGTGCATTGCGCTCAGGCCGAATATTCGGTAGAGCGGGGAACGTAGCTTCGTTGAAACACGGTGCTGTGTGCTGGCTTACCTGCGATCGGTTCATCGGCGCTGGTGTTTTTGGTTTCGGCCTTGCCGGGCATTGCCAGAATGTAGCCGTGTGGTTTGCCCCACAGTTTGCGCACTTGAGTTTGTGCGGCGGGATTTTTGCTTCGTCGCTTGTCCCTGCTGTTAGGGGACAGTTTTTGCTACTGTGCGTTCCCGCACATTTTACACATTTTTCAGCCTTGAAGCAGTTGGCTGCTCCGTGGCCGAAGCATTGGCACTTTTTGCACTGCATTGGGGCGTTTCTTTGTGCGTAGAAATCCCAACGGACTCTGCAGTGGTTTATTGCTCTGATTTGCCGCAAGGTTGGCAAGTTGGTACTTCCTTTTATAAAATGCAGCAGGAACACTGCATGATCGGTGAATTTTTTTTTGATGTTTAGTTTTTTTACCTCCAGCGGGGTGATGCCTTCTTCGACTAGGAGAGCTTTGGCCTCCTCGCAAGTACAGTCTAATAGTCCGGTGAGGACTATTTTGGTAGTTTTCTCTTCTTCCAACTGATACGTATGAAAGGTAACTCCCTTTGTGGCCTCCAGGGCTCGGACTATCTTTTTATGGTCCTCGACCAACTCGGTTCTTATAGTCGTACCCTTGTACGTTGCATTTGTCGAAAATCGGATTACGCCGGCTGCTATGATTATACGGTGGACGTATCCGACCGACGTACTATACACCACGATCGGTGGTGTTCTTGAGCTTCTAGCCGTGCTCGGTTGGCTATGGTCTGCGCGGGCGGGTACGTCCTCGCCAGCGTCTGAAAGCAACTCAAACTCGTTGCTAGTTTTTAAGCCTTCGCCGCTCGTTGAACCCTCGGCTGTCGAGGCTTCAAGCGGGCAGTATCTCTTTCTGCGTTTTGGTGCCATATTCGGATGGCACCTGTTGACCTCTTGACACTTGACACTCACGGTTTTTGTTTTTTGTTTTATATAAGCACTACCGATTGCGACCGATCCGATCGGTGGTCGGATTAGAACTCGACCCGGGATAGTGTCAATTTCCCTAGAATGAGGAAAATGGATACGAGACTGGACCGTGCATGCTGGTCCGGTCCCCGTTGCGTGATTATTCCCGGTTTTAAACCGATTGTTTCCATTGTCACTCGTCGTCTTCTCGAACTCGAAGCTCGTCTGCGAAAAGAAAAATCTCATTTGCATTTGGAAAACCATTTCCGTCGGTCGCCCCCCCAAAAAAAAAAACGACAAAAAACACACAAAATGGTGCATCCAACTGTTACGGTTCCATTGGAAGCGTCTTTTCCAGTGCGGAAAACCAGCCGTGCGTGTTTCATTTTGGGGCTATTGAGGCCTCACTTCCGGTTCGCCATTAAAGTGTCGATTAGATTCCCGCACACCGCACAGTCAGAGAGTCAGCACCTTACAGTCCATCTGTTTCGAAAACACGGTCGGTCCGAAACGGTTGGCCACTGGACGGAGAGCAAACGTACTTAAGCGCTGTTCCCGTTGTGTCGTCTTCAGCGCACCGAAAGATAGCGCGACCCGGTCCGGTGTAATGGCCAGGGAGTGGTCCGTTCGGTATCTTGAACCCGAACCGGCCTCCTACGCGCGCGCCGACCGAAAGCCATCTTCGTGCCCCGGGTCGAACCTCTTAACTGCAGCACTGACCGGCGTTGGTCCATCCGCGTATTGGCCAAGGTGCAGCCCGCGTAAAGCGAGAGAGAGAGAACCATACACGGACCAGAGAGAAAAAATGCATAAATTATAACGGTTCCCTATAAATCACCCGGCGTGGAGGTTTGGCGCTTTTGGATCTTGCCGGACACTTGACCGGGGTGTACGGGGTGTCCTGCTCGAGTCCGAAGGCCCACGCCTGCCGGGACGGGTTGGGCCTTTTGGTCCGAACTGGACCTCCGTATCGGTAGGTGGTGTACACGACCACCATCGCCGGTGTTAGTGAGCCGCCTAAACCTGGGGCTTCCCTTCTTGCTCTGCACGAAACACTCGACCCCGGGGTGGCACTCTCGGGTCCGGACCCATTCAACTCCAAGCGAAATACTCTTTTGCAACCCACGACCCACGACGCAGGGTTTGTGAGTCAAAGTGTCTTTAAGCGTTCGTCGAGATCCCAGAATAACCCTTCACCGTCGTCGTTGTCGTGGTCGGAAGCATGAGCAGAGTGCCTTGGAGGATGTCACTTTGCTCCAGTGCCAATGAGCTAACCGACGATGACGATGATGGGCAGGTTATTGAAAGCAACCACTTTTTGGAGCCGGTCTTGACAACGGCCTTACTTGACTTTACTTTCGGTCCGGTGGCGAGTTCAAGTGCGCCCCCCTCGATCAGGCTCTCGATAGTAAATATCGAAGTTGATCGAAAAAAAAAAAACGGTTCCTAAATGTTGGTACTGAAATTTTTACAGCCTTCTGGCCGACCGATCGATGTAGCAAAACCGTGTTGATGAAGACATTTGCTGAGACCGAGATTGATTAGGGTGTTCTCGAGGACGCATCGATCATATTACTACAGCTGTTCGGCCCGATCGCCCTCGGTTATTGCTCAATCCGTGGTTCCGTGTCGCTTCGGATGGCGTGAACTATAAAACTGAACTCGGTTGCCTTCTCCCGCATCGCGGCTCCTGGGCTCTGTGATCGTCTGCGAACCGAGGACCATGATCGTAAAGGTTGGGCCTTGTGCCGTTACATAAAAAAATACCCCCAAAAACCCCACACCGATGGTTTGTTTGGACCAACGTTTTGGACCACAAGCGGACCACCGGACGGGGCCCGGACCAAGGTTTCTAATAATAAAGCTAAAACCCAAAAACTGGACCGTACATGACGACGACGACCGGGGACGACGAGCTGGAGGTGTTTATGATCGTGTACAACAAAGCGAACGTGGCACGGGCCAGGCTGACCCAGCGGAAACCACGACGATTGCGGTACGCGTTACAGTTTAGTATAAATTAATTTACTCGTAAACGGGTATACCACCCGGTTCCGAATGTCTCGGCCGCCCAGCGCGGCGGCCGCATCAGAACCCGAGGACCCGACCCGAGTTCGAACCAAAACCAGACACACACCCGGGTGACCATGGCCAGTGGACGACGGTTTACAAAATTATTGAAGAAGATTTAATGTCCGCCCGCCCGGGTGTGCGTGCGTGTCTGTAGCCCCGTTCGGGGTCTGTCCATGACGCTCCGGAGGCCATAAATCTTGCTCCATCAAAGAGTGAAGCCGTAGCCCCGTCCCCGGGACTTTGCTGTGTTTTTCTTCCGTGCTGCTCCGTGTTTGTGCGTCGTTCTCCTCGGCCGGCCGGCTGGCGAAAGCATAAACGGGCGCGCGCTCGGCGGGTTTTTATGTTCCCCTTTTGTTGCTCGACCGTCGCGGATCGACGTGGCGTGGCGCGGCCCCACACAACAGCTGGCTGGCTGTGTTCGTGGAAAATGTCCTCCAAATGTGCCGGTTGCCATCGGCTGCTGAACCATCGATCTGCGTAGATCGATGACAGTCGAACGGCTGCGGCGGCGGCCTGAACGGATCTGGCCGTTTGTTCCCGCGGGCGATCGGCGATCCTGATTTATGCCATGAAATTAAGCTAAATGCCATTGCCATTTGCATGCGTTTGTGCTTTTGCCGGACCCCGGGTGCCGGCCTCCGGGAAGTGCAGCGCTGGTTGATGGACGCCTTTATTTTATTGCCTTCCGGCGGCCGATTGTTGTGTCAGGCCGTTGGCCACAAGCCACTGCTTTTTTTTTTGAGGAGCAAGCCCACCGAGACGAGATCACCACAATTGCATTAGTCATCGATTTGCGGAGTTTTATTTGACTAAAAATATCCCAAAGACTGGAGTGGACTATGGGAAATTATGGCCGTTCCTCCGTCGTCTTTCATCCGCTGTGCCATGCTCGGCCACTCGGGACGGATCTTTCTCTCTACTACTTACCTCAATACCGATTCTAATCATGCATAATGAATCACCTGCATGATGACATCCTCGTCGGGCCCCGAGCCGGAGTCCATGGGACACAGCTCCAACCACTTGATGCTTCTCGAACGACGCGCCACGGCAACAGGAGGTCACCATAATCTGGCATAGATCATCGTGCTCCATGCTCCTTTGCTTGCGGTCGAGGGAGAAGAAATCCATCGTGCAAGTCGTCCGTCATTGGAAGAAGCCCCATCTTCTGCCCAGGCCCCGGATAGCCCATCCGAAAAGGGTCGTCAGATAAGAGCGGTCGCGACATTCCCGTGCCTATTACTGTATGTGTGGTTGAGTGTCTGTGTCTGTTCCTTTTTTATCTCCACTCTTCCTGCAGCTGCCGGCCGAGACATGTCGCCTTTCGCGGGCGCAAAACGGGGAAAGTGAGTGCTCTCGTGGTCGAGATTTGAAGCCGCGGCGTGGTTTGCTTGCCCGCCAATACCAGGACGACCCTTTTTGGGCCACAGCGGCGCGGGAAGCAAATCGTGACTTCGAGGCCATGTGTTCGTGAAGTTGGGATATCGGTAGAACTCAGTGCGCCACGTTGCTATCTGCTTTTGTGGGTCGCCACATTCCCGGCCTGCGGGAGAACGGGCCTTTCGGCTAATCCTTCTCCGCTTTTCCCGATATTGGGGCTTATTTGGGGGACCTTCACATTGAGCATTCCAACGCTCATCTGAGCGCCACTCGTGGCCTGGTGTCTGCAAGCTAGAGAAAGGCCCAAGTTAGGCGACATTTCTTTCTCTTTTTTCTGCATGCGGAAAGCCGGCTGTTTGCGGGATGGCCTCCCCTGTTTTCTGGTACCATGAATCGGAAATCGTGGAAGGTGCCGACGGCGTGGTGTGGCGCTGGAACAATAAAACGCTCATTCGTATAATAACCGGGTCATAAATCATCTGCAGGTGAATATAAATTTCTTCCCCGCTACGGGGACGACTGAGGCGGGTGCCGCCGCCGCTGCCAGCCAAGGGTCTAGTCGTCGACGGGCATCGTTTGCGGACGGGTCACCCCCGGACTTTTGGTGAATGATCGTCCTCGCGAGCTGGCCATGGAGAAGCTGTTCGTAGGCCAACCCGAAAAGTGAGCGAATCAAGGCCGCATGTTGTTGGGACGCATGGCTAACGTCGTTACATAAAATGGCGAACAAATTTGGTGTCAAACGGGTCCGGCTGGTGGAGATTCGGTTCGACAGTGATCTCTCTTTCATTTTTTAAATCTTTTTCATTTCATCTTTTTAATTTTTGCTGTACTAAAGATTTGTTTAGTTACGGATAAATTGACAGTGACTAGTATTTGTTTATTTATAATTGTTCGTAATTGCTTCATTTGTTCATTGGGTGTTGCGAGAGAACTTCTATTGCTTTGTGCATTCTTATTAGTTTAGGCTGATTACATTCTGCTTAGTCCGAAGCTCTTTAAACGGATAATAAATAATTATTAATTAAATTAATATTTATTATTTATTGCAAAGCTTCACCAAACATGATAAAATATGGAACATGAAATAGATCTACTATTTCTCGAATCATACCAGTTTATTTATTAATTTTTTTAATTGGATATCCATTTAAAGTTGCAATTGATGGTTTTTGCGTAAAAGAATCGATGGTGTCCGATCCTTGTGATACGTTAAAACTGTCCAAACTGAGACCAAACTGTTTAAAATGAACTAAAAAGTAAAGTGAGCTTACTTTTGAAGTATCAAAATGTAAGTCACATAATATTACTCAATTTGAAGTTGGACAAGTTTTTAGCTCTATATTGCTTCTAATTATCGATTCCCAACTGAAGTCTAATATAAACCCCAGAATGGCACCACAAAATGATGTCCAAATGCCCAGCTTTTAACCCGTCCAAAGGTGTGCTTCCTGAAGACGATCGAGTTTCTAATTAAAAACCAGTTGCTTCACGGCACGGACTCCTTCACCTTCTTAAATCACATTTCGTTTAAAGGTGATCTTGACCCCGTCGTCGGCGGCGGCGGGGGACAGACCGACGTTTCTCGGGACGCGCGTTGCGCCAGCCAGAACAGGTTTTCTTCGAATTCATCATTCGCGCATCTCGCGGTTTGTGGGCGGGTGTGCCGGTCCGGGTCGGGTGTCCCCGCCACAGCCACAGCTACGACGCGTACAATTGAGAAGAAGAATCCAGCAGCACGCCGTCTCTTGGTTGGAGTTTTTTTTTCGGGCAAACGAAGCTAAATTATTGCGACAGACGCGCCGCGCAGTCCCCTGGCGGTGCCGATCGCCCCAGCCACCGACGACAGTGTGATCGATGCGCGAGCGTCTCTTCGGCCTCGGCGAAGCATAACTTCACGATCGTGGCGGCCCCCTGCTTGGGATGGGGATTTTATTGCAAATATGTATGTTTATTGAACGCGGCGCGGCACGGCACGGCACGATTATCATTAGATTAAGGCAAATTGCTGCGATCATAATTGCGGCTTGATTGCCGCCGATCGGTGACGGTTTCCTTTTTAAAAAAAAGGAAACACATAAACGTTGCCACACGACGCACTAATTGATTGGCTCGGCTCGGTGACGGTGGCTGGGTGCGAGCGGCCGTGGGTTTACAGACCCGCACCCGGTTGGGCGACTCTAATTGATGTTTGCGAAACGCAGCTGACGAGGGGATGATTCTGCGTCAGCATTGCATTGTGGCCCCCTCCATAAACCCACCGTCAACCCCCCACAGTAATCAGCGGCGGAATATGTTTCAATCAATTTCATGTGAATAATTTACATTCCATTTCTTCGCGACCCTTCACGTTCGCCCGCAGCGTGCAAAAAACCCCCACGGGGCAAAGTTGAAAGCATAACAACGGCCACCGGTCCCCGTTACCGGGGGGGGGAGGCCGGCCGTTTTGGGGTGTTACGGGTGTTTGGGTTAAAAACTCATTACATTTACGGTATTGCGCCGCCACCCAACCGACCGACGGCCGGCGATGGCGATAAGCATTATGCGCGCGCCCGGTGGGGCTTCAAACAAAACTATTCAACATTAACTTGCAACGCCCTCCCCGAGTTCCGGGAGGGTCTATGCGGGCGAGAGAGAGAGAGAGAGAGGCAACGAAAGTGTATGGAAACTCATTACGAAATGGATGCGTCTTGCTGGCCGGCCCGACCTCGCCGGGCCGTCTGTGCAATCCTTCCCTGCCCTTCCACCCAACGGGGGGAGGTCAACGGCCCTTCCGCCGACCTTCTGTGAGGCGCGGTCCTCGTTGCCCAGTGACCTTTCCAGGGAACAGCACACACCCAGTTCGCGGCACCTCCGCCGGGCGCTAATGCAACTGGGCGGTGGGCAGCGCGGGGTGAGGGGCCTGCATTCACGCTCCGCTCACCTCGCCCGCGCATCAATCACAAATCAATAATCAACCTTTAAAGTGCAGCATTAACCTCCTGGCGCGGGCGACGGGAGGTGTCTGGCTCCATGGTTCGGTGCATTCGAATCGATATTGCACAGTCGTGGTGGTGATGGTGGTGGTGGCCGTGGTGTGATTTAACTTTCGGTAACTTCAATTTCATCCAGAGCAACGGGGGAGCAACAACTAACCCCGCCGTTCCGATCGACGCGCGAATGTTTGTTCGAAACGCGGCGGAAGTAGCTCTCCAGGGCGGGTTCCAGGTGGGCCGCCGGCCGGAGTGAGGGACAGGGAGTAATTACCAAGCGTTTAGGCAGCGGACCGCGCGCGATGGGGCGGGCGCGGTAAACGGAAACGGACGGTCGACGGGCTTTGTTTTTCCGCATCGATCCGTGACCGCGGCTTTCCGGACGATTCGCCCAGACTTCGCGGCCCGGATCGGTTCCGGAACTGAACCGGGCTGGCCGGCCTGTGCCGAGGGATGGCAGTGGTTCTGGCAGATGGTCGAAAGAGAACAAAGCGCGAGAAATTGGGCTGACCGGGGACTCGTGGTGCGGGGCCACAGTCGGGTAATTTGGGGGAAAGGCCAGGCCCCACCCCGTTCGGGTCATTAGTAATGGGAAATTATTTCGCCAAAATTTGCCTCTAACTCTGGGTTTTTTTAGCCTTGCTGATGTTTGGTGTTTGCTCTTTTACCCTTGCTGAGTTCAGCGACAATCAAAACCATTGGCAGTCGCTTACGAATTACGAAGTGCATGTTCAAGTAGCTAAGTCAACTTTTAAGTCGATTTGGCCGATATTTCTTCACATTTGTCATTGAAAATTACAATTTTTAATGTAAATCTATCAAAACTCTTATTGGAATCCGGCAGTTAAATAAACGGAAAATGGCCAAATGTGTTGACGAAGTCCCTTTCGATAGCATTGAATATACAGATTCAGCTTACGGATCGGCCCGATGTGGTCCATTACGAGTTGTTCGATTCAGTCGCTACAAGACCACTCAATACAATTCAAAGGGTTTAATTGGTTCTGGTAAATGATAACGACATTAAAGTCCGTAAATATTTGGGTTAAAAAGCTGCTGGTAAAGCTGGGAATTCTTGTGTTGATGTAAAATGGCATATAAGCAAACGTCATACTGAGGTGCCACACGGAGCGTAAACACTCGATCCGACATTTCAGATGAATGCCAAATTGTTTGCGCTTAAGCCTCAGCGGACGCGTAAAAACCGTTCGCAAATACTTTGTTTACAAACAGAGCATATAGTTAATTCCTATTTGCTGGTTCAGCAACAAAATCTAAAAAAAAACAGAAGAAAATATTCAGGAATCAATTTATTAGAAATCTTCGATTTCTGTTTCCTCGGACCAAAAACACGAATGTAAACACGTTTAACATTTCGGTTTTATATTTTAAACCTACCACACGAAACATAAACGATTTGACGTTGTTACGCTCTGATTTAAGTTCCATGTGGCCCCCAAGATAGAAATTCATTTTAATAGCTCAGTTCAATTGTATATTTGGTCAATTGGATAAATTTGTTCCACATATCGTTTGGCAACATCCAACACGGCAACATTGGCGCTAGTTGGTCTACTTCCTTATGAGCACAGAATGCGTCTACGCGGCATAACTGTAATGCATTTTTCGCTGCAAATTGTGGAGTTGCTAAAACTATAAAATTTAAAACGTAAATGTAAGATCGAAGCACGCGGACGACGTGCGCTGCCTTGGACCGACAGACCTGTTCTATGCTGTTCTTGGAGGTCTGCACGGTCTGCACCGATCTGCACGGCCCGGGAGCATCCAAATGAACTATTGTTTCACTGCTCCGGGGGCAGTTGCGCACTGTCACGAGCGACACTTTGTCTTGCGGCTGACGAGCGTGTGGAGGCGCCAGAAGGAATGCCAACCGGCGGGGTGTGAACAGCAATCAAACGGCCCGGTAATTGCCCGAAAACCGTGCCCGCGGTTCTTCCCCGCCGGCTGGTTCGTACGTGGCGTACGATCCGACAATGGGCCAATCGACTTCAGGACGACGGCTACGCTCGGGAGGCCTGGTGCAGGCCGGGGGACTCTTCGCGACAATCGGCCGTCGATTTTATAACCGATTAGCTGGCGGCACGGGGACGAACCATATGCCGCGTATTCCGCGTTTCATTAGACGATGCTTCACGTTCTTGATTGGACCTCGCCCGGGCCACACTGTTGGCTGGCTGGCTGTCTGAAAAAAGGCGGGAAAAGACTCCTGAAACCCGTTCGGCCCGTTACCGAACGAGGCGGCTCTCCCGGCGGCGTGTCAGCCGAAACGTGTTGCTGCGCCGCGTATCGCGAATAAATTCTTCACGAACCGTCCGGGGCCGGGCCCCATCTCGCGGACCGGTTTCTGACGACGACGACCCTCGTGGTGCTGGTTTGTCCGCTTTGCGAGTCGCAACGGGTCGGAGTAACGATCAGCTGTCAAACTGGCCAAGGACGGCTGCCGAAGATTAAAGTATGGCCGGCGTGGATCGTCACCGGTCGGTTTGAAATTGGATTCGGGATTAATTTTTGACAACATTTGGAAATTAAAGCACGGGCACAAGCACAGCAATCGTGCAATTGCAACCATCGATTGAGCAATAAAATCTCCAAATCAACGTTCGTTTTGCGAAGAAGATTTCGATTTTTTGACAGGCGTACCTGGTGGCAGCACATATTTCACGAAATGAACCCGTTTGAAGGTCCTAAAAGGGGTCCAGAAGATGGCCGGATTCGTTTGAAGATTGCGTTGATTGGGCACGATAATGAAGATTGATTGGTTCACCGGATTGAGTTTGGTCCGTGGATTGACCGGATTCCGGACAGTTGAAGTTGAGTGTTGAAGAACACCTAGTTACTACTCGGTCATCGATTGTAAAGCTTGCAGCTTGGTCGTCCTCGGCGCAACTCACCGTGACTCACTCGGATTCTTGTCGCTTGACGCGGACCGCCAACGGATTCGCTCATCGGATTTGGGCCCGATAATTGGTTCCGTCAATTGCGGTTAGCTTGCCGGCGATGCGTTTTTGCGCGCCCGACCTCGGCAATCGAGTGGCAAGCCGAACCTCGGCGGTGCGTGCGGTTTTGGTATTGAAATTCAATTAGCACGCCGAATGTCCGTGTCTTGAACTGGTAAGACGGTAATATGCTCGCGATTCGATTACCCAAAACCTACGCAGCAATGACACTGGAAGTGGCCGGGGCCGGGTTCTTTAATTTCCGTTTTTGTTTTTAATTTAATTCCATGCCCTTTTGCTGCGGGTTTGCGGGTCCACGGTTTTCCACGGCGACTGGAGCGCGGCGATCGCTGATCGATTGTCGCGCTAATCGATCGGTTCTTTGCTCACTTCCGTCCCAGATAGTCAGTGGAGCGCACGCAAAACCGGAAACCGTGGCGGGTTAGAAAAGCACGGGCTACGGGTGGGAAAATCCCTTGAGATGAAAAGTGTGAAATTAAAAAAAAAAATCGACCCAAACTATGCGCCGCCAGTTCAGCCGGTGGCAGCCAACAATTGTCAATTGACAAATTATTCTTGGTCAGCACGACGGTGGCCGACCCCAATCAACGGGAACTCGTTTTCTTTTTTGTTGCGCGTGTTTTGATTTGTTTGCTGCACCCGAAGTCTAGTGTTCAATTTCCGCTTGAAATTGTTTTGCCTGCTATTATTTTTAACTTTATGCTCGTGCGTCTGTCTGTGTTGTTAGATTATTTAATGCCTAGTTGCTGCCGCCGGTGTCGGCATTTTTTTCGGCTCTCCTAATATTCTGCTTTTCTAACGCCACCTGCCGGACGGGCGGGCTGGCGGTAGGGCGGTGTCCGCGATCGGTGTTGTTTGCGGCAATCAAACACTAGAAACCTAGGGCCCCGCATTTTCGCTATGGCTACGCGCCACCGAATTCATCGATTACGCGCGGAGTTTTTGATTAAATTTTCGTTCGGTTTCAATTATTTCAACGTCCCCGCCTCGGGGGGCACGATTTCCCGCCTGCCGACACTCCTTTGGCTGTTTTAGATATTTGATAGTTGGAGCGTTTGTTGCCTCTTTTTTTGCGTCTCCTCAGCCACGACCAACACCAAACGTCGACCGGCGCAATGCTGTGCCGATTTTTCTGTTCGATTTTCATGTTTCAACACCTAAATTACGGCCGCAAAAATTGTCCATTTTTATGAAGAAATCGATTTCGTCGACGGTTGTTTGTTGGTTTTCACCCGTCCTTTTATCAGTGGGAAGAACTGCTTGTCGTAGGCCGATCATTGGTCGCCTTGAAAATTGTGTTCTTTGATGAACGTAGTTCATTTTTGACCCACGCAGTTGAGAGTTTATTGCATGTTTGAGAATGAGAATTGGTTTGAGGGATAAATGATGGACAGTGGTGGTTAAATTTCAGTTCGAATTTACCACTACCAGGTGTGTTCCACTAAAACAAGGAGGACTAATCTGACGATACCTGATTTGGAGAACGCAACGGTGGTGATAATGTTTCACAACGCATCAACGCATTTTTTAGCAGTATGCGCCGGTGCGTAGTCATGCTGTAATATGACTTAACCGTGTATTCGGGTCCATCCCTATCGGTCCAATGGCTTTTAAACGTATGGAAATCACTGTTTAACCATAAGCTTCCACAAGCAAATGATGTGCTTTAAACGCTTTTTCTTCAAATGAAAACCCGAAAGAAGCGCATGACGCCAATGCCTTTTATTTAAAACGGGACTTGGCATTTTTAATGCACTGAAAATCCAAGGTTTGAAAAGTGACACTAAATAACTCTGATCTCTAATAAGCCGTAACTAGAGACGATAACACACCAAAAAAGATTGACACTAACATACTACTATGGTAAAAAAATATCAGGAATTTACTTTGAACTAGAAACATTTTTGTTTGTGCTTCCACATCTATGACCATTAAAATAATCCTTGCTCCTTGCGATACACCTATGTCTACCTTTGTTCCGACTTTCATTTTTACTATGCAAACGGTGCCCTCGGATCGGTTTCTTGAGCTTAATGAATAGTCAGAAGTCACATGGTGATGCGGAACGATCTGTATCGGGTTTGCGTCAAAATTATCATGAAACGATCACAAAAATGTGATGATCCTTATTAACTTTCTCACTGAACAACTTTCTCGTGAGGCGAGAACCAGGGATTGTCCTTCCACAATTCAGGTCTTGTTTGATTCACAGCATTACGTAGACGTAATATTCAATAATTGAATTCAGTTTTTGTGTGCTGTTTAAAGCGTTTTCATATGTGATTTATTAAAATAAGAGAGAACATCGAAAATGTGAATTCGATCAGCTTTAATTTACTTTGTTTAGATCAGCATGTTTTACGCACTCTACTTTTACGCTTTGAGCTTCACATTGTTAAACAATGAATCAACCTCTTGAGCGTTTGTCGATGCGTTTCTGAATGTAGAAAAAACAGATGTATACTACACTCTTATTCGATTTTTTTTTCATCTCTCCTCAGGTACGTCAACGATAACAATCTGTACTGACGTTCGAGTATTCAATGAGTCCCTGCTTGCAGAGGATGAACAGGATCCGCACTTAATTCAGTAAGTTTGTTAAACTTCACCTAAGATAGGTTTCCCATGGCCTATGTTACTTTAATATCAAAGATTCGGGCATTCTACAAAACACCTAAGCCGTTCGTGCCGGTGCACTTCTGACACAACCGCAACCGCAACCGCAAGATGGCTGAGTGATGTGGCGCGATTATGCTCCAACATGCATCACGTGCGTATGTCCGACCTCCGCACGCCAACCTCCCCTCCGCAGCCCGTCGATGGGCCGATAAAATCGCTTTCGTGTGAATTAATTATTTAATTAGGAGTGAAATGATAACACATTGGCGAGCGGCCCGCGCTTCCGTGTGGGGTTCCGTAGCCTCCGAAACCGAACTGCGTAGAGCTGCATGCGTTAATTGCGTACGTGAAAACAGGAAGTAATCACTGTCGCACACAATTAAACGCCGCCGCCGTATGCACGCACACACGGCCGAGTTCGAAGAGTGTGGCGTAGCATAATGATTAACCTCCTCACTATCGACCCCCCTTTTGGCGCCTGGTGGAAGGGTCCGTTGTGCCCGTTCCGGGCCGCCCCGGGCCCCGGTCTATTTGTTTATTTGCCTAACAACGGTGTAAAGTCCAATCTGCTGATTAGCATTAATTAGGGCGAGATTAGGAGCTGGTGTTGTGTTAAATTTTTTATCATCTCAACACTCGGGACCGCTGACGAGCTCTGTTTATGCGCCGGCCTTTTTTGTCCCGGTTCTCAGTTCTCATTTGGTGTGGTTTCTTCATTAATTAATTATCAACGCCCAGTGTTTGGAGAGCACTGTTTGCATGTTTTGAGGGAAAACAGGTTTAGTGCCAATCCCGAAGTGCAACAAAAAATGAGTGAACGAAATGGATTCACTTAATGCACTTTATTCGTTGAAAAGCATAACCAAAAGCCTTGCAATGAGCGGTACTACTGTCTGTATGGTGACATCGCATCGCTGTTGCTCGGTCAAGCATCCCATCTTCAGTCCACGTTCCATAATTTATTTACCTTCCATTTGTTTTAATTATTCCGACAGAAGATTCATCAAAAATTGGTCAGTTTTTGGTCAACGGTCAAGAGCTGTCAATGCTGCTGGGAACCGCTTTTAAGTCTATGCCTGGGCTTCGTTAGTTGAAGGACCATTCAGTAGGGAGACAAATTGTTCCACCTCAAACCCTAACGCCGCCGCCCGACATCGATACGGACAAGTGGCCCAGGTAGTTACTGTTACGCGCTTTCAGCAACCCTGTTTGCATCTGTCAACGGCCGACCTATGGATTTCTGGTCCCCAAACTGGGACCAAACCTCCGGGACCAGACCCCAGTTCCCCGGGAAGTTGTATAATCTCTACGCAGTGCTCGCGAAAGACAAAGAACATGACAGCGGCAGCCGAAATTGGATAAGTTCCTGCGGTGAGCTTGTAGTGTAGTGGAACGCGCCGGTTCACTTTCGCCAAATTTCGTTACTCCCTTACTGCTGCAGGCTGAGGCCCGAGCGGTGATGCACCTTATCTCTGGTCATTTGAAAATTTTCCAATTTTCCCTCGTTAAACACGGGGAAGATGCGGAGAGTAGTGTATTCAGCCAGCTCATTCGATCGCTCCCGGTGTGTTCCGGCGTTCCGGTGTTGGCCGGTGGAGTGGCTGGCTATGACCGCACCGAGTCCGCTCGGCCATTCGCTTGACTTCTCCCTGGCGCTCTCGGCCGGAAACTTTCTCGCTACTCGACACCACGGTTCCAGGACGTGCCAGGACGGGCAGCAGCAGTGTGGGTCAGCAGTGACCCCACCGACCGGCAGCCGACCGAGGCTATCCGTATCGATGGGGCGACGTAAAAACTTTACGAACGTATGTAGCGAAACAATCGCCACTTCTCGTGGCGCAAGAGAGCGAGCGGAGCCCCTTTTCTTGACCAGGCCCCAGACACCCAACCCGGGGCTGGATGGAGGTTATTTGCGGAGGTCCGTATGATTCGGGCTATCTGCCGACCCTTCACGACCGGAGCTCACTCCTACTGCTGCCGCTACCACGGCAGCAGCAGCTCACCGACCTGAACGGTTTCCGAGGGAGCGCGCAGTGCCGGGCCCTCCGATGCTGTCTGTGGCCGTTGCACCGATCAACGGTTTCCAATTATCGGACGGTGTTTTATTTGTTTTTAATTATATTTACCTTCGCCTTTCGAAAGTCGACTAATATAATTAACTCGGAAATTGTTCGGATTACCTTTCCCGATGGTGGCCCGAGTAGTTGGCAGTAGAGTTCGATGGTTGTGAAGTCGGCGTCGGGCTTAGCGCTGAGTGCAGGCAAACGAATCTTTACGACCTGATCCGGCGACGGCGACGACGACGACGACGACGGTAACGTTGGCCAGCCATTACCCGGGTCTTGCAGCAACTTTCGCCCCGTGACTACTACTCGTTCGTCATTAACTCCTTCGCTGACCTTCCGTCCAGCAGTCGCAGCAGCCGCAGATCCGCCCGGTTTGGGGACACACCGGATTGGAGCGGGGAATTCAGTTAGTCATTAGGAGGATTCCGATGGCCACCACACTGGTCGGTCGGGCTTCCGATACCGTACACCGTGGTGTGATGTAGCGTCAGTGAGGGGTTACGTGATGGTGGGCCGCGGATTCCGTAATCAGCTGCTGTCTGCGTGGCCACGGACCACCGGCGACGAGTGGGGGGGATGCGGGATTTATGTCGTGACGAAATGTGCCACCACCAGGCGGGCGGGCCATTCGATGGGGCCTTCGATATGTCCTACCCCACCTCACCGGAAGTGCATTTTTAGCCCTTAGCGCGGACCGCGAACAATGTCGTGTGATTAAGAAATGTCACGCCGTGGCATAGATTACGTGAGCACTGGCGCGACGGTAATGAACGCCATACAAAGTTCAATATTTGCCCAAATGCAACAACCGCTCTCGCTAATGCGCCTTCCAATCGGAGATCGGGAGGCAGATTATCGGACGAACACACCCAGCCGGATGTTGCGTAACTTTCGTCTCGAACTTAGCCTTTTTGAGCTGATCAGCTCATCGGTGGCTTTCTGTTGGTTGCTAAATATCTAATGACGCAATTACGACCGCTTTCCGTTAATCAAGCTTTTTAAATGTTGATGTGTGGTGCAAATGGTTTTGCTTGTTTCATTTCATATTTTTTGCATGTTTTTGTTTTCCTTGAACTTTATTTGGATTGACGAATTGTTTGTTTCATTAACTTGTTTTGTTGCGTTTTGCAAACTCTTTTTGCATTTTCGTTTTCTTATCACGATTTTTTGTTTCCCATTATTTTTTTTATAATCCATGTTATGTTTGGTTGTGATTAACCTTTTCTTTAAAATATTTTAAGTGGTTCTAATTGTATATTCCAAATTTCAAATGTTTCTATTTTGAATCCTCGTTTAACGGTTTCTCTCTGAAGAGCCCAATTATTTGATGATTTTTATATAACACGCACCCTGGTGAGCTAACGATCTAAAAGTGCCAAAATCGGCAACCAAAATCCATCCCGCGTGTTTCGGGTACTTCGATTGGCGCTCTCCGTGGGCGATTGGCCAATTCGGCGGCCGGCGACGCGTTGCGCGTCCTGGTCCATTAGCCGATGTGTTCATAGCTAATGACGCGAGTAATCCAACACCACTTCAATTTGAGTTCAATTTGTAATTTACTTTGGCTTCGGCACGATCCTCGATCATCGCCACTCCCGGGGGTCGGACGGGTGTTCCATTTCAACGGTGTCGCGGAGACACTTGGATGCGCGGGGTGAAGAATAAATAAAAGCGTCGACCACGCGGTGGATCACTTCCACGTGGCGTCCACGATTGAGTGATCTTTTTTTAACCTCCTCCGGTTGGAACCGTTTTCCAATCATTTGCGTGAAGATATCGGACGGACAATAAATAACCACCCCAACAGTTGGCTCGGGCGTGTCACCCGTCGGGTTGTGGTGGCGGTAGCGGTCGATCCGCGATCGCAGTTGGAGCTTAGTGTGCGGTAGCCCCCAGCCGCGCTCGGAATGCTTGTAATTCCGGGCCATCACACCGAGCGCGCCATCATGTCAAGGGGTCTTGGGGAGCGCGATTAATCCTTCGCGCGATTAGGCGCGATGTTTGTTGAGAAAACGACATTTCCGACCGGCGTTTTGCAAGTGGATTGTTGTTAAAATAAACCGTAAGCCAGGCCGCGTTTGAAGAGATCGTAAAGATTAGGATATTATGTGAGAAATGGGGCCAGCGGGCATTAATGAATCGCTTTCCGTTGCGTTTGCGCCACGTTACGACTCATCAGCCGCGCCGCGCCTTCGTCTTTTTGGCCAGATTTAGTGATTCTTGTGAAGTTTTTCTTCTTCCCTCCCCCGAAGCCCAGATTTGGTCTCGTCAAACACTTCCTCAACCTCTCTTCTTCGGCACACCTCCGCGCGGGCTCTCGGTGCAAGACGACGACGGAGCAGTCCATCTTCATTTCCAATTGCATCAGCCCGCGCGATCGTCTGCTCGTGCCCCTTCCCGTCCGCACTGGTGTGGCCACTTAGAGAGCCTGGCCCTTGCCCACTCCGTCCGGCACGACAACGGCAAAGAAAGCAAAACCAACAGAGCGACCACAGAAAAAGGCGAAGCGCTGCCGAGAAGAACCGTCGTCGTCGACGCTGGCCGTGGCCGTTCGGTTTTGTCGAGGCGGCGATAAATCAACGTTGACAGAACGAAAATAAAATCTGATTTATGCGCTCTCGGGTGCTCCCCGCCCCTCCCGGTTGCATCCAACCGCTGCCAACCTCCCACGTGGGGCCGCCCGGGACCGACGAAGATTTTCCGAAGGAGCTTGACGGTTGAGGTTTTCCTGCGCGCCCTCTGCTCGTTCGTGGGTTTTTTGTTTTTGCGACCGCGAGCAGCGCATAGCCGTTGGCCACGAAATCGTGGCATTTCTTCGTCCCTCTCCAACAACACCAGCCCTCCGCCAGGCCACAACCGATGGTCCGATGGGAAGGAAGCCGTTTTTTTTGGTGTGTTGGGTTCTTTTCCTGCAGCTTCAGAACGCCTTCTTCGCTAGCCGTTTCGGCGTTCCCGAGACCCGAATGTGGTCCACACCGGGCGGACTGGTGTGCGTTGCGTTTTTGTGCGCCCTCCCGCTGCCAGACTCCTCGCGGTCGATCGCCCGCCAAATCTGCGGTTCTGGCTTGCCTTACCGGCTTCTTGCGCCGCCAACGGTCGATCCGTTCCGTTCCGTTGGTTGTTTTTCGGGAAGTGCTGGCCCCACTGGTGTGGTGACGTCGGCGACGGTAATGCCGCGCTGACGGCGACGCCGGTCGCCTCCGAAACTGTCAGTTCTCGTTGTTGCATTTGACACTCTGCTGATCCGCCGATCCGCCAGGCTGCGGTGCGCCGATGCGTCTCGGGGCTGCTGCACTCCACCCGATGCACGTTTACCGGGCTCAAATTGGTTTTTAGAACAAACATCAATTCAATTTAGCGTCAACCGCGTTTTTCGGTGGAACCTATAGTTCGCCGGCCCCGATTTTGGGCTCCCCGGGGGAACCAAGGCATTACAGCGAGCATTGCTGCCCCGGGGAATGCCCGCGTATGGGAATAAAGCCATTCAGGGTTCCTGGGGTAGATTTTGGTGAGGATTGAATAGTTTTTTCAATTGTTGTACAATTCTTTTGTTTTATTCAGATGAATTATTTTGATCGAATTGATCTAATTTATTAAAGTCGATTCCATTTTTCATCGATCTCGGTTTCGGTTTTGATTTACTCGTCCAACCACTGAGTTCGTTTGATTCTATTTGTTTTTATTATTTATTATTATTATTTTGTTGCTTTTTTTCATGGTTATCAAAACAGTTTTTCTATGCTAATGAGCCCTCATTGATTTCTTAATTTATTTTTAGTTTTTCATAAACATTTCTTGGCACATCAATGCGGCCATTGTGTATATGCAAAAGCATGCCTAATTGAAAGCGTTCATAAATCTGGCTTTCTCGACAAACGCGCATTCCGTCGCGCCTGGGCAGAGAGAAACACTCAGCGCACTCCGAACCATCCGAAGGTGCGAAACGGTCTAACGAAGGTCGCGTTTCTCGGCTCGTCAAACTTCCTGCCGGACCCGGGCTCATCAATTACCGAGGAATGTCACCGTTCGGCGACGCACTCTGCCTCGCTGTCGGCGGCGGCTAAGGGGTGGGCCGACAAATATTTTCCGTAACCATCATTTACCACCATCCGAGGGAGGAAGGATCCATTTTTCTCTCGGTTGTTACGGCGGGTGTTTTATTTTCAAATGTTTGGTGGTTTGCAGGTTTCGGTGGCTGGACTTTGGTCGGCCACGTTCGATGCTTTCGTTGGTCTAGGTGAACTGCTCGAAGATGTTGCTCGAGTTTCCTTCGGTTTGCGTGCTGGTTCCCTTCATCGGTTCCACCCCGGGGTTCGCGTGGCCGTGGCGTGGCGCATCCTTTTCCCGCCCGTTCACTTTCGAAAACTTCACTAATTTCTCGATCCACGCGGATTTTCTCACTTTAATGAGCGGCCGGCGACACATCGGTCGAAGGCGTCTGGAGCGACGGGCGCGCGCGACGTTTGATCGCGACGCGGCTTAAGAACGGAAACGGTCGCCGGTTTTTGAGACGCCCCGGCAGAGCTGATGCTGCGCATAAGATCCCCGTCCCGACACACACATGCCAGTCAACAACCGATCTCATTATCGCGAAAGATTGTGAAGGGCGTCGCGAGGCCGAAAAAGGGAATCACTTTTATCCTTCCGCGCGCGTCGAGACGTCGGCCACGAGAGCCGCTTCCGCCCGAGAGACGTCCGAGAACACAATCGTTAAGACGATCGAATTAGTTCAATTCCATTTCTGGTTCATCACCTATTCTCGGGCCGCGAGCTGATGGAGCAAAAAATGTCACACATTCATCCCGAGTCGTGCCGATCCGTCATTATCCACGCGAGTTGGCGCGCATCAAGTGGACGCGGGGTCCTCAAGCCAGAAAGACCACTCGATCGGCCGTGGACGATGGCGAGCTCTTGCGTCGTCGTCCTCTGCAGGTCTCCTAATTAGATGGAACCTAATGAGCCATCGTCGCCGCCGCTGCCGACGCCAAGGTAATGGCCATCGAGGCGAGATTTTGCGACCGTCTCGTGGCCAGATCTAGATCGCGCGGCATCGTGGCGCAAGTTGTTCTCGATCGTACCGATTCCTCGCTAAGCTGGCTCAGGTTAAAAAATGACGTTTTTTGGATGAGCACACTGGAAAGCACTTTGAAGATCTCAGGCTCAGTGCCGTTCGCTTTCCTATCAGTTCGCGGGTATCGCGCACCTTGATGTTCCGTCCTGACTGTGGAGCGTCGGCTAGCTGTTGATTTTGCCGGCACCGCTTGGGATTGGTAGTGACAGCCGGCAAGCCTAGCCGTTGAGTTACAATTATGTCCGATAGGCATCTACACCGGGTGGACACTCTTTCGCGCAGCGTATGATGGGCCTTAAGACGAGACGAGCTGCGCTGACGGACGGCCCCGGCAAGGTGGGCTCCAGGTTGAAACCTCCTGGAAGCAATTAAAATTGACATTCCCCAACGTGGGAGACCAAACCGAGTGCCGCCACGTTTTTTTTCCGCCCGAGATCCACGATTTCCATTAAGAGCGACTCCCGAGATAAGCCGCAAACTTCGATCGAAGGATTTTTAATTTTGACACGCGGCGATACCCTCGGCTGGTGACAAGTGCCGAGACCGGCTGCCGAGGAGGACATACGGCTTCATTCGGGCCCGGTAATCTGCCCCAGCAATCCTGCAAAGGTCAGTCACGTCACGTTGGGGTGCCACGCATAAAAAAATCCGGGGGGCCGTGTCGAAGTGTCCTGAATCGCGGACGATCGCCAGCCGATGTGTTCTGTCAGCAAAGATTGACGTCACGGGGATTGGCGCGCTGGAGGATTATGACAGCTCGCGGCGCTTCGGTGACCGACAGGACGTTGACAGTTGTGTTAAGACCTAGCGCGGACGACGTGCGCGCGGCTTTGATGGTTCCGCGATAAATGGCCGACGACCACGACGGAATGAGAACACCCAAGAGCTAAACGGCAACGGTCTCCGCGTGGGGGATCCTTTTTCCCTGGAACTGGAGTAATTTTCTCCGCTCTTTTTTTGCTAGCCAAACAAGAAGACAAGGTGATGCATATTGTACGCTTATTTACTAAAAGCGAAGGATAATGTCATTTGGAATGGTTTTCTTCTTAGTTAAAACAAAAAAAAGGCACGGAAACCGGTAAAGAGCAGCAGCATGATGGAAGCGCTCTCAGGAAGCTGTCGTCGTTTACTGGAAGGCAGTACCAAGTTCCCAGAAAACAACGCATTTTTTTTTGTCCCCACAATAAGTTGAAGCTAACACCTGCCGCCTTGTGTGGCCTTAGACTCGGAGAACCTTCGCTCCTTGCGGTGCACATTTGCACGTTGCACGGACTTGGGTTAGTTTTTTCGTCAGTCGTCGTCCCGGAACCGTTGTCGTTACTTTGAGGATTCACACCAATTTACATGTGCAGTCGTAAAAAATTAAAACGGAAGACCATACCTAACGGGGCACACTCACCGTAGGTGGCCTCGGAAACGTTGGATGGTCGTTGGTGGTCGAAAACGTGTGTGGTGGCCGTAGGCTTTACGCGGGATCATCATGACTCTCAACGACGGCTTCGAGAACTGGCGGTGCCCTCTAACGGATCAGTGGTCCCAATAAAACACGGACCACTCGGGTCTGACTGCGCGATGTTCAGCGGATGCGTCATTGTTTGGTCACTGCTCGCCGCAGGAAGCCTCCTGCCGGGCCCAGCCCGAAAGCATCGCTGCTTCGGAGATCCGCGGGCATTTGATGCACTATTGTCGTGCACGAAGCAAAGCTGGACCGTGGATCGTCGTACCCGCAAGGGTGAGAGCAATAAATTTTACAGATCATCATAAAATTATAGATTTCGTGCATCCGAGGCGCGGTTAGGAATGGTACCGTGCCTGTGCCCGTGCCTGAAATCTTTCCCGCTGCGAGACGCCTTGCCAGCGCTCTGGCCAGTGGACATCCGGTGTGTGTCGAATTTTCGCGACGAAAACTTCGGCACAGCGACCGCCGGTGCGCCGGTGCCGAACGGCGCTGAATGGTGGCAAATTTATTGCCCCGAGCATACCGGACGGGGGGGCCAGTAAATTGGTTAATGCATTGCACTGAAGGTGCACTGCTTTGCTATGCTGTGCCTTTCTGGCCGAAGGTGTTATGTTAATCGGATTGTAGCCTCCGACCCAGGTGGGGGTCGTAAAGGTGGAAAATGTGTTTGAGAAGATTGATTGAACCGAACCGCGCGAGCCGGTCAACGTCCTGTTTAGTGGGCAACGTTGCCGAGCAGCATAATTCTTGGCGCGCAAGCTGATCTTTCAATTCGAACGGTTTCAGTATCGATCGGGGAAATGTCTTCTTCAGAGTGGTGGGCTTGTGGTTTCGCTGCCGGTTCGCTTCGCTTGATCGGGTTGAAACCACCTGTTTGGCCACTGCACCAAGTCACGTTGGACCAGCCTGCCAGACGTTAGCATTAGTCCCCCGCAGCAGCATTCGTGCAGCCAGCCATAAAACATGCATCGTTTTCTTATCCCGTTCCGTGCCTCCAACTTCTCGATTCGTAGCTTCACGAATGGTGGCCGAGAAAAGAAAGGTTCCGTTTCGAGTTGCTCTGCTGCATATTGGGTCGTGCCCGCTGATCGCCGTGGTTGGCATAAAATTCGCTTTCGCAGACTCTTTTGCTTCCTTTTGCTGCGTTCGTTGGAAGAACGAAGCATAACTCTCCCACAGTGTGGCCACGAAAGGAAATTAAAGGCTGTTACAGACATCGTCACCCGAACGGCATGTTTCTCTAAGATTTTTCCATCAACATTATGATTATGCAAAAGTATGTTGATTTCTAAAAGATGTTTCCAAATGATATCGTCAGTTCAGGTGCTCTTTGATGCACCTCTTCTTTAATGTCTGTTCCTCTTTTTATGTGGCCATAAAGGTGGCGATCTTAAAAAAGCAACATAAGTTTCATATCGAGAACATTGCCCAAAGACACTCAAAGCAGCTCTGGCAGCTTTCAATAATCATAGTAATTGTCTTCCAACATATGCTGGACTGCTACCCGTAGGCAATAATTTGAATACTGCAATATATCTCCATCTGGCTCATAAATAAAGTGGCTCCCAAATGCAGTGCATCGCTACCCAAATTACAAAGCGGCCCGCTACCGGCCAGTGAGTTATGCGACCAGTTCGGTCGATCGATCACGCAGAAGATCGCCAATTAATGCACCCGGTTGCCCGGGCAGCAGCAAAACCATCCGGTGGAAGATATTTTTCTCAATTATTGTAATAACATTCACCCGTGGGGCTTCCCGGCCGATGGATGGCCGATATGGTTGTCCGCCTGAAGGCACCGCGCCAGCCCGCCTGCGCTGCACCATTTTCAAGTTTTCTGAGCCGGACTCACCGGATGATATGATGAATTTTGATTAATATAAAGTCAGCAAGCCGTCGAAGCGCGCCTATGACGCTGGCCATACAACGCAGACCCGGCACACAGGAAGCCAAAGCCCTCGAGGCGATCGGAGGATCCGGCCGGGAAAGCCGGGCGCTGGGAAACGATACCAACTGCGATGTCCCGGGCCCCTGCCTGTGTGCGTGCACATGCCTGTGTGTTCGCAATAATAATGGTTATTATTATTAAAATATTCAAAATGCCAGTGTAATGCAATATTGCTGCATTTTCGAACACTATCCCCCCGGCAAGGTAGACAAATGGCGCATTTGTGTCCTGCCATCATCATCGTATCGCGTCACGTTCGGTGGTTTTAGAGCATTTCGGTCGCGCATTTCAAGTGGGAGCCCACCATTTTTGGGGTTTTTGTTTTCTATGCCCGAGGCCCGAATTTTTACGCCAGGTTTCCGCTCAGTTTCGGCCATGGTCAGCCTGTCGCATGCACCTTTGGACGGGATGCATACGACAACCGATGGACTGTTTCACAGCATCCCCAACCCTGGGGGCCGGGGTCCAAATTCTTGAACTGTCCATCAATCAACGGCCAGCGTCCGGCATATGTAGATTAGTGCCATTTTCGGGAGGGAATATTATGAAAAAGTTTATTTGCATTAATTAGCATCGGGCAGTCAGAAGTTACCACCAGCGGAGTGAATTTAAAATGATGAGCCAATGATGAGCCAATTTCCGGCCCACGTCAATCGGTTAAGGTTTGACGGTGTTTCCAATTAGAGAAATGATTTATAAAACCCTCCATTTATCGCCTGATTTTCGGAGTTGTAATAATTAAGAGACTATAAAGTGTGGAGCAATGCCTTACTCATCTTGCTGTGATTTTGCACAGTACATTCAGCATAACAACCATAACCGATCGGTGGTTGAATATGCTGTTTCCACCACGAACGAACTCCTCGGAGGAAGCGATGATGATGCGGCCGTCGTGGAAGTGCCCTAGGCGATGGGCTCCCGAACCCCACTGCGCATCGGACCGATGCCGGCTACCAATCAATCCGCCGGCATCGACAGCCTCGCAATGGGCTCAACTTTGCACTCACTTACCCCAAGCGACTGCAACAAGAATTCGCATAAAAAAACAAACCCATCGTGGTCTGAAGGATACTCTCATCGCGCGTTCCCCATGAAACTGGAGCAACGAAGAGGAAGAAGCCGGGGTGCCCGTGGTGCCCGGGGTGTTGCGGGAAAAGGCCAAGGTTGCAGGCTGCTGCAGCGAGGAAAAATGAGGAGCGCACGAAGCGCGGCGAGCCTAAGCGAAGCCAAGGGGACCGAATCGCCGAAAAGATCCATGAGCGCCGATAAAGGCCGAGAAGCTGAGAAATATTTGCCATTCCACGGTATTGGGGCGATCGGTGTTTTTTTATTTCTCAATTCCGTTAGTGGGCCTCCTGGGTGTTGGGTGTTTCGCGGCTGACGAGCCGCGGAGGACGACGTTGTGTTTGTGGAAATGTCGCTCTAGGCGTGAGAACATCTCGCGCGTGTGGGTCAGGTTCAAAAACGTGTTTCTAGCAACGTGGTGCGGAATGTTAATGTCAGCCCAATATTGCCCGTTACTTTTTGGCGGAGTCCGGTCGAGACACGAGGTGCGCCGGTTTAGCTCCACACGCTTCCTTTTTCGCTTCGTCAAAAGTGAGACCCCATTCGCGTTTTCTCCGCGAATGAAATTGTCACTTTAATGGAGCGTGAAATTATCCGATTGCTCGTCGGCGTTGCAGCGTAAAATCGGAAACAAATTCACCCTTGAAATGATTCTTCGCTTCGAACGGGATCAAGGGATCAATTCATTAACCCCACCGCCGCCGCCCCCACCACAGCGCGATAAGTAACCCCCCGGTGGTGCCTTCCAACACCGACTTGGGCTTCTTGAGGCGTTCGATTGTGCTTCGAAGGCGCGGAACCCAATACACCCGGCGAAGATACGTCGTAAATGAGAAAATGACCAGAAAATGAACCATTTAACCTCTCGCGAAATGCTCGCGCGGGGCGCGGCCCTGGCCCTCGACGTGGCCAAACGGTGAAGACGTTCTCCCACGCTCTTGGAATCCGCAGAAAACGCAGCTAAAGCAAGAAAACCGGAAAGTAAACGCCCTTCAAAAAGTGGTGGGCTCCCTTCGATCCTTGCGATAGTCCATTTCGGTGTTAGCGTCGGGTGAGGTTATGGCCTCATTTCTGGAATCAATCTACCTTCTCCGCGGCCGGCAGGATTCGGACTTCTGTCGGTGAGTTCAATGCATACGGACGAAATGAGAATCGGCTTCAGTGGGGACCGTGAAATAGGGACCGCCAAAGAGCAGCATCTTTGAAGACGACTACATCCCGGCCGGGTGCGGTGTTTCGTCTACCTGGTGGCAGGCAGGCACACCGGGTTGGCATGCTGACAACCCACTGGCGGAGCGGAGGAAACAGGACGGGCTCACGGGAGAGGTGGCTCGACATTCCGGCGTTTTGCGTGAATTTCGCGCCGTGCCGCGGCATAGCGCTCGATCGCATCGCTCCTCTCGGTGCGCTATTTATTTTAATTAATTCCATCATTATGATGTTCTTATTTGAATTTAATTAGCAAAATTCATGGCATTGTTTTATGACAATGCATCGGGGGGCCGCGTTGGTGGCCATTATTGTTTGGGCGTCTCGCCCCGATCCGGCCTCCGGTTCCGGATCCCGGGAATTTTATGCTGTATTCCGAAACTCACCACCACCATCACCGACATTCCGGTCAGCGGCACGCGAGGGACCGCGGAAAACCGACCGGAAGAGGCCGAGGAAAGTGTCGCGATTTTGAGAAAAGTCGACCCGGTGGCCAGTGGCCATGCTAATGTACGTGGGGGTGGTGGTGATGATTTAGAGGAATCCCGGGCCACGGGCGCCGGATCGAGGAACTGCAGTTCCGGCTAATGGAAAATTTAATTATTTCGACAGTTAACAAAACCCATCTCGCGCCATCCGCCGGACGCACTGCGAATGGTGCAATATTGCATTCCGTTGATCGGATTAACGTGTTATTTTTCTTTTGCACGCTTTGTTTCGGTTAACGATTTCTGCTCCACTCGGATCGATGCAATTAAACTGTCAATTTTCATCATGAAATCGAAACCCTCACCAGTCCCTCGGAGCAAACCAACAACATATCAATTAAAACGCTTAACGAAGGGAAAAATAATTCCCGATCAAGCGGGAATGTTTTGTTGCTGCTTCGGTCGCAGTAACATTGTTGCAAGCAAACGCTTCCGGGCGCAGGCATCGGAACGATCGGAGTCCTTGGAACCCTTTTTCCGCTTCTAGGAAGCGTCCCCAGGGTCCGCTGTATTCTGGGGCATCCGAAACTTACTACAAACCTTTCGATGGGTACGGATTCGTTTCGAGCCAATCGATAACGAGACATGGTGACGGATGCTGCAGAATCCGTTCTGCTTTGCTTTGTCCAATTAAAATCTTTTATATTGAAATATCCTAATACGAACGCACCAATTTAGACGTTCATCTGCTTGCCAACATTACGTCCGCCCGGTGAAGCAGTGAAATGTGGTGCAATGGTCCGCCGTCAGCACTTTCTTCTCGCTTCGCTCCAGCACATGAAACATCCGTCGAAATTTTGCTCATTTTTTGGGCTACCGGATGGAGCCACCGTGGTCCGGCCGTCCCCCAGGAAGGGGTCTCTGGGGTTGGGGTCTCATGGGCTGCAGCCCGGCACCCTTCACCGGCACCATCACCAGAGCCCGGTGACTGCTGTTATTGTGTGCCGATGACTGGTATGATAAAAGGTTATGTTCATCTGTCAATTAAATAGATGACTTGGCAGAAGCCATTATAGTCCGCTCGGAACAGAGAACTGGCCACCAGCGGGCCAGCAGAAAAATCTATCAGCCCTTCTCGGAGCATACCACCCGCATGCTGTGTAGATAACCCGGCGACCGGTGATGGGTGTATTTAGCACACAGTTTGCACAGCCGGGCTCCATTCTTTCGTGCGTTCCGGCAGCGTGTTCTAATTTTTACCGGTAGACAAGTTTTAAAGGTGGATCAGGAGACAGAAACACCACAACTCTGCTGCTTACCCCCAAAAATACCACCCTTTCGAATCTTCGGAGCATAACCGTGCAAGGAAGTTGACAACATCAGCATTAATTGCTTGTGTCTTTGTGTGTCCAATTCATCAATTTAATGTATGAGTAATGAGAACTCATCGTCCGAATCGGTCCGAACGTTCACCCAAGTGTGTTGTGCCAAAAAGGACAGCTGTTTTATGGAAATACTTGGAATAGTTTCGCTTGCCTCCCAAAAACTCCCAACCACCCAACCAGGGCCCCTTCGAGGAATTCATCTTCCAATTTTCTGGACATCCGTAGTGCGGTGTCGCTTGTCCCGTGTCGTTTCAACTTTTCGGTATTAGTTTTTGGCCCTTCGGGTGCGGGTTGGGCCTTCCAATGCTCTGGACATGGAGCTGGGACGGCGCGTTGTTAAACAGCATGATGAGGCACGCGGTGAGATTTGAATATCGATTCGAGTAACTAAGGTCCGCCGTTGCATTCCCTTCCGAGCATTCTAATGTGCCACTCTGTCTCTCTCTCACTCTTTTTCGGGTTCAGCTTATTGGAACGGTCTAATACCGTCTGGTAGGTCCAATACCCTCACGGGCCACCAGGCGAGATCCCCTCGGATGACAACTAGTCGCTCGTCGTCGGAACGGCTGGTAGTGCTTCTTCTGCTCCAGTTTTTTTTTTTTTTCCATGTCGAACAACTTCCCGCAGGGGTGCCGTGCGCGGGTGGTGGAGCAATGGATAATTGATTTTCTCATTAGGGATCATTACGTTGGAGTTTTATAGCGTGCTGCGGGAAGGTGAGGACTCCGGCCGAGCCGCACACCACTCGACGGCCTAACGAATTCCGTTCTTTACAAGCGCACCTCGCCGGATCACCGAGACCCGGGTGCTCTGTCATTCCGGCGCAAGCTGCCAATTTATTCTGAAATTATCCCAGCCGGGCGGGGGGGCGTATGCAAACCACGGGCCACGCGGGGGTTCCTTATGCCATGGCAAGGCTTGGATCAAACTGGCCGATCCGTCTTTGATCATCCCCGCGGCGATAATTAACCTAACGACGGTTTAGCCACTAATTGAACGATCGTACCGATCATGGGGAGAGAATTTTCCTGCCACCGAGTTTGCTCCAAGCACCAAAGTGTGTCACTTTTTACCCTTTTTTATTAATTGTTAAAAGTGTCACATTGAAGTGACGTAGAATGACAATTCCAAATCCGACAAATCCGTTTCAAAGTACAACATATTAGGTTGGGGGAAAAGTAATCGATGTTTTTCACGATAGATAGATGCCTTTTGTAATCGATATTTTAGGCTCGTTTTAACGCTGATAATTTACACTTAAAAAGGTGCTTTCAGTGTTTATTGTTCGCACTATTCGATTGTGGGTTACATGATGTAAACCATGGAAGTCAACACAGAAAAAAATGGTACATTTTACAGTTTTTCTTTTAAAAAATCGATAAAATCACAAAAATAATTAAAGTTGATCGGTATGTTAGAAATCAGAGCATCGGCGAGGAGCTAAAGATTAACCATCAAACACCTTAAAGCCATTTGCGCAAAGCGGGTTTCACAAAAAAACCTCGATATTTGGGCGCCACTCTATTTACTCTAAAAAACACGAAGGCTCGAATCTCCATCTACGCAATTTTGGTCGAACGGAATGAAATCGAACCATTTCTTAAATAGATGGGTACTAGGGTTGAGCAATGGGATGCATAGGACACGTCACGTCAAACGATTGCTACAGTTTTTCGCCAATGACGACCAAGACTTCTCTAAAACAGACATCATGAAGCTACTTTTGCAAAGACAACAAATTTGCCAACAAAACGGTGCATATTTGACGAAAATCGAACCATCGTAACATCTTAAATACAATTTTGAATGTCACGCAAAAAACGTCGATTTCTTTTTCCCCAACCTAATATATCACATTTAAACTGCTGTACGTCTGGGAACTGGCCTTTTTTGTTGCATCCAACTCAGGCCGACATCCACCAGCGGCCTCAGCGATCAACGCCGCTTACATGATTGCTGCAGCCCTTGGGCGGTTTGCGGTTTGGGGCGCATCCGCGACATCAAAGGCAGCAAATTTAATTATCCCAATGATCATAATTAAGATAAGACATTTTGCGAAATGGAAATTTTTTACATTCCGTTGGTCGCGCGAGGGCCCCGGGCTCTTTCGGAGCCGAACCCGAGTGCAGCTTCCCTAAGAAGTTGCTACGCCGAGCCAGGCCTTTTAGAGGAGAGAAAAAAATGGCCCAAGAAAAATGCTTCTCTCCGTTGGAGCCATCGCCCCGGAGGGCGCACCGTGTAGGGGTGACCATTTAAATAATTATGCTCATCTTTCTCGTTCAACGGTTCGCTTTGAGCATCGGCGCACAGTGACGGATCACCACGGATCACTAGTTCCGTCGAGCCAGTCTGTGGTCGTCTTAGTGGCTCGACATCTTCTTCGTGCGGAAAGAAGTTGCCCTAAGGCGACGGCGGCGAAGGTGTTCTACGATACGGAACGTGTGAAGCTAATTGGCAGATGACAGTGAAGTTCGCCAGTCAGGGCGCCCTTTAAATGCATTGGAAATTTATTAGAGCACCTTCCCAGTTACACCACTCGATGCGCTATTACTTGCGCAACCTTAAGCGGATTGTGTTTAAATAACCGATACCGGTGTTAATTATGAACTTCGGTGCACGCGCGGACGGGGGTCATAAGTACTGATTAAACTGAGCGCAAGCACAAGTTAATGAAATGCGGCACGTATCAGCCACCTCGAGCCGCGATGGAAAATGATGATAAATTCTTCAAACAGAACCACACCGCAGTTCACCGGGAGCGGGTGCGCACTGATTGGTGTGCCGTGGGTTCGCTTATGCCGACAATAAAACTCATAAAGCTCCCCTGCGCCACCCAACCCCCGGTGCCGGGTGCCGCCTGGTGGTGGCGTAAGTTAATAAATGAAAAATAAATATTTGAAATGAAGGGAAAAAAGGGTGGCCTCAACGAGCACTCCGCTTTCCAATCAGTTTCCGTTTCCAATCACAGAAACGATGGAAAATCGATGGAACCGACCGATGAGTGTATGTGCGGGAGAGTCGGTGGCGAGGGCCGCTAAGCCGCCCACCGAGAGGAGCGATTTTCATTAGCTAAAATAGTAATTAAATTTAATTAATAATTCCCTTTTGCGCAGGTGCTTAATTACGGACCGTACGCTCCGTGGCTGCCCCTCCCGACCAGGCATGCCCCGCTCAGCCCCTCGCCTTCGATGCACACAAAAGTGCATCCCGCGGAACACCGCTGCATCGTGGCGCGTAAATCTGGGCTAATGATCATATTTTTAGTGGGGCGCTATGCCTTTTTTTAAAGGCGTTCAGAAGATTGGCACCATTGTCGGGTACCCAATCGGGTGCTAAATGATTATACTAAATCCGGCAACATAAACGATAGAAAAAAATGAATAATTTTCCCAAACTCCATCATGACCATCGCGGGCTTTTCCGGTAGCAAGCTTTAGGCTGTTGGAGATGGTCCCTCACGGAACACAAAATCATGTCACCATGGCGTAGAGGGCGGATTGGAACGTTCACTTCGCAGAAATAATGTCCCGAATCGCCCGTTCGATGGCGGCCACCTCATTAGGGCGGCAAGTGCCATGGGAACCGTGCCGTGCGGTGCTGTCGCTGTGTGCTCTCGATGCTCTCGATGCTTCAATTATGTAGCGAAAGAATACCGCAAACCAGGTGTAGATTATGTTCCAACAATTCTCTCCCGCTCGCCCCGCTGGACCCAATCCCTCGGGCGGGATGCACTCGCATCCCCCCCCCCGCACCCCCTGTGTTCCGGGCCGGGCTCTGAGCCGAGGCCCTTAATTGATAACCATGCGCTATTAATCACATACCATTCCATAATTGATTGTTATTCGGTGCAACAATTCCTTCCACCACACCCCGGCCGCGGTTGTCCGCGTACTCTCCCACACAACCCGCATCACCACCACCCCCCGGACCGCACACACACATAGTTTGCATTTTCCATTTCGCGATCCATAATACCATTGATGTTCTAATTTCGTGGCATTGAATAATTACATGCACCGAGACTGGGGTGGGTGGATGCACTCCCACCCACAGCATAGGTTGAAACGCCATCTAATTAGGCGCCTGCAGGGCAGGTGAGCCGCAAAGGCGTGTACCACCCACCGGGCGGAAAGCTCAACTTTCGGTCCGGAACTCGACGCGTTTGGTGAAACTTTGATTTGCGCTTGTTTTGTGTGACAATACCCCGGGGGGAAAATGACGAATTGGACTCCACTTTTTAATGTGTGTTAATTAAAATCTAACGCAGATGGCACATAAGTGAATGTTAAAAATACCTTTTTTAAAATATGAAATTGAATGAACATCGTGCGTTCACGCGTTCAGAGCATTCCGCAGGAGCCGATCTGCATGACCGCGCACAGGACCTGGTGTGGCTTTAACTAGCAACAAAGTGGATGTAAAAATCACGGCAAACCACAAATGAATCAAAACTAGTGCCACAAGCTAATCACATCCGTCACATGCTCCAGGGAACTGCGAAACGATGCGGTTGCCATTAAACCGATTCACGATAGCACCGTGGCACCCGTGTGGTTAGTGTGGCCACCGTTGATGACTCGTGCGACCCACCCATGGGTGGACCGCTCCTCGTTCCTCGTCGGCTTTACATAATGAGAGGATTCGATTGACGCATGATTAGGCCCATTAAGTGGGCCGCTTTCGGCGTCTGTTTCAAGCCCACGGACTTTGGCGAAAATGCGCGGTTTCCTCACCGCGATTGACGTCTTCGGTCTTCGGGAACCCTAAATCCGGTTTCGCGTATCCACCCCTTGGCTTACCGCAGCACTATCGGGCGCGGTTTGGTGATGGAAGTTAACGTTGATGACCGAATGGCTTCCATCCGGGGTCCATCCTCTCGAAGTGTGCTACTTTTGCAAATAACTTTTATTTTCGTTAAGTTTTTTGCGTTCCGATAAGAACTAAAGTGCGCCGTGTGACACGTGGCCGAGCGTGACAAGAACCGCATGCTTTCTCGCGCTCGTCCTCTTATCAGCCGTGATCTCTCTCTCTCACACACTCACTCTGTCTGTCTCTCTCTCTGTTTCATTATTTTAATGGCGTTTACTTTCACCCGGGCCCCGAAACCCGACCTCGGTGCTCTCGGTAATGACATTATGCCGGGGTTCGGGGTGGTACGGTGGTCACGCACCCACCCGCTAGGCGGTTATGCTGCGCATCGGGAGGGCCCCCCGCTTTTACGGAGGCTTTTGTGCTGATGAATTGTTTAATTTCTTTTATCTTCCATCGCACGCAAACCACCGCCATTTCGGAGAGAGAGGTGCAGAAGGATTCGGTGACGCCGGCAACGAAAGAGGCTCCTTATGGTCCTTCATGAAGCGGCCGGCGGGCTGGCGGGTGGTCGGGCTGGGCGAGGCGTTGTGACTGACATCCAGGGAGCACTGTTTAACATAAATTTAATTACGTGCCACCGATCGTCCACCCCACCGAGAACCCCTGCGTCTACGGAGGGGCCGACAGCTCCACTCTTTCGAGCCAAAACTTTATGCGCTTTCTTCACCCACCGGTCCGGTTCGGAAGGCTATCGTCTCCCCCCGTTTGAAGGGGTTTCGTCTAAACGAGCCCATATCATGGGGCAGAGAACACTTTCTATGGATTGTGAAACCACTTTAGCAGCGCACCTACAATGATTGTTGTCCTAATTCTGAAAAATGTCGCTCAAACACGAAAATTTAGATAAAATTGAACTTGAATGAACTAATTCTTAATCATTTATGTTTTCTACATAACTACTGAGCATTACGCCTTTTGGACATGTGACATCATTTAAATTGGATTCCGTTCCGAGAACGCCCATCGGAAAATTATTTGCGCACACGAACCCCAAATCCCTGCCACTGAGCTGAGCCGAGAATAATTCGCCGGCTCGGCTGACATTTGTTTAATTAATTTGAGATGCTTTCGAAAGATTATTGTTTGACTTACTCGATTCTGAAGCCGCGAGGCCACGGCCACGGCGGTGCGACATGCCATTTACTTTGCCGCCGCCGCCGCCACGTGATGGTGGTGGGTGATGGAAAACTTGGATTCATCCACTTTGGCCACTCCATTCCGAAGGTTTGGCCGATGGGATTAGTTTGCATGGCCGCCGGTTTTATGTGATTGATGTGTAGTTTTCTTTTTCGTTCATCCGAACGATAACGGCAAAGTGTAGGAAATGGGCATTTTTTTTCGCGGTAAAAATCTGGTCAAATAAATTTAATTCACCACTAATGCGACCCCTTAGGAGCTTGCCTTAGGTGTCCGTCGGAATGGCACGGTAAATGAATATTTAAAAAGCACTCTTTTACTTCCCACCGCTTTGCGTAGCCCTTAAGAGCACTAAATATTAATGCCCATCGGTGAGCTTACGATTATGAGGGAAATTAATTCACACCGCCCTTTAATTTTCCTATTTCGTCTTACGAAACGCATTAAAATTACGCTTCGCGATCGGTGAGTGCTTTTATTCACCAACACCTGATTATGATTTGCCGGACCTAGCCGCGGCAGGGTCAGGCTTAACCGTGCGAATGAATGATTCATGTGGCCCATGTCCATGACTGAAAACCAAAAACACATCAACACCCTTCAAAGTGTCGGCCGTCCCTAACGTGACGGTAAAATTTCGTGTTAATTACGCTACGCAACCCGATTAAAGCCATTTAAGCTATTTTTTTCATTGTTATATTATTGTTTTGATTACCCAAACATAATTTTCAAGAGAAACCAAAACTATAAAGAGACCCGAATCCGATGCTGCAGCGAAGCTAAACGACGGTCCCACGCGAATGAAGATCGTTGTACGATTTTCGGTTTGAGGATCATCCCCAATTCAGCTGTCGGCAGAAGCAATCGCGTTCCGTTATCTGTGAATATTTTTTGTGCCTCGTTGATATTGTTTTAATGCTAGGACGAATTTCTCCGGCTTTAATAATAAATTTTTTACGACACACGCAGACACACTCTTATCAACGGTCGAATTATTTTTATGGACTTCGGTTTAGTTTTTACATTTTTGGCGCCGAGCAGCGCGGTAGCAGCGACGTGACGCGCAGGTTCATCGTCTTTACGATCACCCGTCTTGACTTGGGTCGATCGGTGCTAGGAAAATCCCCAGAACATCGTAACAGGATTACTTCCCAATATCTTGTACGTACTATGGCAACGTTGGAAAAGATGTGTCTTTCCGTTTTTGGGGTTTTTATTGCTTAATTTGCATGTTTTTTTTAAGAAACTGCTCGCTTGTCCCACATTTCTCCTTTCCCTTCTGATGTTTCATTGAATTTCGTTTATCACTAGTAAGGCACCGTTATTTCAATCACCCGCTAGCTCGCCAAAGCTGCCGACTGCGAACCAGACGGACAACCGGTCCCGGAACCCGGTAATCGGTCGTAAAATCTTTCCTACGATTTGGCTCACGTTGCCGCCCGGCCCGGCCACCTTAATCCGGGGCCACCACGGCGAAGAGTGTCCGTGGGAAAAGGGGGTTTCCTTATGACGTGCCATCAGCTCGTGAGTGCAAAAACGGAAAAAAACCCGCCGCCCAACACTTACCGAAGACATTCCATCAGACTAATGCAGAAATGAGTTTAAAGACAAACCTCTTGACAGCGCGACTTGCGTAATGCATGGCCGGCGCAGGGAGCGAGCGCACGAGGGGACCAGAGAGACAGGGGACTAATGGATTAAAAGCAATCATGAAATGCTAATTGGATATTATCACTTAAAACTTAAGCGGAATCCGTTTAGTCGTTCGTAAAAGCGATCAGCACGGCGGATCGGCGGGCCGCCGGGTGGTTTGGTTTTAGGTTTAGTTCAGTGTTTCGCCTTTTTATCGTTTTCCACGTTTTGATCGAGGCACGAAACGCAACCTGGCGTGAATCGGCCGCGGGGAAATGTACCGTTTCTATCGGTTGATGTTCCCGGTTAAGGTTCTTACGTTACCACCTCGCGTAGATAATGCGTTATTTAACGAAAAGATTTAATTTGGTCGCGAAGAGTGCTTCACCATCAATCACAACCCAGCGGCCGGGTGGTGTGGTATGCGTGTGGTAGCCTTGTTTTAGATAATCCTACCGGAAGTGGCTCCAGCAAGGCCTAGATAAGCATTCATTATCAACACCTACAGGGCGGGCGTCACCTGCCAGCGCATCGTTGGACAACATTCATTTTAACTCCGTTTGTTTTCGTTTCGATTCATGGTGCTGCGTGTTAGCAGTTACCGACGGGAGATGGCTTCAAATTACCTTTAATCATTCATAAAGGGTCGTAAACTTTGATGTTCAAAAGCACTTGCCTTAATTTCTGATGACTGGCCGGCCCGATGATAAGTTGGGTGTTACTGTAACCATTTCAAGTTGTTGAGGTCGTTGCGATGCACATAATTTTTTCCGTCAACTGTTATCTCTCCATGTTGGCGATTCCGTTGAAATGCGCCTTTTCTTTACGGTTTTTAACTCTCTTACCGTGTTTCCCCATACCAATCAACCTCTTTAAACAGTATTTTTACTTTCTTTTCAGCAATCGACAAATCCAGCATTTAAGATCGGTAAGTTTAGATAGCTTTTCCTGTTTAGCGTTATCACTCATTGAGAAGATTAAATTAAATACAGGAACGGCCCAGCCGATTGTCTTCGTCTAATCCCTTCAGTTCCGTTTTCTCGCTTTCAAACGGTACCGTAATAAATCGAATCGGACCCTCCCAAGTTGGCAGAAGCGACTAAATCCATTTTTATACCTACCTAAGTTCAATCAGCGAATCATTCTCCGCCCAAAGAAGCAGATATGCTAATGAGACTGTGGGAACGGAGCACGTGCAGCCTTCGCAAGTGCTGCACTTTTTCCGTCGGCCGTGGGTAAATCCGCAAAAGATTAAAGCGCATTGCAGAAGTGGAGTTAATCAAATGGCTGCAACATTGATATGCGGCGCCAGAAGCGGAGGGGGGATTAGTCCTTGTAATCATTGGACAGCTGCCATCCGACCATGATGGTGTCCCCTGCGGCACTCGGATCTTGTTGTGCTGGATATTGTGAAGTTAAAACAAGTATTAACTTTTACAGTTCCCTTCACCGACGTCACGTCAACGGTGCATCCAACCCCTCCGGTCGATCGATGATGGTTGGGCATGTTTCTGCTGCCATTTCGACATCCGTTAGTAATTACCGCCTTATCACTTGATGGTGCAATTAATCTGCAATAAAAATTGATTTTCAATGTACCTTGCTCATTTGATGCTGTTAACGGCTGGGACTCGGTTCAGCGGCTCGTGCAAATTGGTGAAACAAGTTAAATACATGTTCGCTCGTTTGCAAGTTTGTTTGCAGTGCATACATCGGATCGGTTTTAGATCGTTTTGCCAACGGTTGCACCCTGCACTGCCGCTCTATGAGTATCTTTAAAAATCACTACGCCTACAGAGAGACGTACGCACATTAACATACAGTACCGTGAAACGAAAGTAATTATTTCGAAAGTCCAATTAATAAACCTTTTCCTTTTGTGCACTTTCAATACGTAAATGCCGGTGCATTAACGGAAGCAAAAGCTGCATTTTGGGCTATCGCTCGGGGCTTGCCGTATCAATATTTGACCATTAAAAAATGATATGCTGTTTGATAGCGCAAAAGTAAAGAAAATAATAATGAAGCGGGAAAACATGAAACAGAATTCACATTAACATCATTACTCGCTTGCCCGGCTCCGGTTTGCCCTCAATCTGGCCCCATCTACCTATACACCAACAAGTAAGGACACACACCCACGATAGCAGCCGCAGTGATACGTTTAACGATTATCGGGAAAGTGATCGACTCTCGCAGGATGCGCTTATCGGACATTTTATCAATTAAAATATTACACTCTACTCGGATATTAATTTGCACCGGATGCGGCCAAACGGCGGTGGCCCGGTTCCTGGTGGGAGCGGTAATTAAAGGGACGGCATTCAATGACACACATCGTACGGCTGCTGGCAGCATTAATCCTGGGGTCATTTATGCTGATCGGGAACGGGACGGTTCCCCAAAAAAGGACAGCTGGCAGTGTGTTGGCGGAAGGTTGGGTGTTTAATTACGTCATTAAGACCTCTGAGCTGACTGCTGTTGTCGTTTTTTTTACACTGCACTCTTATTTCACCCGATTTTCGTTGAGGATTTGGGAGATTATGGCCTTTGAAGTGAGATTTGAATCGGGCTGATTAAATTGATGCATTTTACAGATTTGTCAACCCCCAAATCCACGACCGATCCATCGCCGGGTGATGGGTGGCGGCCCCACCATCCGGCACCGGAAGCACACCGTTTCCGCCCCGTCTCGTAATCGGGCGGATGGAGTGGAAAACATGAAACGGCAATCAATAATGCATTTCGTTTAATTGATGGATTCACATCGAAGTGTAAGACGAACGCGGGCGAACGAGGACCCAAATGGGATGGGTACGGAGACCGGCCGGTGCGCCCGTCGTCGAAAGCGGCCACAGTCTTCGCCAGTGGGGCAGTAAAAAATACAGCCGCTGGCTGCCTTGGGACGCGGCCGCGGATTGAAAGCACTTTGTAATTAACTGATTGCTGATAAACGCGGAAAATTAGAGTCCTCACTGGCACCGCCGCCGCCGCCGTTGGGGCCTCGGGATCTGCACGAGTGTATTTATTTATATTGCTCCACCGTAGCCACGCTTCGGTTTATTTGTGTGCGTTGTTTTTGCTTCCCAGTATTCGTGCATTCTGTGCTGCGGCTGCTGCAGCCGTTCCCATTACGGAATGAGTTTCGATTAAGTACCAACCGTGCGCGATTTAATTGGCGACAATGTTTCAACCATGCGGCCAAAGTTGGGCACCAGGAACCGGATCAGCTAGCGTGCACCGCTCGCGAACGAATGGAACACGGACCGGTGGGGCGAATGGAGAACTTTTAATGAGCATCCCTGCCCGAACGGCTATCGTGCCGTCGTGGGCAAGGATAGTTAGTGCCGAGCACATCACAGCGCGCATCGATCCTGCCGAGGAGGAACCGGATCCAGTTCGTTCCCGCAGCCCAACCGACTGCGTGAAATAAATTGATGAAGTTTGCACATTCGATGGCAGTTTGTTTAATTTTTATTATATTAACGCACCATCAACTCGATTGGAGCGTGATATTAATTTATCATCTTCAATAGTATTGGGAAAAATCTGTCGAACCTCTTTAGTAAGCCCAAGGACGGGCAGCTTCCATCCGTACTATTCGGACCATTGCTCGTGTTGCTTTCGGCGTATCACGTGCACTTCTCTGCCGTCAATCGGGGCCACGTAACACGTGCAGGAGATTGGCGAGCCCGCGCTGACGGCACTCGCTTCAACGTAGGCAACCTGCTGGCGATTGGTTTTTCCCCTCGAGCCCTCGGCGCGTAATGTCCTGTAATTGGCATTTGGTTTGGATCACCACCACCGGATCTACGCCGCACCGGGTGTAATTAATACGGAGCGATGCGGAGAATCATGGGCCGTGTTGGCGGTGGAAACAATTGGTGGAAAACATTGGCCACGGTTTGGTAAATAATTTAAGCGACACAGCGCGGCCGGACCGGATGGGCCGTTGGCACGTTTTCTGCTGTCAGCCACATCTAACAGGGCGAGTGACGTGCTCCGGGATGCTTCAGGAGCAGATACGCGCATCCTTAATGGCACCGGGCACCAACTGATTCGGAAGCAGTTTTTCTAACCACCCTTAGGGTTAGGGGTGGGTCCTTAGGTCTGTAACGGAGACGAGGCACGTCAAAACAAAGTGTAAAGCCATTTCCCGCTTGCTCGGAACTATTATTAACGGTTCAGAAAAAGTTGCCCAATTACCGCGGCACAATACGGCACAATAGTCTGGCTAGACACGCCGACGGGAAGGAACGACAAAAAATGGTGACCCTCGACAGTACGTTTGTTTCGTAAAACACAGTTACTCGAAAGTTACTAGAGCCCGCCGATGGCCGATGTAATTAAACCAATTACGCGATCAACCCTAAATAACATGACATGCGTTTTCGGGCCAATTTGTGAAGCAGGGGTGCGGTGCAGCCGTTGGGGCGGTGCAACCCGTCTCATAATGAGGCGCAAGTGAGGGAAAAATCGAGCCCGGCGTGGCGTACTAACGAAGGCGGAACACCCACCGAACGAAAACGGTGGTAAGCGGCTTCGGGCTGTGTTGGGGTGCGGATTGGGACGGCGCGGCGGACGGGAGTCCTTTCGGTGCTCTGCCAAAAACTGCCACCGTTCGCTGCATCGGAACGGAACCTGCCAAGACGCAACCAATCGGCTGGGTATGCTCCTGGCTTCTGGGTCGCTTCGCTCATTCACTCACTCGTTCAGTTTACTGCTCACTAATGGGCCTTTAGTGGGGTGACCTTCGACGGGTTGTGGGTGGTGAGCGAGAGCGAGAGAGCTGTGGCTGACGAGCATCGAAAATAACGAAATTTTCCTATGACCGCCAGCGCTGCTGGCAAAGGAGAAGCGTACGGCTAGTGTTCGAGCGAGAAAAAGGACACAACTCGTATGCTCGTGTGGGTGGCGGGTGACGGACGGAAGGGTGAAGCTCCCAGCGTGGTGGGCAATCCACAACCCGAAACAAGCGGCCCGCTGGTCGGGAGGGACGGGTGCCAGCAGCGCTGCACGCGGGGAAAAGTTTCCAGTTAAAAGGATATATAACGAGCTCGGCGAGCAATTTATTTTAATGATCGTCCGTTTAAAATAGAAGTTTAGTTTTGTATAATTGTACCGAATCTATGTATTATAATGAGCGTGGAAGCGGCTCTAAATGAGCGTGCTCGGGTCGTACTCGGGGCGTCGGGAGTCCCTCCCAACCCACCGCCCGGCGGTTGATTGTTCTTGGCTTGGCTGGCGAAAAAAGCCGTTAATGATAGGTAAATTTCCTTACGCTTCGAATGGGGTTTTGTGTCATTAGAGACATCGCTCGTACGGTGCCCACGAAATGGTGCCAAAACTGGGAACTCATTTTGACTGCGATACTCAACAACAGATAAAGGAAAAGTTACCTTAATATAGGTAAATGACGTAGACGTTACCGCAGAGTGATGCTGAACATACTTCGAATGGTTCAGGCATGGAGTTCATTAGGCCAGGACCCAGATGTGGGTGCCAATGAGCATAATGTCCAATCTCGAGCACCGAATGAAGCTTTGATTTCGGATCAGGCACGGCGTTGAGCCTGAGGGTGGTTGCTTGTTTCTTTCGGCCACTTCGTCCCTTATGCTTCGCACGTGCAGACCGATGCCCGGCGACCGTTAGTGATGACCGCTTGCCGTCTTGTTAGTGCGACTTCCGGCGCAATCCTTTCAATCAGTGAATGTCGAAGAAGAAAAAAACCGATGCCCGCTAATGAAGAAGGCGCATTGTGTCACTTCTTAACGAGCGATGCTGCTTTCCCACGAGGCGTTGTTGGATTTGGCAAATGAGACTCTGCTCAGAGCGAGCAACGCGTTTCGTGTTCACTTCACATGCTGACTTTATTGGGTATGCATTTTTGATTTACCATAAATTGTCAATGTCGTTTTTTTTTGACTGCCCAAAGTGCTACAACCTACGCCAATTACGCTACACGCCAAAGCATAAAGCATATTATTCCTCATCATCGGAACGATGGCAAACGGATGAATTTCTGACATTTCATGAACGTCGCCCAGCAAGTTGCTCGTCATTCGTACGACGATGATGAATGGTAATGTGCACGCAGCCCCCACACCGGCCGGCCATTGTTGAACCCCGAGAACTACCGTGCTGTGGCTGGGTGGTGGGAAAAGAAGGAGCGCAACAGCATGACATCTGGGCGAAGGACGGAGCCGAAATAAAATGGCACGCAACCCGTACCCGCGCCAGGGCGTTTTGTTGGGGCGAGTAATTATTTTGAAATTTAATTAAAAAATTAATTGCAAAGAAAATAACTATATTGCAATAATGCCAGGCCAGGACACCGCCGGTATCGCGGGTCCGTTTGAAGGCTGCTCTCCCACCGCACCGTGCCGGGCCGTACTGGCGATAGCGGCAGTCGGAACACGAAGAAACACGCGGAAGTTAATGAAACGTACACAAAGTGCATTAAAGTTTGCTCTGCACCCACTGTAGCCCCGGCGCTTCGCTCCGGCAAAATAATCCTGCCACTCCGCTCGTGTCCTTTTACCGTGCCAAAGAGCGAGGCCGAGAGAGAGAGAGATATGCAAACGTCTTTTGGGAAGGGTGCGCTCGGTCGGTGCGCACTGCAGAGAATCGGGCGTAACAGCCCACTAAGTGCCTCGGAAGGTGAATCCTTCCTTTGTTTGTCCATCACAAACATAACTACAGTTTTGCGGGTGGATCGGGTGGCGCGCGTGGGGTGTGTAGGAGTAGCATATGCTGCGTGAAACATACGCAGGGAAAGCTCCCCGTGTGCTGGCGCTCCCCCTGCCCTCCCTACCACTCCCTAAGAAACCCTCCCTACCACTTTAAATTAGGCGAGGGTCAAGCAGCTGATTGAACTGGACCCTCCCGCTGTACGAAGGGCGTGCTTGGCGCAAACCTTCCACGATGAATGGCCACAACACGGCACAGCTGTTACTAATTTATGGCAGATAACACTGTTACGGGCCATCCCAGTTCGCTGCCGAACGTTTGTTGTAAACCTAAATCTAATTGAAGTTACTGGAAACGGTACGTCTTTTTCTATTGCTTTTCGGTATATCCTTCTTGGAACAATTGTGCAAGGCTCCCTCTAGACGTGTGCAAAACATTTGGTACTTAAACTGTTGTGCCATTTCGTTCGGCTTTATGGAAATGAATCTGTGAATTAGGAGAAACTCCTCGCTCTCCAGAGTCTTTTCCGTGAGTCGATTGTTTCATTTTATTTGGCCGTGAAATTGGCGACAACCACCCAGTGCCTTTCGGCCACCGGGTGATTCGTAGTTAGAAATTAATCATGTTCGGTCGCCAGCTAGGGACCATTTTCCCCAGTCCGATCCAACGGCGAAACAAGGTCCTGGAAAATAAAGAATGTAGACGAAATAAAAAATAAAGATTGCGCGGGAAGTTTCAAGAACAATAATGGCCGAATGCCGAGCCCCGGCACCCGGCACCATCAGCAAATGGGCGTGTGTCCTGCGAACCCCGCGTATTACTTGGCCCGGGCGCGCTACATAATTCGGGTCCGGGTCCTCTTGCAACCCATCGGTGGTTGATAATTTAATTAGAAAATTAATTAAATTTCGATTTTATTTATTTCATTTAAAGTTCACGTTTTCCGCTTGGAACTTTTCCCATGTACGAGTGGTGCCCGGCGCCACGTGCAACACTATTGGCTCCCGTTTACGTATCGCACGTGGTAGTGTATGTGTGTATCCGTGCTGCTTCCGGCAGTTCCGTTAGTTGTGCGGGAGAGCCGGTTGATAGCCAGTCGTTGTACGGTAGGGCTTAGCTTAGAAAGGAGTAGCACGGCTATCAACTTATTTATCATTTAGTTAATCAAACTTAGTGTTAGGGATGTGGAAGAAGCACTAGTTGCTTTTATAAGCCGTGGAACCGAGACGTGGAAGTGAGAGCATTGGATAACTCTCAATATAAAGTTTTGCTTGCAAAACTTAGCACTTTGCCTCATCGGTAAAATACTTACCACAGCCTTAGGTGATGTTAAATGACAGAAAGGAAACTAAATGTTCTATCGTATGCCGCTTGGGTTGAAACGAATTTAGTGACTCACGGCGGTGTCGGTTGTCGCTGTTTTTCTTGCTGGGTTGTTGGTTTCTCACTTTGCTAATCGATTTTGCTCATCGGAAGTACCAGGACGCCAGATCCGTAGCTCCGGTTCTCTGAACGATAGGAGCAAGCCAAAACAACAGAAGTGAAATGAGTCCGATATAAATTAAATTAAATTAAATGTGTTTGGTCTGTGTGTATTCATCCCCATTTTCCGTTGGCCTCGAGGCCCAACCAGCCAGCCTCTTAGATGGATGGATGGAAGCTGTAGTTAAGGGCTGATCATTCATCCTTTTAAAACGCTTGTTGTCTTACTGCTTCCGGGCGGACTTCTTTCCACCACCCGCGCGCTTCGACTACATGTTGATAATAAATAACATTTGATCATCAGCATCCTCTCGTTGGGTCCTTGCAGGGCTTGAATAAGTGAATCGTTTAGTGAGCCAGTGCAAGTGTGAGTTAGGTGCGAGATAGTGCTTAACACGTGTTAGTGTGCACCGGTCCAATGGCAGAGCTGTGTTGAAAGCCTTCGTTAACAAGATTCGTTCGGCTGGAGTCGAGTACGAGTCGAGGCCGGATGAACGAGTGAGCGGCTGATTGTTACATTCGTGCGGGTTAGAGACGCGGCAGTAGCGGGCAGCTGAATGCAGCCCACTGCCAGCTCCTTGTGAAAATTGCTTTCGTCCACTTTAAATCTACCGCCGCCCTGTCGGCCGGGGTCTCTGGAGAGGAAGGCGAGCCAGAAAGGTCCTTCTCATTAAGCCACTCAAGTGGGAAATCACAAACTCGTTGCTCTGGTTGATGCACTGACACTGAGCCAGCCTCCCCTTTCGCTTTGCACCTTCCGGCTGCTGCCGCCAACTGCCCGCCTGGCAATCATTCTTTCTTTGCTGTTGCGGCCGAAGATTACTTTCTTGTGGAAAACGGAAACTTACCCCCCGGTTTTGGGACGGTGACCGGGAAAGCGAGAAGAAAAGATGGGAAGTTTGCTCCTGGAATCTTGGTCAGTGTCTAGTTTAATTGATTTCCTGTCCGGTCGGATCCTCTGCTCGGTCGGATTACTGACTTTGCCCGGCAAGTTTGGGAGCTGCAGCCCGATTTGATTGCATTTTTTTCGGGCACCTCGCTCTGTCGCTCTCTGTAGTAGCGTCGGCAGTGCCAACAGAAGAAACGGCACGCGCCTATCGTCAGCAATCGATACTTCGTTCGTGTCAAAGACGAACGATGGCAGCTCGTAGAGTTCGCCAATCACCACAACCTTATTTAACTGCTGAGGGAACGGTGCACTCAGAAGGCACTTTTAATTATCAGGCACAATGTCATTGATGTGTTTTAATTGAACGTTTATTGGATTGCATGCAATTCATGCTAGTTGCAGCCGAGATTACTTCAAATGCAGCACGATGGTTGACGATGGTGCATGATTGACTCTAACCGTTGGTTGTCCCATGTTTAGCCCAAAAATTCTGTGATAAATCTGCCGTTCGCTACGCACAGGCCAACAAAAACTGTGCGACAAAAAGTACCGTAAATTGGCCCGGGCCCCAGTAAGCTCGACGTCGATAAATTTGACAGCAGGAATGGGAGAAATGTCTTGCCCCATTCTGGACAGCTGCCAGATGTTCGCTCTTGGGGTTTTTCCTTAGGGAGACCACCAGCGTTGGCTGCGACTGTCTGTGGCCGCTGTCGTCTTCTACGATACCGCCACGCGCGAAAGCAATCAAAACTAAATGGCTAACATCATCGTCATCATCATCATCATCATCATCATCATCATCATCATCATCATCAAGATCGGTAGCAGCAGCAGCATCATTTTCTTAATCATTATCAAGAGGGTTTAATCATTCGCCTCATCGTAATTGTTTTGATTGTGTGTTGTTTGCGATGCTTTTCTTGCTCATTATCTCTTGCTATTTCTCTTTCTCTTATTCTTTCTCTCATTCTATGAATCTCTCTATTTCTTTCAGTGTCGTTTGTTCTCCATTTCAAGTCTGTTTGATCAATAATGATTTATCCAACTTTTAATTATTTTTTGTTTCTTTTATTTACACAAAATTCTTTCGTACCAAAGATTTAACAAATTTTAGCTTGCCTCTTTATATTTGGTTCCCCCTTTTCATTATGCAATTTATTGGATTTTATTTTGTTGACTTCTTTAACGCTTCGTCAGGAACATTTATTTAATTACTTTCTTTGAATTTTGCCAAATTTTGCTTTGTTCCACTAAATATTCTTCACAGGTAACATCCAAATCATTAGGATTGGTGTTAAATCCTCCCGAAACCATTCTTAGCACAATCCAATCACATTCGGCTCGATACGTCGTTCGATGGCCCAGCGTCTTGAAGATTCCTACATTCGTCTCAATTTCATAGCCCGTTTAATTCCGTTTATCATTTCGATCCAAACGGTAGCTTTCATTCGCCGCCAACCAGAATGCTGCCCGAAACAGGGTTAACGGTGTGGCGGAGGTGGGACCTGAAAGGCGAGGCACAGGAGATCGCAAACGGACCTGCCTGCCGCTCGCCCGCCGTTGAGGTATGCAAAGACACGACCGTAGCATAATGTGACGTTAATTAAGTTTTGCTTGATTAAAAATTTATGTAAATATCGGTTTAATTACTTCTTCGTGTATTGTTTGCCGTTGCCTTGCCACACGACGTCCCAGACCGGACGGTCCCGCCAATCGCCAACTGGCCTTTCGCCAGTCCGGGTTGTTGTGCTGGTGCTCCTGTGGCCGCGGCTAACTTTATCTAGCCTCGAAACATCTTCGACTGCAACTGGCGCCGTGTTCCGGCGGTTCATCTGCACCCACCGACGGCCAGCGGCAGTGGCTGCCTTCGATCTGTTTTCCTTCATTTCGCTGCACCTCGCACGAGATATTTGAATACTTCATACCCAAGGAGTTTTCTGGCCAAGTCTCCGGCATTCTCACCTTTTGCTGCATTTGGTCAGGTCTGTTTTTTGTTGTTCCCATATTATCCCGTTTTTTGTTCTATGTTCAGTTCATTTAGGACCGATTGTTTCGCTCCCTTGGAGGGCTGTCTCTCCGGACAGCCCTCCGGAGAACTGAACATGACTTCATTAACCCTTTTGCACCTTGAAACGGAGTTTGATTGAGTTCGATTTATAAGATTTTTCGTAGCTGCTGCGTGCTTCTGTATGTGTGAGATTGAGTTTTGGTTTGTTACCAACATAAGATCTTCGTTAACGCATTCGGTCGTTTTTGCTTTTTTCGTTTGCCTCTCTCGCTCGGTCTTTGACTTTTGCTGCGGATTTATGTAGCTGGTGCAGGCTGCCGATAACTGAGACCGCAGCGAGGTTCCAATCATCGCGGCCCAAATTGGGCCTTTAATGTTTAATCAACTCGAGGGTGACCAAACAAACGAATATCGCAATCAGATCGAGTAATTAAGCGTGTGATACCTTGGGCCAATATTGACCTGCAGACCGGGTCCAAGTGAGAATCTCCGATGCGTTGAGAGCCTGTTCGCGGTTGCAACCGTTCTCTAGTTGGTACATTCGCATTTCGTCCTGTCTGACGTGAGAAGCTTAAATCGAAGTTCTGTACGTAGTTAAGGGTTGCTTAAGACTCTTTAGTATTGGACTGTTTCAAAACAACTATGATCCGTGCTCCAAGCATGTTAAATTGAATGACAGCCGGTGACATGCAGATAGCATGGATTTTTTTTGCTCAGAGTTTTCCGCTGCATCTGTTTTATGTGACCTCAACCACGGCTATTAGCTTAAGCCAGTGGGGCCCTTTTTTAGCAGATTTTTGTGGCTTGAGATGCTTGTGGTAAAATGTTCACAAGCTCCGGACGGTTTCAAGTGCTTCGCTCTACGTTTGATTAGGTTTTATTAGCAACGTGTCAGGCACACGTTTCATCCGAAATTCATCTGCTTTTCGTCCGCTACACGTCGTGCTTGTGTTTGATTGAGTCTTGAATTATGTGTAAACTGATAAGCCCGTCCGTTTGAACTGCAGATAAATCCGAACCGAAAGGTGCAATGCTGGCACCCGTCGGAAGGAAAATCTGTTTCGTGCGCCGTTGGCCGTTCGATTTTCCGCCGTGAAAATGAGCTCCACACCAGTATACCATTCTCGATATGCCAGTCAAGAGAGAGAACCAACGAGACAGCGGGACAGGGACGGAGCGAGAGAATCCGCTCCGAACACAAACTGAAGTAGGCCAGTGGCAAAGTGGCCCAAATCGGTGGAGAGCAACATCTTCGGGCGCCTCGCCCGGGGTGGCCAATTTCACGGACAACGAACGTGAATGGCGTTGGCCGATGATCGTGATTGTAACCGAGTGATAACCGTGCAGGGAACCCCGAGAGCCAGACGGAAACTAATATAAATTATTCAATTCCGAGCCGGGCGAAAACTTGAAATATGAACACATTTCAATTTCGAAACTCCATTAAAATGTCAATCACAAAAAAAGAAACCTCGGAGAACACTTCTCGTGGTTCTTTCGCGCCGTGGCCGGTCGAATAGTGACGACGATGATGATGATGACGCTGATGATGATGGAGGCCGATGGCGGAGGGAATGATGGTTTGCCACCTGGATCCAGGGCTCGGCAGTGGCAGCGGGTTGGGAATAAAAATACTTATTTATCGGACGAATTGTTCAAAGCACCCCCGCATTTTCCCGAAACGGCAACCGTGTTTCCAAATTTTAAACGCTTTCACAAGAAAATTTGTCGAAAAAAGCGATTGAAATGCGACGTTAAACGATTGAGAGAGAGAGAGAGAGAGAGAGAGCGAGAGAATATTTGTGATGAGCCGCTGAGTGGCCGAGGCGAGCGGGGAACAGCAAACCTCATCGAAGAACTTCCGTTAACTTAGGGAAAAGAGAAAAAAAAAATCGTGACGGTGCGGTGGTAATGCAGCAAAGATTTGACCCCGTGATGGGTTTTGAGCTCTTTTTTGTGCCTTTCTGATGGATATAACAGGTTTCTGGTTAATGTTTGCACTAGAAGCACTCACGGCCCTGGCACACCCGTCGGCTGATGCCGGCAGCCAGCTGCCATTAATGATCGAAGGAGTGATGGGCACCGGTTTTGCTGACGGTCCGCGGCGGCAGCAGCAGCATAAGGAATATTATGCAGGCAATTAACGAGGTAGACACCGGGGCCGGCAGTGGCAGCGGCGGCACCACGCACCGGAGCGAAGGGCGAGCATGGGCGAAAATGTTGAAATGTTTATTTGAATAATTTTACATATTTCTATCGAGCGCACGGCCCGCTGTTTGACGTGGCCTAATTGCTGCAAATGGATTCGGACAAACCGGGCCGGCATCGGATCCCGGTTATCTGGTGAATGTGTTAGAAAAATGGATTGTTTGAAGGGATTAGAATCCATTTACAGCAGGTGAACGGATCAGGCAGCGGCTGCCCAAATATTTGATTTGGTCAGCGCGATAGTGATAGTTTGGGTGGTTAATGTCTTGAATGGGAAGGCTAATTACCATCACTAAAGACGAACAGGATAAGCGTCTTATAGAGTGACTGTTTGGAGATTAAAAACGTTCAACATAATTAGCCGCTCGCGAGGGTTGATGTGGCTCTATCGTATCTCGCATCAAACGGTGCATGTTCATGTGTTGGGAACCTAACATCTTTCACCTGACGCAAACAGGCACCTGCATCCTAGGTCGCACCCTGGCAGGCCAGTTTTCCGCCGCGGAATCCACCGGTAAAACCAGTCGAAAATCTGGGCACCTTGCCCAGCTATTGTTAGCGCTATCGGCACGGGAATGTCAAGCATCTTAATAGACCGCAAATCGTTCCGCGATCCACCATCACGCACGCACGCGGGGCCCTGGCGCGATGCCAAAAACCGTCCCGGTCCGAGAGACACTTTCGCCATGCCACGAAACGGAACGCGCGAAGATTTAGGTTCATTAATTTATTTCAATTAGAAAAAGGGCGAACATCGCTGCAGCAGCACGCTGGCTGGCGTGACATGGCGGCGACGGAACCGACCCAACCAGAGTCCGCGAGGCCAGCTCGCGTTTGCAAGACAAGCGGACGCTGTTTCTGCCACTGCCGTCGCTGGGGCTGGTGCTGGTGGTGGTGGTGGTCGGCGGTGTCCCGGCTGTCAGAATTTGACAGAACAATAGCCATTGCGACGGTGAGAACGCGCGAACGACATGTGACAGACGTGCCCGACCTCGGTCCCGCAGTCTCCGAGCCCGTAATGTGTGTTTCGATGGAGGATTGCAAGAGTCCGTTCGATTGAGAGACAAAATGAGGCCATCCGACATGATGAATCTATTTATTGCGATACGGTGTTCCTTGACTCGAGGAAACTTTTATCAAATTTTGCAAACAGTTTCTATAAGCTTTTGGTAAAATTGTCATAAATTGTTAATCGCAGTGATGGTTCCTTCCCAGTGCTCTGCTTTCAGTCGAGTAATTTGCGGTCCAGATTGTCGCTCTGTTGATGATTACTTCCGATCGAACTTCATAAGAACTGTCCAAGAATAACAGATTGAAACAGCAAACGCCACTGCCCCACACAACATGATACTGTGGTCGATAATTTAATTGCACGTCCAAGAAGGGCTCCATGGCGACGAATGGGCATCGATGTTTGGAACATAAATAAAACAATATTTTCGCACAATCACTTGATAATGGGCAACGATAACATCTTACCTTACCGAGCGTTCCACTCCACTCTGGGCGCTGCTGCTGCTGCTGTGGTTCGGGAAGAGTGTTTTAGGATGGTTTTGTGGTTTTTCTTTCATTGGGCAGCCCGGGTGACCGATTTGCCGGGCAGTCCATCATCACCCACCGACTCGTTTTCTGTTGCACGTGGCTCCGGATTCACGTGCCGAAGCCGAGCCGGTAAGATGGTGGCAACCGCAAGGCGGATCTTGCGGGTAACCTGTGCTGTCTTCTAATGTTCGGTGAATGAACACCGTTCGGTCGGATGAGCATTTGGCAGCAAATCGTTTAATCGGTTACTGGGTAGCAAAACTTTGTTCGTCAACATGAATTCCATAAAGGTAGGAGCTTTAAGTGGGCGAAAATTGAATATGCTTTAAGAAGAAACTTCTATCTAAGGGTAGATCTGAGTCAAATTCAATTCCAGAGCTGAAACCCAAGAAATCAATAATTGTCTCTTAATTGTGTGTAATGAAACCAGTTCCGGTGGAGTTTCTTCCCTGAAGTCGAGGGACATCTTTGCACATAAGCGACGACGTTCATTCGATGTCCAGCACACCAGGAAGAGTGCAATTAAGAACAATTGGATCTTGTAATGCACTTTCGACCAGAGCAGGACCAGATGGGCCCCATTCAGAGAGTAACTAATGGGTCCAGGTAAAGCAGGTTGATTCGCCATTTGGGGTTTCTTAATTGAGTTTTAACTGTAATCCTGATTGTTTGGATCATTGCCAGGCACGGGATGTCGGATGGTGTTGCTGGATACTTGAGACCAAAACCCAAACACGCTGTTTTGAGACGATGCCCGCCGTTTTCGGCAATAATCAGGAACCGTTTTTCCACTTCGTTCTGTCACTTTTCTTTTGCAGTAACGGTGCTACCAATGGCTGAGACATTCTTGATCAGTTGGAAGTGTCCATCGAGTGTCTTCCGAGGTTTTGCAGCCATAAAATCTTGAAACGTGTTTTTCAAATTAATTAAAACCGCGAAAAGAGTTTCCCTCCCTCTACGCTATCGAACTTGTCTTTAAGACCACATTTCATCTCGCTGGTCCCCTCAGTTGACGATGATGGCGCAGGGCTACGCAAAACAAGTTTCCTAGAGAAGATCGTTGATCGATCCGACCTGGCCCAAATGGGACGCGGGAAATCGACATCACAAACACTTGCGGTACGAAAACGGGCCACAAAACGGCAGGAGGCCACCACACCCGTGAGTTGCAACCGAGTTGTTCCGTTTCGCTTCCCGGTCCCGGCGGGTTGTCCATTTTATGGGACCGCCCTTGCTCTAGCGGCCCCTACGCGTCTCCCGGTCCAGTCATATCTGGCTCTCTGCAGACGTCATTTCGTTAAGGTAATAATCACCTCAGGTGGATTAATCACGGGAGAATAAATAAATAAGAGGCTCAATTTATTAAGTGTCAGTAAGTGGTTCATTAGCGAAGCGAACGAGAACGGGGCGCGAAACAGTGGGACAGGCCGCCGTCGAGAGCCTTCGGGGCCCACGGCAAGCGGGTGAGCGCTTTCCTTCGGGGGCGCTGTTTCCCGATTTGCCTACGACGGCCAGTTGTGCGGAACACCGCCTTGGCAGTTAGGTGCCCGAGGTTAAGTGCCCCGACACCGGGCAAAAGAGCCGAGTCCCCTCTGGCGGCGAGTTGTGCGATTTGATTGGCGGTCTACGGCTTACGCTGTCCTGCGCCGATTCCTTCCGACCATGCAAAACTCGCCGCGGCCGCGGTGAAAGTAATGAAGAAATTAAAGATTGCCCTTTTTGTTCCAATCATCCCGGGCCGCTCGTTGGGGCGGAACTCGCGGGCCTTACTTTATTTCGTCCGAAAAGGCGTCGCCCGTAAATCAATTACCCGCGGCGGTGGCGGCCAGTGCCCAATAATGATAAATTATTGGCCAACGCCGTCGGCCCCGCCCGTGCCGCCTCTTGTATGCTGCAACATAATGGTTGGCCCAGTGCGCGCCCGCTAACGAGCGCGCAACTTGAGATCATTCGGTTGGCCGCGTTGCCGCGCTGATTACGATCGGCCGCCGATGATGTGTTACTATTTGCGGTGTTGCGGCGCAAACTGCGCCGCTGGCTGTCCTTCGAAAGTACTGCGCCTTGCGTCGGTCCGTGACTTCGCGTGTGCGCGGGTGACTAATGTGAGCGGCTTGCGATCGGTACCTCGGGCAGTATGATCACTCGATCGGCAACTGGCCAAAAAATGGCAATCAACTAATTGGATGATTACTAGAACAGGAACAATTAGAGGCCGAATTGGGCCATGAAATGGAGTAGTTGGAACTACACTCTGTACTTCCAGTTGGCAACTGATTAAAAGCCCCCACCCTAAGTGTTCTTCTTTAATTGAAAAGTGATAAGAACTCTGTGTAGTGAACAATTTAAGCCCGAAACGTATAACCTTGAGGATCATCAAATCATTGTCATTCGATTATTAATCAACAACTTTAGCTCACGGGGGCACCGTTCCGGGTTGAGTCGAACCCCCCGTCCGCCGTGTTCTAGAAGCAAAATTCTTTAATTAGCGTAACGAGCAAAAACCAGTGAGTGCTTCAACAATGGCCGGCTGGTTCCTCGATAGTGCTGATCAGTTTTTAGGGTCTGTAATTGGACACACCACCGTGTTCCGTTTCTAATGGTGCAACTACGCACACCGCACTGTACGTTCGCGATCGTTCCCGCCGGCAATCGGCCAGCCGGACCGAGACTGATTGGAATCGGATCGAAAACAGCAGACAGAGCGCCGAGCATAGTTTCTAGTTAGCAGCATAACCCGAGCAAACATAAACAAACAACAGCCGCCTGGTGTGGTGGTGGGCCCTAGGCTCTCTTGGTCGGGGCCCACCGTGTCCGCAGGCCACCTCGTGGCTTCGAAGCAGCACATCTCCTCTGGCTGTGTCGCACCGACCGGTGACTAATTAAGATAATTAACGATTTAATTCCCCATTAAATACGATCCAATTAACGATGGATTTATGGTGTTTCGATCATTATGTGTTTCGGATCGTCTTCCGATCATCTTCTCCGTGCGCATGTGGTGTTTTTTTTCGTATTCAGTTTTGCCTTTCTTCGCCGCCGAGCCGACTGATCGTTTTCGGAAGTCCATTCCGGCGGTCGTGATTGCGATCGTCGACCGGGGCGCAGTCTCATTACCGGGCCAACTAAAAATGGTGCAGCAATTAGTCATTCGGTTGGGCCGGTGTTTCGGGGCAATGTTATTTTTGTCTTTCTGTTGTTTCAACTTTTGATGTTTTTTTTGTTGGTTGGGTTTTTGAAAGTTCGGGAATCGGTTGATTTCGGTGACGCCGGCACCCCACACGGCGGACACGGGGCTGCAGCCAATGACAACTAATTAAGGATAGAAAAATAAAGTGTCCGTGGTAGAGTAACATTATAATTGAGAGTTCGATCGCCAACGATGGCCCCCTCAAAAACCTCAAAAGTGGCCCCGTGGGCGGAGCACGGCGCTGGCTTTGGTAGTACGCAGTGGCCGCTTTTTACACATGTTTCTAATTGGCCGAATGAATAAAACAAATCGTTTCACCGGACAAGGCCAGACATGTGAATCTCATGCAACGCGCTACCGGTGGAGCTCGGTTCCAATACTTAATTGCTCTTTGATCATTAATACTTCTATGCGATACGTTTTCAAGGCATACATTTAATCAATGCGGTCCAGCCCATTCTTATAAAAAAGATTTTTTTTTTCAAAAATCACTCGTTGAACTCGAGAATATTCACTTAAAATCTGAAGTTCATTGTAAAGCTACATTTTTTAAGTGACATCTTTTGGATCGTTCTTGTTGCCCACGACGCCGGCTGGTCATCATTCGCCAAACATCACGCCAAACCGGCATCAAAACCTTGATTGAGTTTCCGTTCGAATTCACTCCACTTAATCGCTGTTCGCACTTTTGAACGATTGAATAAAGAGTTATTTTTCTTCGCTTTCCACCGAACGGGACCATAAATTTGGTTGACCCCATGACTAACCCCGGTGAGTGGTAAAAATCAAACCGCCACGGCGAACAAGAGTTGCAGCTGCAGTTTCGGACTGGGGGAGCCACGGAACCATTTACCAGGACCTCTCGGAACTGTTTACGGTTGTCCATCGAATAATTCAAGCCGCTCGATAAGCGACCCCTTTCGACAACAATTGCCTCTCGATGTTCGCCGTTTGGTCACTTCCGGTAGCACTCTGGTGTGCTCGCTTTGATTCTGGCCTCCTCGACAGTAGTGCTCCTAAGGCTCTTCTCTGCCATAAGCCCCTCCGGTGTGTCCGTGCTCTCGTCGATATCCGTCAGGAGGCTGATTGAGTGGATTTATTACATGCATGTTGAGCCGTTCATTTTCTTTCGTCCGTTTGCTTCGCAAATCCTTAACCCGTTACCCGATGGGTTTTCCGCGCAGTCCACCGTAGGTCCCTACGGTTCCGATGTGTGAGAAGAGCTCACTCCTCAGCAAATTCACACTCGTAGCAGCCGCAGCAGAAGTGTTCCCGTTCTCCGTTCGATCGCTTGTTTCGCTTCTCTTTTGATGCCATTTTTCAATCAACAACCGGATCGCAATCATCCTCCAATCGGGCCCGTTCGGTTGACCTCGACCGTAATTTCTCGTGTGTAGTGGACGATGATTGGACGCCGCCAGCCAGGAGATAAATCGAAACTCCAAACTTTTTCACTATCTTCGCCCGCCCGCTGGCGTTGGGGTCAGTTTCTTTCAAGTCGTTCCGTTTGAATTGACGGACGGTTCCCGTGCACGACTTGGTTATTGGAAGTTGCCTTTAGATTTCTGGAAACGCGAGTTCAATCATTCCATGCTGGTTCACTTTCGGGACACCAACGCGCTTTGTTTAAAGGTCCTGCGCCCACGGTTGACGCCGGCAACAATTGTCAGCATCACGACGCTAATCGGCAAACGGCGCACGGATGAAGTGTGGGTTTTCCTTTATGCTCCCCCCGTTTTCCCGTCGTCCACCATTGGCCCATACAAGCCGTGGGCCTGCTTCGTGGGCACACGGCCCCGGACACAGAAGCGAATGTACATTTTTAATGTCTCACTAATTAGGAACATTATTAATTAATTCATTGATAGTCAGTACATGCTTTTAATGAAGCGATTCCCTGGGCGGCCCCCGCTGCACTGGAGCCGCGCAGCTTCCTTACCCCCAATTTCCGCACTCCGTTCGCGTCGATGGGGTGTTTTATTTTTGGGCCACGCTCCCGTCCCAGCGCGCAGGTAAGGTGCACCGGTACCGGTTGCCGTCGCGAAGGGTGTCTCGAAGGACAAAAAGCACGACGATGACGGCGACAGCGAGCGACGGTACGATGCGAAATGAAAAGTGATATGATGAATCGGAATGCACCGCGCGCTGTGGGCGCGCCACACCGAGGGAAGCGAGGTGCATTCCCTCTGGTCCCTTTGCCTGCGCACACCACGAGCACGGAAGGCACACGGTGTCAAGGGTAGCATATTTTTTGCCGGCTGAGCAGCGGCGAGAGAGACAGAAAAGGCGCGGTTGGAAAAGATGGCCAACTGGTGGCGCACGGTAACTTGTTAGTGGAAAATAAAGACGCCCCACGGGCCGCGAAGGCAGGTCGCGCGAATTATTAATGAACTTATCATTCTTGTTTTCAATTAAACGCCGGCATCAGCAGCACCCTTTCATGGATGTGCACGCCTCCCCGATGGGGCCGGCGATGCAACGATGCACAAATTGGCACTCAATTCCATCGTGCCGGTGCCGAGAGGCGCGAAGGGCCACGCAGCTATGCGCTGCTCGTGGAGGTAAATAATCAATCTGGAAAAAAAGGAAACCGTGGCTGATGGATTGGGCGAAGGGCGCACCGGAAAGTCTGCTCACGGTTCCGTGGGTCACGCCAGCCAACGTGCGCTGTTGATGAACGTCAAACTGAATTGATGCTATCCATCAGCGCTGCTGTTAGTTACACTTGCCGTTAAATTAATAAAAATCGATGTAAATTCTTACATCAGAATATTCGAAAGGACCAAAAATAGTTGATGTTTTGGTAGTTGAAAATATTAAGCTGCTCATAGTGGACAGTCCCAAGCTGATCTCACCAAACAGTACCTCCATGAAGTTTATGTAATTCTTAGCTTCACAACTTTACTAACATAATTCACCTAAATGTGGTCCTAAGCCCCCGTGCCTTGAGAGGAACACTTCCACATACGCCGTACCACAATTGCCGTTCGCCAGATGACAAACGCTGAGGTGAAGTACGCTCCCTGCGAACCAGCGGTGGGGCACCGTTTATCTTGCGCCGTCAGCAACTCGTCACGTCGGGAGGAAAAAGAATAAACGGGCTCCTATCCGTTGTCGCAATGCTAATGAATCGCGCGCTGATCGGCCCGAAGGCTTGTTCCCACATTTGTTTGTCCACAACTGAGGCGAGAACCCACCGCGGGTCTCAGACCAACGCCCGGAGGGCGTTTGGCAGAAAACGGATTAATTAATTAATATGCATCATTTTAATAAAGCTGACGAATGTCCGATTGCTGCAGTGGAGCCACTTTTCATCTGTCACACATCTGGGCTTATGTTGGGCCCCCCGGACAGCCTCTCTCGGTCCACAAGTCAGATGGAGGTCGAGGCCATCGCGCCGAGGAACGATGCGATGCGATTGTCGCTCCCGTTCTGTAATGAGAATGCGGAACGGACCCACAAGAAAGGACGAAGGACACTGGCGCGCCACTAATTAGCTAGCTCTGTCGACAGGGGCAGCACAGTGGGATCGACCGCCCTGCACCGGCCCGTCCTGTGGCCAAAATCAAACAATTGCACTAATTATTCCCCATCACCGTGCTTAAGCCTTGAATCCTTGAACGTTGTGGCGCCTGTGGCGCTCCCGGGACCCAGATTTGGGAAGTGCAAATGCAGTCGCCCCCGGGAAAGGGTCCTGTGGTTGGGGCGTTTACTAATTGAGAAAAGGGGGTGGCGGTGGATCTTTCATCCCTTCGAGGGCGGCCATCAGGGAGCCCGCGTACCGTTACTACGGTACCCGGGAGTGTCCGCATCAAGCACTCTTACAACACTCTCAGCCCGTTGTTGGGCGCCAGCGAGGAAGAAAAATCGAAGGCTTCCCGTAACCCGTAGCACCCTCACGTGGACCTGGTTCTCTCCGTGTGTATGTGTGTGTGCGAGTTTTTTGCCACTTTTCACTCGCCCGTGATGCGGGCTCAAGTTTCAGCGATGCTCGCCACCCGGCCGCCTTCTCCTCCGCGTAGTCCTGTCGATGCCGATGGCGGCAGCTCACTAATTGGCTTCATTTATTAGACTTCTGGCACAATGGGTCCCGGTCCTGGCGTCGTGGGGCGGGCGGGGCGCTCGGGCGGCACTCGGTTTCGCGTTTCCCATGCATGATCGCTGGCAAACATTTCACCACCCGTCGCATCCTGGCACGGACCACCTCCACTTACATGTGTTGCAGCCGTGCTCTTAAGGGCTTAAGGCTTTAATTAATTAATTGATCGAATCGATACCATCCACCCGCCGGCCTGCGCCCTTTTGTAGGTTCTCTTCACGCACATACACAGTGCCTTGGCATAGCACATTCATCAACAATCTCTCTCCTCAGATGTGTTGAGTAATGTCGGTGGCCGGTTGTTGGGAGTTGACTGGCTGGCGTTTCGGTTGGACCTACCTTTCGTGTTGCATCGTCCGCGTTCGCTAATCGTGAGCTTTTTTGCTTTTTGTTTACCCTACATTTCGATACACAAATTGTTGTAAGTCTTAGTAGTTAAACAATTTGAATAATGTTATATTGGGTTGGGGAAAAGAAATCCAAACTTTATTTAAGATGTTTTTGATGGTCCGATTTGGATCAAATATGCACCATTTTCTTGTCTCTCGTCTTCCTCTAGTAATCCTTCTTCAATACTTATCACTAAGGAAGTTTTGCAATGCGAGCGTCTTGCGTTGTTCTGACGAAACACAAAACCTCTTCTGTTGGCCAATTCTGACCGTTTCTGCAAACGGTCCAGTTGTAGAGAGCATGCAAAATGCAACTCATAGTAAACGATTCCATTCAAGTCCCACCTAACACACAGTAAAACCTTTTGAACCGTTAGTCCTGGTTTGTTTAGACAGTTGAACCACGATCGTGTTCTCAGAATATTATCGTAACCAATTTCTCATTCCCAGTCACCATCCGTTTAAGAAATGGGTCGATTTCAATCGAAAAAATCAAAATTGCACGTAATTAGCTGTGACAGTATTCGCTGTAAACACCATTTACAATTTCATCGTCAACGCCTGCATTTTCGCCTTAAAAACTGTAAGATGTATACGACTTTTCTCTTTGTTACTTTCATTGTTAAGACCCGACTCACTACTGCATCGAACAAACAAAATAATTGATTTCTTTTTTCCCAACCTAATAATGGCGATTTCGTGTATTCTGTTAGTTTTTGTATTTGCCTCATTGGTTTATGTGTTTGTTAGCTTACTGTCCAGAAAAGTATAGTATTGGTATGGTAGAAAAGTAGTATTGGTTAAGTATTATTAGAATTCCTGTAATGTAATGTCGAACAGTTGACAAAGTTGACCAACTGAAGCCACGCCTAACAGGACCTGGGAAAGGATGGGCCGTAGCGCACAGTAAAAAGAGCCCCCTCAACTGCTGATGATGAAGTCTAATTAACCCAAATCTAGCCATTTCCTGTCCCCGGTGATCGCAGCCGGCTGCCTCGCGCCGAGTCACCTGGGGCCGGAAATAATTAAATGGTGTAGGTGGGCTGCGGCCCACTTTTTTCGGGGTAGTTTTCCGGGCCCGTTTTTTGTTGTCCCTCGTTTTTTTGCGTTCTCCCAAATCCCTAACCATACCTTGGCTCACCTGCCCCCGGGGGACAACTGCGTTCTGCGTGCGCCGAAGGCTCTTGCTGGCGCGCTGGGGCTAATCCTTTCGTTCGTCCTTTTTCGCATTTCCCCATTTCTCATCTTTGGTCGCCCGCTTTTTATACGTTTTCTTGTTTCCTTTCTTTTGCACGGCCGCTCCAGTTCCAGATAATGCGATATTATCAGCGTAATTAAGGATATAATTAACTTAAAAGGATAATTCACCTTCCCGAAGCCGGAAGGTAGGTCTGCCCTTTCTCCGATGCGTTTGGGGCCAGTTTTTCGTGTGTTTTTTTTTACTCCCTCTGTTTTACTTCTTGTCCCCGATTGTGGCCGGGTTTCCTACACTGTCTCTCCTTCTCGGTTGGCCTACGATTTACTTTCCCGTTAATTACAACCCTCCCCCCGGTGTGGCCAGAGTTCGTGCGCTGTCGAGGCTGGTGACATTGGCACGGGGACCAGCCACTACCCAATTCAATTTTCCACCTTTCCGTGCGCACTCCATTTTCTTATGGCCCGTTTCGTGGCCAAGCAATGGTCCCAGAACGACCAGAGGGCACACCGGAGCTTTAGCAAATGAAACGAAAGATTCGCGGATAACAGACGCGCACTTTCGCCACGAATTGAACCGTATTGTCCGTGACGGTGGGCCTCCGGATGGACAGGTTTCCCATCTTGTTTTGTTTTCCCCGTTCTTGGGCCCACTCGGGATGATCCACTGGAGCAGCTCCTGCATTCGCCTCTATTCGGTATTATCTGCTGCCTGTATCGCTCTTAATTTGAATAAATTAATTAGGATTAGGAGCCTCTTCGGTGCCTCGGGAGCCGCAGGGAAACTCAATTAGATAAGAAGGGTTAGCAGCGACTGGCTTTTGGCGCCAGAAGGATATCGTGTAGCGTGGCCAAAATTACTGCCAAACACATTTCTCTCCCTTCTTTGCACACACAGAAAGGGACACGCCGCTAATGGTTTGTTTTTTTGTTTTGTATTTTTTAATGCCACGGCCAAATTTAACGATGGACAAGCGTTTCCGGTACCGCCTTCAACCGGACACGGGACCTCAAACTGTCACAAAACCCCTTTCCCGTGACGGTCGGACGGACAACCATGTTTTTAAAAATGGCCATCATCTTCTGGCTGTGCATTACCGCCCTCCAAACAGAGTCGAGGAAGAAAAAGAAAACATTACAAGACGGATCCTTTTCTTACGCTTTGGGCCAACGGGACGCGGGACACTCCGGCACTGGGGAAGGACTCGGGTGTAGTTGATTGTAATTTTAATTGGATTGTGCCACCGGTTGGGGCAATGCCGAGGAGCCGAGCAGTACGGATCAGGCGTGTATCCTTTCGACGCGGCACCACAAACACCGCGCTATGCCGTGGGCCGGCCGAGCGATAAACGTTGATGGGACGCTGATACCGGAAGATACAGGCCGTACGGCACTCCGTGTTGAGTTTGTTTGTATCATTTGTTTCCTTCTCCTTCTGCAAACCCGACCAGCGAGGCCTACATTTTCGCCGGTTCTGCTCCTGTTCGACCCCTCGGGCCATCCTTCACCGGAGCAAGGGAGAACAAAGTTGCGTTCCCTCGAACGACCAAAACGTTTAGCGAGGCGAATGGAAAAAAAGTCCCAACACCCTCACTCACTGCACTCTGTGTTCAGCATTCAGCATTACGCTTCTAAAGGACAAAAAAAATCTCCCACACACCACCACCACCATCAACACTCAGGAAATTGCATAAAACATCCCCTAATACGTTCTTTGGGATGGTGTTGGCGTTTTGTTTCTCCTTTCCTTTTTTGGTTTGGTTCTATTTCAAGTCGATTCCCGCTCAATCAAGATAGTTTCTTCCAGCGCCCTGCTCGGGCTGCGTACGGGGCAATATTTTGACATAATAATCCGCTGATTTATGATGGTTTGCGGGTGCCGCCGCTATCGCGCATCCCGCACCCGAGGGCCACCATCGACCGTGTAATGCTGCAATTATTCAAACTAAGGGCGCCGGGTCGCCCGAGTTTTTGGCAGATTTCTTATTTATAGCATCCGATACGGACGGTGGATAAATTGGATTGAAATTGAAAAAGGTTCCCCCAAACGACCCCGGCCCCGGGCTGTTCACTGCTGATGATGACGAATTTGTTTTATCAAACGTAACAAACGTGCGTGGGTTTTTCTCTGTCTTCTGGCCCCTCCTAAGGATCCTGTTTGCGGAAGTTTCATAGTGTTTCCGGCGCAACATTTTCGCACCGTGTGGTTCCAGTGATCGCCTGTAGGGACAGTTTCTGGAAGCGCTTGCGATAAGTGTGATGCTCCGGCGGGCGGTTCACCGGTGCACTGCATAATAGCCAGGGGCTACTGGGCGAGAAAGATAGGCCAATCCCGTTGAGGCCGACCCGTTGAGACCGATCCCTTTTTTGCCACATCCGAGAGGCAGCTCAGCTCTCAGCTAATTACATTCTGAGCCCGATCTTGGCGCGAGTCCTTAAAAGGTGGGTTTGAAAATTGGTGGTGATTCAAAGTTACTTCTCCGGTTGCTTCCAGCTTGCTTGCGGCCGTCAATAATGCCTGGGTCGGGTTGAAGGAGTATCCCTGCAATGCGTATGCGGCCCACGGAAAAGGATAAACGATGCTGCGGCTTGCTCAACGGACGCTAAATAATCCGATAATTATGATTAGCCACCAGCGACGGAAACGATAGCGCCCAACCGTTCGTACCTTTTCCTTTTTCTGTTTACCTTTAAGCAACCGAACCGGACTTTGAAACTTTTTTACCAAAACAAAATACCCGATCCCGTTTATGCGTACGGCACACGGTTTCGTCCTTTTTAATTACATTTCATCGAATGGTTTATGCTTTCCTGCAGGCTTTGAACGCATAACCGATCTATTTCCTTCGTTTCGTAACGTACACTCCTGTAACGTACTGTCCAACATTTATTTGCACCCTCCCGGTCCTTTCCGCACTGCGGGCGGTAAATTCGGGATAATTGCGATCGTTCGTTCCATGGAATGCCGGAGAGTCAAGGAGCAAAGCACAGCACGGTAATCGCAGCCGGGCCCCTGGCAATAAATCAATTTTATTCAATTAAAACCGTACCCAATGGTCGGAAAAATTAACATCCATCAACCGTTAAGCGGATTGGGGAAGGTCCTTCGAAAATTAAAATCCCAATTCAGGCCCAACGCACCTCGGAATGCTTTATTATCTTTGGGAAAACCCAAACATAAAAAACTGGGATCAAACATTAAAACGAGCGTTAGACGAAAACCAAAGCAATGATAATAACGACAACCGAGAAAGCACGGCTAGTTTGAGGGAAAACCAGAAACTTAACAATTTAACACATCTGAGACGCTCGCACTCGCAATCGCAACAGAGATAAAAAGAAAACAAACAGCAAAAAAGGCAAACACTGAAGACACTTTCGCTTTATCCCCTTTTTACGATTGCAAATCACTCGTTAAATAATTCATACTCCTTCCATTACCACACGCTCCGTGGCCGTGAGCATGGCCCTCATCCGGTAGCCTCGTCCTGGCCTGTGGACGGCCTGGCGTGCCATCATTACACCCTCGAATAGCTAGGTTTTCTCTCTCTCTCTCTCTCTCTCTCTCTCTTTTTTTTTCTCTCTCTCTCTCTCTCTCTATCTCTCTCTCTCTCTCTCTCTCTCTCTGTGTCTCATCGCGCCCTCTCCTGGTCTAATCCTCGTCCGGATGCGGATCCTGCAATCGCGCGGCAATCGTCGCTTGATTCGTCCTTTTTCTCTCACCCACCGTTGAGGGTGGCCATTACTTGGATCGCTTTAACGATGCTGATGAGGGTCGACAGTTGGACTGTACTGTTCCGTGAAGTGAGCGATGGCCACGTCGGAGCCGGGTGCGTCTACGAGTGTGTAAAACGTGCGTGGATGTGTGTTAGAGTTTCCATCGGGTTAATTACGATAGATGCCAACCGAACACGGTTCGAGCGGGAATCAGCACGGCAGGTTCCTAATACAATTCATCTGAATACCTTGAAATACACGATAAGAGACGCGACGTAAATTACGCAAAGCGTAAAATAAGACTCGCTAAAATCAGTATCCTTTGAAGAATATTTTACCTTTCGAGCTGTGCGGTGCCGTAGCCAACAACGGTCGGTCACTGTACGCCCAAAACTCGGGGGGCAAACCCGATATCGGTTGGTTACAGCGTATTGGTGCGCGCCTAACTTCGTTTCGATTGCCTCCTGCGGCCGGCGACCGGTGTTCAACGAAATTCAATTACAACCACCTCCCTGGCGGACATCCTTTTCTTGTGCCTGTGTATATGTGAGTGTAGTAAATGAATCGTAGAAATTTAATTACTACCCTAGCAACCGCCCACTGCGATCCCTTGGCAGCAACGCCGACTCGGTCGCTTTATGGCCCCTGCCCCCGAGTGGCAGGATCGAGACTTGCGGAGAGCCCTACCCTACCCGACCGAGCCTGGGATGCTGCGCTTTCTGTGGTGAATTACGAGTGCAATTTGATTTGCATTCCGTCTTCTGTCGCTTCCCGCTGCTGCTGCACCGGCCACCGACTTACCGCTGGCAGGTTGAGTCATAAATCCTGTCATTATTATTACATTTATTGGATTACACTTGTATCGATCAACCGCCCGCCGACCGACCGCCTTGGCCACCATAAGGCCGGGCCGACGCCTCAGGCAGCTGGAAGGAATAAACAAATCCATCTGCGCGGGGTCGGAATGGCCCTTTTTTAGCCATAATTAAATTCCTTTTGATTGATGTGAGTTGGGTTTCGGGTTCAGGGATGCTGATATGGAACCACACCGCCATGTACGGATGGCTTCTCGGGAACCTTTACGAGTACCATTCTTGGGATGTTTTACCGTGCCACTTCATCATTTAATATGTTTTTAATGTTAATCTACGGCTGCGGCTTAGTGGGAGTTTGTTATCGACGCAACACACAATGCCTTACTGGGTTGCTTCTGATGGTCCGGTTGTGACCAATCGATACGCACCGTCTGACGCATTTGATGAAGCTGCGCTTGAAGGAGCAGTGTTCGATGTGGCCGCCCGCAACTCGTAAGTGGCCCATCGCATGTCAGCGACCAATTAAATCCCATCGTGTCCGTACCGCGTAATCGTGGTCACCGGCCCTTTTTTCGGGGGCCATCTTTCGTCCATCCATCTCGCCTTGGTCGGCATTGGCATTCACGTGGCGTGCGTGCGCCGCTGTTTGTGAAATGATTTATGTTTCACTCACCGCCGCTTAGGGTCTCAGTCTTGCCCGTGCCCTTACCGCGACCCTTGATTGCAACGTGCATGGGTAATGAATTTCCATGTCCTTGCGAGGCAAAGGACCATCAAGCCCCGCCACCCGGTGTGGCAATGGTTGGACCACAATGGACATCGTTTTCTCAGACGCCGGGGGCAACGCTGAAAGAGGTCCTTGGCCCCTGGGCCGGGATGATGCTCCGTGGGTTAGCTGTTTTCGTCGTCCGCCGCCATGTTGTGGCGCAACATTGCAATGGCAGGGCCCGACTGCCTGCCGTAGAACCGAAAGCCCATGCCTAATTAATGAGCCGTAATTTGTAGTTTGCGTTTTCCAACCGTCCCATGATTTATTAATGAAGATGAAATTCTACCCTTCGGACCACGGTCGGCCATTCCAATGGGTGATTCCGATTCGAACCGTCCGAACGCACGATTGTGTGCCACGCCGTGCCAGGTAACGTTGGTTCCCAAGAGTCCTGCTGCCGGGTCGAAACTTTAGTGATCGAACGGCAAAGGACACCTTGTGCGGAATGAGTAGCATTAGCGGGTGTTGAGCGGGTCAGCGTGGGGGACACCCAATGTGGCTGTCATCGCCATCTGGTGACGGCGAACCGAACGACCATTTCTGGCCGGGGTGCCAGGAACGAACACATAGACCACAATCTTCGTTTTGTTGATGAAGCAAGTCCAGCAGCATGATGTTGACGATAGTTCCAGAAACTCCACAATCTCACTAATCGTCGCAACAATTGGATTTAACAAATAGCCGTTCGGGTTTACTTTCCGAACCAAACTGTAATTTACTTTCAATCTTCCACTCCAGTGCGTTCTCCAACAGTGAACCGCCGAATCGGGGGGCCACTGAAACCGTTAAACACCCCGACAAAGGCACACAAAGAGGAGCGCTTGAAGAGCTAGGTTTATAATTAATCTGAATATTAACGCGCCATCTAATGGTATGATAATCGCTTTTTGATTATTATATTACGTGCTAAGAAATAATGCGCCCTCTGTTCTCTGCCGCCCGTCGGCGCCATCGCTGCGGTCGACATCGTCTTTGCCCGTCGTCGTCGGACACAGAAGAAGTGAATAATCCTTTCGCCTGCGGGGCGCTTTTCTCGGTCCCGTTGACCGACGCGCTGCGACCGCGGTGTCTTGCTTTGTTTCTGTATATGTTTCTTTTTTTTTTATTCTCGTCTGTCTGGCAACATCTTAAGGATTGATTTGCAAATCCCTGCACGTTGCAACGATGGCGACTTCGTTGAGCGATTTGTATCCGCATCGCCGTAGGGCATTCATATCGCAACCCCCTTCAATCGGAGCGATAAATTATATGGAAAGAATAGTTTTATCGACAAAGTTCCGCCGAAAAGAAAAACGTCATCCATCAACCTTCAACTATGAAAACGGTTGCCGGCACCAACGCTTCGAGGCACTAATGGAACTCGCAACGGCGGGGGGTTAACGCTAGGAAGGCTGGGAAGTAACGGCTAAGACTGTTTCACACTGAATTACATGCAAATCACAGATTTGCATTTGCAGGTCGCGCCCAGCGATTTGTTGGCGGGCGAAAGGTGCGAGAGGACCCTCGAAGCTCTACCGTGATAATGAACCATTTTTCGCACCCTAACCCTGGCACGTCAGAAGGGGGTTGTTTCTATTCAAACCACTATCATCATCATTAACTCTATCATCATCCTTAGCGTGGTCTGGACCGGGTGCCACGATCTCGACGGGGTCCATTTGTCCTATCACCTTCAAACTGGGCGAAGAAATAATTGAGCAACATACTCTGGTTGCGGTCATTACACAGCTTTAAAAGTAGCCCCCTGCATAGTGTTGTCATTCGTCTGAAAGTATGTTTACCAAACATCCGTCAGCCGTCCTTTGTTTGCGGTGCAGCCTTAACAGTTCCCTGCGCAGGAAGCCTCGAGTCTTAAGACACCGCAAACATCTTACAAAAAACCAACTTTCCTTGTAAGTTGCTCCGAGCGTGGCGTTGCATTTCTACCGACCGTGACCGTGGCAATACTCGGCAGCTGTTCCATTTCGCATCGAAAGCAGACAACAAACCAACCGAGTGAGCCGATGGGAGGGAAAAAACATATCGCTTTCTTGCAGCACCACACAAAAAGAGTGTCTACTTTTCCCCGGCGGTCGGAAACGTGTTGACCACTTCCGGTAGGTGTTCTCCGGGAAAACAGGACCTCCCCGGACCGCAGTATGATTGTGATGCTTTTGAATGCAGGAATTATGCATCGAGTTATTGCTGCATCGGTGAGCGAGACACAGGACATTTCGATCCGGCCAAGGTGTTAGCTTTCCCAGATTTGCCACTTTCTCACTGTGGTAGGGCAATTTTCTTACAATTTCCACTGTCGCGTGGTTCGCAGTTACAAGCTTCAACTGATTCGAGTGCCACGTTGTAATTATGGTGCCCCCACTAATCGCACACCATTCGCTACACGATCGAATTATCCGATAACCGGCCGGTCCTTCCCGGGGCACGGCTCCCTGCCTAATAACGTACTATCACGAAAAACGCGAGATTTTAATCTTTCAAATGTAATCCCCGGCCCGGTGGGTGCTCGTGTGGGTGGTTGTGTTGGTGGCCACCCGACCATTGACAGAGTGATGAGGCGAGGGGTGGACTTCGGCATGCCAAGGCTCTGTCCCACCTGGCGCCTCCATATGCCGCGTCGCCAGCCGATAATCGTCGCACTTTCGGCGCACGCAAGATGAATTGCTTCGGAGTGGGTGTTTTTCGGGTCGCCCCCTTCTCGTGTGTGGGTGGGGTGGGTGTGTGGTATGCATACTGGCGTGCCTGTCTGCCGCGGTCGAGGGCAACGCCGCGTCTGTATGTGTGCGTCACCCTCACGTTTGGAATGAATTCAATTTAATATTCGTTAACAGGTAATCAATCATCCGCCGGGGATATGGAAATGTTTCTAATGAAATTAAATTTCGGAGGAAATTCGTCCACCCTCCGACATCGGCCCACTTCGTTGGCCGTTGTTATAGTCGCAGCGTTGCCTACAATATGGCCGCCGCCACCTTTCACCTGGACTGAGGTCTCGACCAACCACCGACCGGAACGCTTTGCATCTTCGGTTTCTCACCTCTCTGGGTGGTGTCCGAAGAAGACTTCTGACGGTTACGGTTGAACGGGCTATCTTTTGGCTCTCCAATTTCAACTGCTTACCGCAACATTTGTGGCTTTTATTTAAAAAATTGCGAGCGCGAAGAAATCCCCGAAAGCCTGTAATGCGACTTCTTATAGGTTTTCGGGTCAATTCTGAAACATGCCCACAAACCCTGGGCTGTACCAGCACTCCGTGGCCTAGTCGAAAGTGGCCAAGAGTGTTATCGGGTCGTCATCGGCGATATAATTTCCGGTAATATGAACATAATTTTGTTCCTTCCTCGGCTCGGTTCAGCCAGCGCCGTATGCAGGCACAAACAGGCAAACAGCCGGTCGCACGAAGCCATGCGAAGAAAGCCCGCCTTAAGGAGGTCGCCGAGGCCGAGGCGCAGAAAACTGGAGCGGCAAATGGGTACCCCGGAGCGCGAATACTTTGATTGAAGAGCTTGTCGGTTCCTTCTTTCCAACCCAGTCCGTCCGTGCTGATACTGTGAGGCGCTCGGCGTCCTTCGTCCTTCTGCCTCGGATGGCTCGGGGGCGCTGGGTGTTTGGAGGTGTTTTGACTGCAATGTTGTTGTGGTGCGTCGTCTGCTCGAACAGCGGTGGACGGCGGTGGCAACACCCAAACACACAAACTCCGGCGTGCACTGTTTTGTAGACCGGAAATTGGAATGAATTCCAGTGGCGGCGGGTGGGCTGGCGGGCCGGGTGCTGCGAAAGAAAGTCAATGCCGGCGTCCGGCGTGTTTATTTTTCTGCGCTTGAGGAAGGTCGGGACTAAGCTCCAAGCTCCGGGCACGGTGCTGCCGCCATTCATGTTGCTGCAGCATAAACATTTGGCCGTCCTCGTACCGTCTGGAACGAGATTTTAAACAACGAAACGAGGATTAATTTTATTTATTGGAAAAAACGGCAAACAGTTTGATGGGGAAGCGTAAAATGCGAGGCCAACACCATTTATCACCGTTGGCCTAGGCAGCAAATTGTGTAAACGAATTAATCTCATGTTTGTGCTGCTTCAAGCGTTCCTTCCTTTTGTTAACTTTAAATCATCTTTCGAGTGGCAAGATGATTGAGTCTGACCGCACGTATCCAAACCGCGGAGGTGCATCTTAACTTCACTTTTCACTGAAAAACGAACGGCTTCACTAGCTCATTAGTTCTCTCTGTCTGGCGGCAGTCACACTGAAATTCCACTCCAGCAGCAGCCGGTCATGCCGCTGGCTGGCTTCGTCGAGTGTGGAGATCCTTCCACCAGACACTCTGCCCAGCTCTGCGGAGACACAATGGCCCACGCACCGCTCCCCAGCTAGTGTGCGTTTCACGCACGCTTTCGGATCCCCTTCCCAATCTGGCTGAACGCACACAGAACATGACACAGAACAAGGGCTCGGCCCGGCCCGGAGCACGGATCCCGGAGATGATGGGCGCGCACGAAACACGCGCTCATCATTAGTGTAAAAAATCCCAATTAGACCCTGACAATTTACACTAATTAAAAAGTGGCTTTATCAAGTCAAGCGTTGTAACGCTCTTATCCTGTCGGTCGGTTGTTGTGTTCCGCGACTTTTTTCCCCCCATCGTCAACTTTGTGTTGTTGTGTCACGGGCACTGACTGATTTTCAGTTCAGTGCTGTGGCAGCAATCCTATTCCCACTTTCTGTAACGCTCGTCCCACTGCGCCGTTGTGCTTCCAGTAACGATGCAGCGATGCATCGCATTGCATCGAGGCCATCATATGGTGCATTTTCCGGTTCCTGCTAAACCATACCGTGTCATACTTTAAAAGTGGAACTTAAAACATGATTGAAAACCCTGCCGATTTTGTGCCAATTCCGGCGATGTGTTAAAAGACTTTTCCATTCGAACCCCTCTCATTACTGACGATGACTGCCCGGAATGAAGGAATATTTGGACCGTCGAAAGAACCCACCCCACGTATCGGTGTCTAATTACGTGGTCATATTTCGACTAATTATGGACCGGCACGGTCGACCTGGTGGGAGTCAGGCCACCAGCCAAAGGCCACTTGCAGCACCTTCCACCCCGTGATAGGTGCGATCCTTCAGCCGACCCAGCCGGTTGATGGCCCGGCGGAAAGAATGGTCGGCTGTCGGTTGAATGGGAAAACCCAAAGTGGCCTACGGTACCTGAGTACGGATTTTAATTGGTGCATATTTGCATGAGGTTTTTCCTCCTCTTTCCGTTCGACACCGGGCGAACGGGGCGAGGAGTCGGATTGCAAGCGATGATGCCGTAACGTCACTCGGGACACGGAGAGGCCATATGGTAGCGACGTTGGTTGGCACTCACTCGGGCGGTAGTGACGAAGTGAGCATGCTCGCCCCCAAATGGAGTGTCTGTTTTCCATTCACTCTAACGCACCGCGCCTCAAAGTAGTGAGGCTTGAGCTTATGAGAAATAATGGAGAAAACATACGAACGGACGGCGGCGATGGCGAATCCTCCGTATTGGCATCAGAAGTGACAAAAACGTTATCATTTTTGTTTTGTTTTACTCAATTTGCTTGCCCATTTCGTGGTTTAAAGCACGAGCAGAGCGCGGAATGAAGCTGAGAACACAAAAAGTCCAACAATCGATGTAGTTGATTTTCCTGCCACGCACCCTTTCTTCGCGGGGCGATCCAATCAGGGCGAACTTTTCCGACCCAAGTCCAGCGGGCTCCATCGGGCCCGGTTCCTCCGCTGCTGATGACGATGATGATGATGATTGTGGTGCCGGTGCCAATGCCGGTGCTGCTGGTGTCTCGATTTGACGGTAGGAAATTGGTTATCCTTCAAATAAACACGTTGAAACGGTGAAATCATTCCACCCGGCCATCCGGAGTTGTCGAAAGTCGAACGGAAATCGACACAATTTCGATCGTCAAAATGGCTGGAAAAGGGTTTTATGGTGCAAGAAAAAGAGAACAGAACGGAACGAAACCCAACCTCGAACCCCGCTCCGTTCACCGGGCATGTTAGATTGTACGGCAACGGAGAGGACCGCCGAAGCTGAACCAGGTCTCGGTTGTGGTTGTGGCGCCACAACCCGGCGCAGGTTCGACCGTGCACACTTCACTCCGTACGAAGAAAGTGCGCAAAGGTCCTGGGGATGAAAACGGTGTCGAGGATAGGTTCTCTGTTCGCATTCTCCACTTCACTGACCACGGGTTGCTTCGTGTTTTTCGGCATGAGTTCTTGCGAAGGCAAACCAGCAAGGACAGTATGACGACGGTGTGTATCATGTGTTGCATTGACCACCGGCCTATAAGGCCGTTTTATCGTAATGTTGTGAATCGACACTAAACACTCGCGGGCGACATATTTGAGAAATTACGGCCCGAAAATAAATCCAAGAAAAGTCCTTGGGTGCTTCAGTTTTGTACATAAGAACCGGCTACCACAAACCGCTGGTCCGTTGTCCTGCTGAATCCTTGACAAGGGACCGCTCTCTGTCGGGCGAAAGTGAAAACGAACGCAAAAGGACACAAACAAAACCACAACAACGAATCCACCGACGCCAAGGGGCAATCAAACGTCTTCTGGCCACGTAAAGTCACGGCACAGCGACAGCAGCAGCAGTCACCATTCAATCACACACGAATCACGAGGACTGCTCATGCCCGGTCGGTCGGATCCCTCGGCCCGCCGCAAGACCTTCTCGTCCGTCCGCGCCCCGCCTTAATCGCACCATCATTGTCACAATCAAGGACCAAATTGCTAATTTATTCAAATGTAAATTTGATTCAACTTCAAATAGAATTTAAGCGCCAAAAGGTGTGTGAAGCCTGCCCTCCCGTTCTTGCCTCGCCACCGCACTCGCCTATCTCTGTGTCGTCTTTTCGTCCTGTTCCGGTTTTTTTTCGGCGGCGCGGTTCGTTCTGTTCACTTGTTCGCCAAATAGTTTTTGTTGGGACTCACTCCGCTCCATTTTGCTCGTGAATGCAAATCGATGCTGTTTTCCGTGGGGTGGTTCCGTGTTCTCCGTCACGTTGACCGGGAAGTGAGTTCGTTTTTGTTTTCCACGTCTGTTTGCGGATCGATCGAAGATTGGTGTCAGTTTTGTGTTTTATTGTCTCCCATCGGTTTAGTTTATTTATTTTACCATTGTTTCTTCGATTTGGTTGAAATTGTAATTTTTTTTTGCTATCTCGACATAATTTGGTTCGACATAGCGAATCACTGTTATTACGTTCCCAATCTGATTTATATAGAACCAATTTTGGGGGTATCATTTGGGAAGGTTTGGGGTGAAATCTTGCAGTCAGGATACGCGCCGACTACGACCACCTTCGGGGTACCTTCGGATCCAAATTCAATTCGTCAACTCGCCGTCAGGGTGCGTGTGAGTAGCCAATGCTAGATGGATTATCCTGCTCAAGTCACGACTTCCCCGTCGCAGGACGAAATGAATCCATTCTCTAATTGAGTGCAGACGCGTCCGAGTCGCGCGGGGACGAAGAAGCGGACCCGAAAATTGCATTTGGCCTCGAACGCGGCCCCTTCTTCTTGGTGTGCCAAATAAAGGACCCACGACCCCGACCGGTAGGTTTCCTGCTCCACCGGGGGTGGAGGCTGTCAAACAGCCAGCCAGCCAGCCAGGACAGTTGTGTCAGCCGGGCAGGAGGCACTCGTCAACTTGTGCTCACATATCGGATCCCGATCCGACACCGAGAGAATCGGATCGGAAAAATGCTATTACCGCGCCCCGGTCGCCTACCCGAGGAAGGTTCGCTTCGAAGATAGAGCTCGAACGATGACGGCGGTTTTCCATCCTGAGTCATTAGTTTCCGTTTTCAATTTGGCATTGGCAAGACTTCTTTTGGTCGGGCGGACGGACGGACGGACGACGACGGATAAGACGGGGCCTCAGCCCTCGAGTGATGAATTAGGATATTGGATCAGGGGACCGAGCGTTATTGAATGTGTCGCCGTGGCTCACGGCCACCTTCACTGGGGAACACTTCAGTGGATCCTTGCTTCTTCGCAGGCGCAAATGAAAGTTGATGGAAACGAACGCAACGCGAACACAAGGAGTACAAAAACGGGGGACACCTTTTCCGTTCCGTGCGGCTTTGAGTTGATTTTCGATTGTGTCAGGCTAGGGTTCGGCCGCCTTTCCGCTATCGTGGTTTCCACTGTGCGTTCTGTCATACGACGCATTGTGGTGCAACTGCAGACCGACTGTGAGAAGCTTTGTGACTTCCGTATGAAGTCCGCCGTGCCACGTCATGTGAGTTGATGAAGGCGAAATCGGAGTAGGATGTCCAATTTCCACTCCGGAAGCTACTCGTGTCGGCAAGATCTATACCACTGGTGCCATAGCTTCCAACGCACGGTTCTCCCGTAGATCCGTAAGATTCCGTCGAATTTATGACATAAAAGTTTGACAAAACGCAACATCAAATCACAAAACCTAATGAAGTTTTGAAGTCAAGGTTTTCCCCCTTAACCAAGCGTGTCTCATAATTAGCTTCGTTTGTCTGGGGAAAAATCATTTGTTTTGCTAACTGTCACATCACAGGCTCGTGTGGCCCACCCAACGAGCACCCCACTCGCACCCGCTCGAACCGCCGGGGTCTCGGTGACGGCCACGGCGTAGGCAACATTACCGTGTGTTTATGTTTTATGTTTCACAATACTAATTGGACAACCTCAAACGACTCTAGCACACCGCTCACCGGCCGCCTCGGAACAAATCGGCCATCTCGATAGGAAACCAGGGCCCACCACACACACTGCGCTTCTCACGTGTTCCGCCCATCGACAGCACCCAGGCGGCAGCTTCCTCCACCGAAACCACTCGCTGAAGATCGACGACGACGAAGTGGTGACGGCAGCGCCGACCGTGTCATCCGGGGCCCCGATACGTCGCTAACAAAACCTAATGAGTGGAAGTAATATAAGGGGACGGGCGAATGAAAGAACGACAACGGAGCTGCGGCACCACCGCCAAACGCAACCGTAAAAAGCATTTACGGGCTGTACCGCGCTGCGAACCCCATCCGGCCGCGCCGGCCGCCAGCCGGACCGATCCGCTACGCACGTAATGAGCTAATTTAGCTTAAAAATTTTCAACACTAATTGACAATTAAAAATCTAATTAAATTAACCGAGAAAACAAATTTTTGGCCTCAACTCCCGACCGGACGGACCGAGTGTGCGCACTTTCTCTCGCCAACGCGCTCCGGCTCTCTCGCTCTCTCTCTAGGAAAGGTGATTTTTTTTCTCTCGATAAGATCTCTGAGGTGAGCTGGCTGGCGGGAAATAAGGGGGATCGCCTTCGGATTGCCGATGGTCGGTGTCAAATTTGGTTTCAATTTTTTTCAGTCGTCCCACTCGAGAGCCATCGTTGTTGGCGCGGGAAGACGTGACGGGAAATGTCGTAAAAAATTAGAACTTCATTAACCAGCCCTAAAGGCGGTCGAGTCGACCCAGTCGGGGCCGGCTTCTTCACTGGGTCTCAAATTGCTTATTCATAGGTGGCCCCGGTGTGCTTAAGTGCGCCCCATGCCGTGGTTGCGGCACCGAACTTGTGAAGTCTTCAATTGTCTTTTATTATTTTTTATCATATTTAATTAGGGCCGCATAGGGCGCTTGCTTTATGCTGCTCTATGCTGCCGGCCTATTTGTATTTGTTTGCCTCACTTTGTTTAAGATGCTCGTAAAAGCAAACAAAAGCATCGCCCGGTGATGATGAATCAGCAACAAACCGTGGGGTTCACCTTGAAACGCCTCGAACCGCAAACGATCGCAAACGATCGCTCCAAATCCCAGCGAAACCCGCTCGGCTCCTAATTAGGGGCTGCGATAAGCGGCTTTTCTACCTAATTTGGCACCTTAATCCTCGGTGCTGCGCTGCGATCCAATCCGATCGATCGTCGATCAGTGCCGGGTCCGCTGTCCCACCGTCCTGATCGGCCGTGGTAGATAAACTCCGGACTCCGAGCCGACGACGAAGATGAAGACGGAATGACGGCGGTGGTCAAGCCGATCGTTCGGCAACGAAAATCGGATTAACGGTGACGGCACTGGAGACCCCGGCCCGCAGCGCACGCTGTTCCCGGTTTGGCTGCCGGCAGTGTATTTGTTTCTTTTTCGGTGATCTAATTACGATATCCCTAGAAGGACGCAGAACACCGTCACCGAAGGGAGAAAATGGAGCACAAGCAAATTAACATTAATCTCTGCGGTGGCCAGCCGGGTGGCTACGGCGCGAGCTCTGGCGAGGCTCGATAATTCATTTCCCGGCCTCGGCGGTTCTCGGGCTCTCGCCCCGTATCTGAGGGTTCGTATCGCTTTCCGACATTAGTCTCCTATCGGTGGGTCATCAACCGGCGCACCGAAGGCCTCTCTCTCTCGCTCTTGCCGTGGTCCTCTTATCTTATCACGACAATGAACCAACTCTCATCTCACTATGCGCCCGCCACAGAGTCGCAAGTGAAAGGGGGTGGATGTCCTTGTCTTCATCTTGTCTTCGGCTTCGGCTCCGCGCCAGCAGTGCTGCGCGTTAATCCTTTACGTTGGCCAGGCCGGTGAGATATTTTGACCTTCGCCGGGGACCGCTCGTTACTCGTCGTTCCGCTGCGCTGCTGCTTCTGGGGCCTCATTTGGGCCTCACCGCCAGCCAGCCAGTGTGATCGACGACAGAGCGCGGAATCAGCTTCGCGGAGCGCGTTCGGCCGCGGGGAAACCATCTTAATGAACTCGAAATTCCTTTTTTCACACATTTGTTCCCAATTTCGGAGCACCCCTCGCCCCGGGTATCAGGATCCCGCCTCTTCGCCGGTTGATCACTGGTTTTTTTTTTTCCTGTTGCTTCTCGGACGGTCTCGGAGCCCCTCACACATCCTGACGCGAGCGAACAATTCATTTATCGCCTAATTGTTATCGTCTCTTTGCCGTGTTCTCCTTCTTTTGCACTCCGATTCGAGCTCCTTTCTCACACTGTTTGTGTGTAGCTGTGCATAAACGCATTTATGTCACCGTGCCGTGCGATCGTGTGTATGATCGAGTGGTAGTGTGCCACGACTACAAATAATTATGGTTTGGAATCGGTCGAAACACTCTCAACCCGGGGATGTAGCTCAGATGGTAGAGCGCTCGCTTAGCATGTGAGAGGTACCGGGATCGATACCCGGCATCTCCAGAAGATAGCAACAACACCAGAAAAAGATCCTTTTTTACACATAAGCGAACAAAACAATGATGTTCTGCTTTCTCTCATTGCACGAAATTAGGGTTTTATGGTATTTGTCTGTTACATTTCCTTGTTTGTTTTCATTTCTCATGCTTTCCACTTTTTTATCTGATCTTTTCTTTTCCAATTTTAAGCTCTTGTTTTGCAGTTGGTCAATCTTAAACTTTTTTTATAAATTTTAGAACGGGCTGAGCCGTATTAAGTATCAACTTAAAGTTTATCGTTTTTTTTTCTATATTTCAATGCTCTCTAAAGACTGAAACTCTTAAACTTCCGAAATGACTTTCTTTCCCCTCGATTTAGACAAACATTCACCGGTTCGCTAAAGTTAATTAACAAATCAGCTTTGAAGTTTTGAACTTCGTACGCTCTCTGAACAACGGAACACGTGTGTGCTCCGTGCCGTGCCGGGTGTGACTCGATGAGATTGTTCTTCACGCGCGCTAAGGTTGTGGCGAACAAACGAAATCAAACGCACATGCTCACATAACACACACATACGCACGACCACACGTTCCTACTTGTAGTAGCCTTGCCAGGCCTATCCGTAAAGAGTTCCCCGGAGTTGTCATCTCGTCCGTCAGTCACTGCCCGGGTTCGCACTGCCCCAACGATGGCACAGGCGCGGCTGGGTGTCGCGGGGAAATGCAATCGGAAGCCGGCCAAAGAGTGGCTGTGGCTTTTGCGGCGGAGATCTAGAACTGAAATCCAAAACCACTCGGCTAATGAGCAAAACCACCTTCTGTCGGTCCGCGCCCGTCTTCGTCTTATCCGGGGCCAGGTTTACAGCGCATGGCTACCGGCAGCATGGCTACCTCGTCGTCCTTTTCCGCTACGGCTCGCGAGCCTGTCGCTGGGGCCACCGGCAGCCGGCGGGTGTGTTCGCGATGGCGTGCAAACCACGATTAGCGTATCGAGCAACGGTTTCACGGTTGTGCTGTTGGCCAACGGGACAAGTGTTAGAATTTTGCCGGTTTTGTTAAGCGATTTGTACTTCTTTGATTAAATTACAGATTGTATAACATGTTTGTTCAATTAAAAGAAAGTGATTCAAGTGTCCCATTCTGCCGAACGCGGTCACTTTTGGGACTTGGCAACTCAATCGAAATCGCAGAACCAGCTTTGTCTTTTTACTAAATCCACTAAACATTAGAACTAAATCCACTTTACTAAACATAATATAATATTTTTTACTTTATACATGTACTTATAATAAGCATAATTATTGCGAACATGTTAAAATGTTGACCAACGCTTCTTTCACTAACATTATTGAGCCACAACGTTACATTGGAAATTCGTTCCATTCCGACCTGGCAGCCGTGGGCGCTCATAGGGAGATTGGTGGTTCCACTTGGCTCTGCCGATGGCCACTCCATTTGGCGACTTTCAAATTTATCTTGATTCCTTTTCGATCTAATTAAATTTGAGCGACACCACCACCGACCACCGACGCCAACAACAACCGCGACGACGACAACCACGGCGACGGTGGCGACGAAATGTGCAAGATTCCGCGGGCACCCAGGCTCTGGTGGACCGGGAAAGGTGGTCCGAAATTAAAGACGACCGTAAGGAGGACAATAAATCCGCCGTGTCCCATGCCGCGTGCGCGCGCGTGTGTATGCGTGAAAAGGAGAGCAAAACAGCCGTGAGACAATAATCGGCTGCTGTTGCTGCCGGAGTGCTCCGCTTGATTGGGTCGGCGGCTAATGAAGTAAACCTGTGTCCGGAGGAGGGAACGAAAATCAACAAACCATATAAAGCAAGTTAATGGGACCAAAGCTGGCGGGCGCATGACGCGCTGGCGGTGATGGCGGCCGCCCCGAGTTGTGGAAATAATTTAGTCATAATACAGGCCCCGATCGGCAAGATGGAGAAAAATTCGCCAAAAAGCAAACAAAACTCCCGCCACAGACGCCGGTCGGGGGGGGGGGGGCCGGTGGGGAGGGGCACCGTGTCCTTGGTTGGTTGACAACTCGCGCGGCCCGTGGCGCAGCACCACACACCGAGGGCAGCCTTTCGCGGGCAGAAGAATTCGTAAATTAGGGCTAATTCCTCCGGAACCGGTTAGCCGGAAAAGCGGGACCCGTTCCGAAAGTGGCGCTGGCCCGGTCGGCCAGTCCGGCGACTGGCCGGACTTGGCCGGGCCGCCGTGCCACCGTTTCGCGAACGTGCCGGCGCCGCTTCCGGTTTTGCTTTTTTAATTAATTTCTTGACTGGTTCCCGGGTCGGTGCCTGTGGCGGTCGAATCGAGAAAAACACGATCAGTAAATATTTGATTAGCGCATAAATTAGGTGGCCAAGGACCTGGGCCGGCGAAGGCGGCATCGCGCATGAAAATGGGCACTGCAGCAGCGGTGTTGCTGTTGGGCTACCTCGGACCGTGGCCAAAACCAGTGGCCACGACTTTATCTTTGGCGCGAACGCCTCTGTTTCTCTCCAGCCCGAAGAATGTTATCAATGCTGCGTATGAATCGGAATTTCCTTCCTTGTAGGTTTTAAATGTTGTGAGTGAGGTTTTATAAAAAATCCTGAGACTTGGGATTCACTCAAAAATTCATCAAATAATCAGTTTGATTTAGTTTCAATTGAAAAAGAAAATGTTTTCCAGGCTTCAGGCATCGGATGATTTAGATAGATTAATTGATGTAATAACTCCGAATGGTAAAAAAACATAAGCTCGTTTCATTTAATTTTAACGAAAACCTGGCTGCATCCCATCCATTCGCTGAACCGCGCGTTGCAACTCTAATCCGGCGGATCCGCTTCAAACTGGCTTCGTTTTTTCTCGGGCTTTCTCGGGCCAACTTCTGGTGACTTCTGTCGGTGAAACGGAGCGTGAGAAATTGACGATCGTTGATTAGCCCTCCGGTCGCCACCGGGCCACCGGCTGGCTGGTTAATCGCTGGCAAACTCACATACACTAATGAATCGAAGCAGCGCCATTACTCACGGCCACATCCGCTCTCGTCCGGTGCGTCACACATCGGACCACGCACGACGTCGTGAGGCACCCAGCACGCCCGGGGTGGGTCGGTTCGTTCGGTGGCTGTGAACTGCGCCCAGTTAACCCTTCGGTGCCCAGTGCGTCCTTCAGGTGAATTAAATTCCCCTTTATGATTCTGCGCCGCGTGTTTAATTATTTTACTCGATAAAAAGGTAGCCTTCGTGCGTAAAACTATTTTATATTCATTTTATTTAACTTTGAACATCACAAACTCTCCAACGCGGTTGGGGGTTTGGAGTCCAACCGTCCAGTGCCGGGAACCGGATTCCCAGCTTCCTCCACCGTCTAGCCGGCTTTTAGTCGGTCAAATGCCGCTAATGAGAATTTCTCCAATCAGCCGCAGTCGGTTGCCGTTCTAAGACCGCCGACCGCCGTTCACGAGGTTTTCTCGCTGTATGCTCTCTCTCTCGCTCTCACTCTCTGTCTCTCTCGGTGGCACTTGGCTCCGTTGCCCTCTCTTTCGGCTGATGTCTCTAATGATGCTCGATCGAGGATTGGAAAAGGAAAAGTTTTAGCGATAAGTTTTCGCTTCGTTTCCGATTCCCGTGCTCGCTTGCTCCCGCTGCCGGTTGGGATGCGTTCGATTAGTTAGCGTTCTGACCGACGGAAGGGAACGTGAGCTGGGCCGCGGAGATCCCTGTCCCGGTCCCGGGCCCCGGACCCCGGGCCCCGGTGGCCGATGGTAATTGTCATCGATGTTGCCATTTTGTGCCGCCATCGCCTCCGTTCTTGATGCGGGATGTGCATCGTTAGCCTGCCACTTCAAGCTGCACTTCACCGTAATTGTTTTGCTTGTTTCTAGCCCTCGTTCTCTCTCACACTTTTTCTATCACTTTGCTGCTCTCACTTTTCCGTAATGTCTCTCTCTCTCTCTCTTTCTGTCTCTGTTGCTTCGATGGAAAGGATTTATTTTGTTTGGTTGCCTTCTTGTCTGTTTTGGTTTGCTTTATTTGCTTCTCTGCTCGTTAACGTTGTGTTCTACGCGGTGCCGGTAAAGTTTGGTCGCTGATGTATGTTGGCCACCCATTTTTCGGTGCGGTTTACTGGTGTGTTGGACCATTTGCTACACTTTTTCTGCCTTTTTCTCTTGCGCCTTGTAATTACTTAAAGGGCTGCTAATTTAACTATCCTTATTTTAACACTTTTTTGCCATTTACTACTATGAGACATTAAATTACTGTGACCAAAAACAAATACAGGAGACAGTTTCTTTGATTAGCGTGGTGTGGTGCATCATGAATTTCTCCCAAATCGACCAAACTGTTAACAAATACACTATTATATTTATTGATGTTGATTTCGAAGAACTAAGAATTTTCGATTCGTGAGCGAATTCTCGAAATGTGTTTCCCATACTACTAGATTTACTTCAATTTCAACTAAAAGCAATTCCTCTATTACGCCGTATCTAAGTATTTGTCTTTCGTAATGGTATGGATCTTGTACACTATGGGGAAGCTCATTCGAAAGCTTCTATGTCTGCTGTCCACGAGTCGCCGTTTGACAGGACAGCTCTCCAGCACGGACTCCAGGAAGTGGCCCAAGGCTGGCCCGTATCTCGCAGCAGCAGTAGCAACAGCTTCAGCATTCGGAGCTGGGCTCGCTCCACCGGCCGCGTCCCCGGTGGGGGGAAACGGACACAGGAACGGCGCAAGAGACCCTCGCCCGCTCGCGGCACTCGCCTCTCGGGAATGCAGAAACCGCTGGCGCTGATGGCGTACGAAGTTTAATTAAATTTAATTAAATTTGAATTTAATATATCAACGTAACGGGAGAATGGGCGATGCCAAGGAGGGCGAGAGCGCGCGGGAGAAAGAGAACCTGGCAAAGAGAGAGAGTGAGAGAGAGTGAGATTGTTGAGTGATAAGGAAATGGTCCTCGAAGACACACGAGGAGAGCAAGCCGCATAAATATATGGGCCGCCCGACATTCACCGACGAAGACGCTTCCACAACTTCTCCAATTGCGTGCTTCTGATAATGATGATGATGATGATGATGGCGATGATGTGGACAATGAAGCTGTATGTGTGTGTGCTTGGCACAGTAATGATATCTCTGGCGTGGTCCTTGCGCGAAAGGAAGACAACGGCACCGAGCGCCATGATCGTCCTCTCGCTGCTTTCGTTACAAAACAACTAAACGGTGGCCGTGCTCTGGCCGTGGCACTCGGGCTAGGGCGCACAGCAACGCATAATGTTGATTATGTTTCGCCTCGTGACGAAGGACTTCCTCAAACACACACACACAGTGAGAGGGACGAACTCAGGCAGCAACGGCAGCAACAATCGAGACCACGGCCACGAACGATGAGGCACGATCACGCGTCGAAACTGATGACAATAATGCTAACGATGTGGTTCCGCCCGTCCTCCGCCCGTATCCGATGGGCCGGCAGGAGGAGCGGGCTATATGCTGCCCTCCAAGCAGTGGACGGGAACTGCAACCCCGGGACGCAGGTGGACGAACCGAAAATCGAAGTAATTGGGTGCGAAAGAGTCAGCGCACCAATGGACCGGTCGAAGGAAATGATGCGCGCTTGGGAATGAGCGAGGGAAACAGAAAGAGAGAAATAGAGAGAGAGCGACTCACAGACAGAGTTGCATTTGGCACCGAGCTAGAGCTGGATTAACTTTCGAGCACTTGTCCCTGGGTGCCAGCAGGATTAGGTTACCGTTTTTCGATTGAACATTTTTACTGAAATGTGTGCGGTGTTTATGGTGTTAGAAGGACTTGCATTAGTTTATTTAAATAACCCGGGCATGCTATTTATAACTTCTAGAGGAATCTCTTGTTTGGCACACCTCGTCGATGGAGAGTGAAGCCATCGAAAATGGCGCTCAACAGCGACAGTCTCGCCCGGCGACAATTTATTAACTTTCTCGGCACCGTTTCGCAGCGCACCGGGCAGGATCATGCTGGTGGCGCATAGTGCCGCCGCCTCGATGAATTATTTACTTTTAATCCTTTTTCCGTGTCCCGCGATTGCAACTTTATCAACGCTCCACTTCATCAACGGCGTGCTCCGTGCCCGGGCCAGGAAATTCCTCGACGCTCGACGGGCACACAAAGCGTCCGAGCGCAATCTCGGGCCCTCTCGTGTATCCTGCGCCGCGAGGGCCACCGGAAGCGGAGCGGAAGCCTTTATGCGTGGCGATTTATGTCAACCCTGCATCGCCCGCATCGAGCCAGCGCGATGACGATGCACGTCGGGCTAGAGATAAATTCATCGCCTCTCGGCTCGTTATGACTTCGAAAATGACACAACGGTGGCTCCGGTGGCCACTACTGGGTGGTGGGAAAATTCGGCATCGGTTTCCCCGTTGGTGGTGGTAGGCCGATGGGGTCAGGTCTCGTCCTCGAACGGTACGGAACAATGAGCGTACCGTGCGCCCAGGATAACCGGGATGGGCCCAGATAACGTTCAACAGATAAAATTTGAATAAAATGAATTATAAGCGGCCCGGTCCCGGTCGCGGCAGGCTCTGGCGGTGTATGTAGGTCATGTAGGTGAAGCCCAGTGGCAACAGTGCGTCACCCGAAAACGGACAGCGGCTCCCGGGTGGCCAAATATGCCGCAATTGCTTTAATTATTTCATCGTCTTCCACCGGCCATAACGATGATCGTGGCCGCCCGCAGGTCGGCTTCTGTTCGCTCGTTGGTTCCACGGTCCATTTGGCCATCGATCTATCGAGGGCTTCCTGCAGGTCATGGCAACCATTTGCATGGTGCGTTTACAAAGTCGTCCCATGGGTCGTCCAGCACTGCAGATTGCTCCATACAGTAATTGATGATCGAATATTTGTTCGATTGAAACGGAATCCAAGGCAACGGTTTGATAAAAAGGACGAAATTCGATAACCACTAATGCTTGTCGCGATGTCCTCGGAACCATTTTTTGTTCGCCCCAGGAAACGGAGCGCCATAATTGATAGAATATCAACATTACTCTGCGTTCATATTTTTAATATTCATACACGGACTAAAGGGCGCACCATTATTTGGCGCTTTCGTTGCATCGATTTGGGCGATAGCCCCTCTACCGTGGCCCCCCCATCAGTGGTCCAATGGTGCAGCCCCGCACCACTGCCCCGTTGGTCAATTCAATTAGAGTGAAACATATCAAAAAATGCAGCGCCACGGAGAGAGAGAGAGAGAGAGAGAGAGTGAGAACAACCAAAACCGGACCGTAGCGATATAATATGGCAAGGCTCAAAATTGGGAAACAACCTTTTTTTTGTTTGGGGTGGGTCCCCAAAATGGATCGCCGCCCCCGTTCGCAAGACCAAAGATCTTCCACCGTACAATATTTTCGTTACGGTCATGTTTTTTTTTTCATGTTGTGTGTACACATCTGGCAGCGGCTGGGTGCATGTTTGCTGTCCGCTGGCCTAGCGTCGGCTCTCGGCCAACCGTCTGATTTGATTGTTATTTATTTTAATTAAATTTAATTTTAAAATATTTATTTCACTCCGCGCATTCTCTCTCTTTCTCTCTCTGTCTCGCTCTGTGTTTTTGATTGATTTGATGTGGGCCCCGCTGATGACGATTCGCATCCGTCATCATCAGTTTGGCAACTTTTTGTCCGTTGGCATGTTCCCGTTGGCAACGCGGTTATGTGTCGTGCGTGTCTCACCAGCCTATCCCATACCGATCGACCGGCCGTGAGATGAGCTTCGTGTGTATGTTCGTCCCACCAGCCAGGCTCGGGTATTTAATTATCGAATGATGAGTGAAGCCAACCCGCGCGTCTAATTGGGCGTCAAACGAGCGATGAGATGAGTGAAAGCGAGTGAGTTAAACCGCGTAACGTAGCAACCGGGAAAATCGCGAGGGCGAGGTGGAAGATTCATCCTTCACGGGCCGACGGACTGTTACAGAGAGAGAGAGAGAGGGAGAAAGAGAGCGGCCAAGAGCGAGCGGGAGATAGTTATTACCTTGGTTACCGGTGGGAGAATGTGGAGCGTGGATCAATTCGCCGGAAACTGAAGCGCGCCTTTCGGGTGGGCTGTGAGATTTTCGTCCTATTAATTGTTTCCTACGATGATGATTGATGATACCAAACCCCATCCCGACCCACGACACCCACGTGCCCGTCCGTTCGTCCTGAGGCCACGCGCAGCGAACACCCAGCCCGAGCTGCGTAATTAGTGAATTATTTACATTTTCAGTAATTAGCAGGATTTGCCGAAACACAATAGATTGATGTTTTCCATCCAACCCAAAGGATCACCTTTCCTGGAAGCTCGGCTTTCCCACCACCGCGCTACCACCCACACCCACGTTTGCGATAGTGGAGGAGTTTTCAATTTCAACGCAACGCTCGCCATCCTTCGCTGCGGCGCCAGAGTGTCAAAGGATTGGCACAAATTCCAATTAATATCGAATCAACGTTTGTCAGCCCTGGGACTGGGAGATGAAGCATTGTGACGGACATCCTTCTCGTTAATATGCCGAAGCTCAGGACGGGGATGGTTCGTGAGAAGTTTCCTTTGTTTCCGGAACGGAGCTGCAAATGTAGAGAAGCATCGGAGATATGTTATTACATGGCTGAGCCTGTTTTGGCAACCGTAGGCCAAAGTTGGGCCCGTTCTGCTTGCGCTCAACCAACCAGCACCAGACTGTGTGCTGTGGGGAATCTAATTTAAAGCCGTCCTGAGGTGAAAAATCAAATTTATACTCAATTAGACCGCACCGCTAGGAATGTATCGTAACTCAATGATGCAATGATTTATTTATTTATTTATTTATTTTTTTATTAACTATGTTTTGATATATTGGAGACGAGACGCTTCGGAGATGAGACTTCTTTCTTATCGTTAAATATGTTACTCATAACTGCATACCATAAGTTCATGTATTAATACTGTCAAGGATTGAGTCAATCACCACCAACACGTGACTGTCATTAAGTGCATGAAGCAAACTTACCAAAACCTGTAATAAGGTTACACAATCAAATTCTGTCCTACTGTCTGTTCGCTGGTGGCCTTCTTTCCGTTGTGCTCGGTTCCGTAGTGCATAAGAAAGACATCATCAAGAAGACAGAGCCAGAGCCCTTTGCGCGATGGCGCCCGTGCTGCGGATAATCGTTTCTGAATGAGCAGCAACATGGAATTAAATCGAAATTAAGCTGGTTTGCGGCGGTAGTAGCGATAGCGGCCAACAATTTCGGCACCGCTTTTGCCCTTCAGCGGCGATATCCTTGAGAACCACGGCGCAGTGGCGGGCCAACCTGATCCTTGTCTAAACGACTTCGGAACCGGAACTGTGCCTCCTCCGTAGCCGTATGTGGCAATTAAAACACACTTTAGCAGGAGTCGTACGGTCGGTAGTTTCTGTGTATGTGTTTTTTCGCAATGGTGGCCCCCACCGAAAAGGAAAGCAGCACTACACGGAGGCAGAGTAAGCAAACAAAACCTAAATGTCCTTTAAAAGTGTACAACTCCACCGCTTCCCAACTACAACTTCGCCAGGCTCCGCTTCAATGAAACTCTTCTTGGTGGGGCGTTGGCGTGCGAGGCGTGCGAGGGTGGTTATTAAAATCGCATTAAAACGGCACGATTGGCGGGAACAAGGAGCAAGGAAATGATTTCTTGGAACAGCGAGACGCACAGCAAATCGTTTTTAATCGAGATACATTAGAAGGGACCCCACGCTGGTCCTGGCTGGCGGCAAGGATAACAGATGTAGACCTCGGGCGGTGCACTTCCCCCCTTTTCGCTTCCACCCACCCTCCTGCATACCGCCCCCGCGGTTCGCATTCAATTATCAGAATCAAATCTTGAGGCGAGAGAGAGGAAAAAACGCGCCACGCGAAGGAAAACTTTTGCTTCGGTCGGCGCGCGCGCGCGCGCCCGCCCCGAAGAAAGTGTTTTCCACGGTGTCCTTGCAATCCTTTGGCGCTTGCGGTGGCCACGGGGGAAAGTGGAGCGACGGGCAGGGAGCCCGGCGGTCCCTGTCGGCACCGCGCGTTACTGCTAATGTTACCGTTTCGGTGTGCGTCCCGAGCCGAGCCGCGACAACGATCCTTCGGACGGGCTCGCAGTGGCGGGGAGAGCTCGAGATCGCGGGCGAAGCGAGGACGAGACGGCCACGTTCCGGTTCCGCTGCGAAAGGATTGCAGTGCAGGCGGGCGACGGTGGCCGCGGCGAAGGATGATGGGCCCGAGACATTGGAAGAGATAAAATTTTAATTAAAAGCACCACCATCAGCAGCGAGGCGGCGGCGTCGTGGTGGTGGAACACTGGAAACACTCGTCGGCGTGTTGGGTTCGCCCTCGGCCCCGATCCCGACCGATGGATCTCCCCACCGTTCGTTTGCTCCGGGCGAACGTTGGTGGGATCGGCGCCACTGTAGAGCGCAACAGAACCCCATCGGGCCGAGTCCGAACCGAAGGACGTAGTAAAACACTCACCGAACCGAACCGGCCAAAGTTGGACACGCGAATGATACTCTCCGCGACTCGTCGTACCGGGCTGCCACCCTCCCAGGGCCACTGGGTGGTGGAGAATGGCTCGCCTTTACTCGCCTGGGGATGCTAAGCGAAGGTCCTTCCGTCCAAAGTGGCTCCGAGGAGCACGTAATTTGGAGTCTTCATCCTCTGGTGGTGGTGGGTGTAAAGATCGAACCCTCGGCATCGGCACTGCCAACGATACAACCTGGCTCAGCTTGATTGTGACGCTGAAAAATTGACATTGAAGAGTACACAAGGATGCTCCATTCGGCGTGAGAACCGATTGGAAAAATGATGGAAATATTTCGATTTATCAATGCACTGCTCGTAGTGTCATTCTTTGAAATTCGTTGTCCTTGGCGCCGTTGAAGGACTCACCGTTTGAACCGCTAATGTCCCAGTCGATGGCTTTAATTGGCTTCACTCCGTGCCGGTGCCGATTGGTGACACGCGCCAAATCGGTGGAAAGTTTTCTCCGCCATTTTCCCGCCGAGCGTCCCGCCGGCGTCCCTTGGCTAGTCCCGTAGACCTCAACGGACGGGGGGCACCGTGGGGATAGATAATTAGTTATAAAATTATGTTAAATGTATACATTGGCGCATCCCGCGGCCGGGACTCGGCCTCTCGGTTGTTCGTTTTTTAATTATACGCCGAAACGGAACCAACCCCTTGCGCAGGATATTCTCTCCCGAGTCTCCCGAGTCGGATGCCGTGGCTCCCGTGGCATGTTCAAGTTTTCGCTCCTGCCTGGCGGACCGACCGACCGACCGACCGAGTATCATGTTCCGTGCAGCACCGACACCGGCCCACAGAAGTTTTGGCCGCCGTCGTCGCGCTCCGGAAACAAGAAGAACAACGGCAATAGTAACAGTAGCAGCACATTTAATTACGTTCCGAAGTGCGCGCCGAACCGGCGGACATCAAGCGGTCCTAGCGCGCGTCCCTTGCCACCCTGCCCCAAAGACAGGCACCATCGGCAGGAGAATGGAGTCCCAATTTTCTTCTCGAGCCCGTGAGACGATGCTCGCCAGTCGCTTTTCTCGCTCTCACTCTCTGTCGGGCTCACCGATCGCCGCCGTGAGGCCAAAGGACCGGAAAAAAGGTTGCTTTGATCGCAACACGCTGGCAACACTGCAAGCGAGCGAGAGCGAGAGGGTGCAGCTAAGGGAGTGAGCGGGACAGTGAGAGGTGGGCCGTGGAAACGTGGGTTTGACAAGTTGGCGTGAAAATAATTAACGGAAAAATAATTGGATTCATTAAAGTTGCAAAGTTGTGTATTTTCTAAGGGCCAGAGATAGAAGAGCAAGAGAGTGAGAGAGTTGGGGAGAGAGAGAGAAAGAAAGAGAGAGCGAGAGAGAGCAAGAAGGATTCGTCTTTCGTCTCGTGTCCTCTGCGGTTTTTCCCGGTGTCCCGGTGTTGGCGAGGCCCACGTGTGCGTCGGTGGAAGGATGGCCGCTGACCGGCGGGCGGATGGCCAGTCGGGGAACGTGATCTAATACTTGCCGTTACGGCTCTCTCGTTCTGTCCCGTCCCGTCCCGTCGGTTATCGCCGTTTGGCAGGTTTTGGGTTTGATTTCGGTGGACCGGCCGTGACGCCATTTGCCTCGGCGGCGGTGTAAGCTCACCGAAGCGAGCATCCACTCGGCGACGGAGCCGGGCTCGACGGGTCCGCTTTTTGTGGGCATATTAATTAGTGGAGTAAACATTCAACCGAAGGTTCCGCCGCAGACGGGGCACTTGCGGCCTGCGGGATGGATGGTGCACGTAATTTGTTGCATCATCGACATTTGGAGTTTTTTTTCCCCGCTTTGTTATGGGAAGCTAATTGGATGTAGTTGTGAGCGACATCTCGGCAAAGTCGGGCTCTGTGCATTCGCTCTTCTAGATTGGTGCATCTCTGAAAGCTTTTTGTAACATTTACCAAAATACGACACAAACTCGACTCGACTCGTTAGAGATGAGTGGAAAGTTGGGAAAATTGGCTAGAAATTGATTCTTGTACTATCATTTCGAGGTCCAAGTCCGACATTCCCATTTCGTTCCCACTCGACACAGCTTCGCTAGAAATCATCGCAAACGACACAAGGAGTTTGTTCAAATGACAGGCCCTTTGCGGCACTTCGATCGTACAGGGCAGGGTGTGTTTCGTTGTGTGCGATGGTCGCGATCGCGTGCCCGGCTGTGTATGTGTAAGCGAAACAGCACCATGGCCGAGTGGCGCGGCTGTGGCGCAGGCCGACGAAACAAGGTGCTCCAAGTGCACCGACCGAAGTGCGGTGCAAAAGCAGCAGTTAATTAGGACTTGAAAAATTAATGAACATTGCTGCCGGTGCCACGGTGCTGCTACTGCTGCGGAGCATGATCTTGAGGCCCCCTCCACCCACCCCCACTTGAGCACCAGCCTTCCTCTTCCTGTCGCCCGATGGATCCGACCACGGGTCTTGACTCCGGAGCGCCCGTGAGCTCCCGTAACTTTGGGGCTCGCCGGAAGGTGGAAGCTGGCGAGATCATCGCGCGAGCACTTCTGACAAACCCACCCCCACCCGTGGGTGTGGGTGGAGGAGGACGATGAGCGGAAAACAAAAATACGGTGGATAAAACGATTATGCTGGCACCAGCACAAGGCAGCAGCACGACGGCACATGGCGCACGGAGAGCGAAAGATTACAACAAAACTGGGAAATAACAAACGAGAAAAATCGCACACATACACACGAAGGAAAGAACGCATCAGACACACACATACACACACTTGGCAGAGATTTTAATTGGAAGAGTTGGATTTTTAATTAATAAATAAATGCCATGCAATTTACATGTGCGCGCGGGCGTGGGACCCGCGGCCGGGTTGGCGGCGATGTTGGCAATGTTGTTACAACCAGCCACCATCCGCTCCCCTCCGTCAGCGTTTGGGGCGCGGGAGCATTACACCTAGACACCGTTGCGATCGCTGCCCCGCATTCGGGCGGCCCGGGCCATGTTGAGAGCATTTTTCGCTCTTTGGCAACTTCGACGCCATCGTCGATGCTCGTATTTTTTTTTGTGCCCGTCCTGATTGGTGGTTCCTTTTTTCAAGTGCTGCACTTTCGTTGAATGCAAGCTCATCAATCTCTTAGTAATAGCAATTTCTTTATTTTTCATTTCAGATCCGTGGCTGTCCTTTGCCGACGATTTAGGTAAGTCATTGGCTGGCACTCCGCCACAATCCGTCAGTGTGATTGGGTCTTTATTTGACAAACGTCTCTGTTCTTCGAACGAAATGTTCCGATGAGGGAACAAATAGAATTCGCATTGGGCTAAGTCAGGCTGTTCATTTTTTCCCCCAATTCAATGATGAGATAAATTACTAAATATTAATAAAAGTTATGTGCAAATATCGAAAGAGCGTCGCCTCGTGAAGAATGCCGACGTAAAATCCTGGTTGCTCTTCGGAGCTAACTACACATCCTCCGCAACCAACGAGCCCGACCCGTGGCGAGCTCAAACAACAGACCCACAGCCAACTTCAAACGCGAGGCAGCCGTGACTTCAAAGGCCGCACGCGTTTAATTTGCGCTCACGCAACTCGCGCCACCAAATCTCTCGTTCGGCCGAAAGAAAAACTGTCTCAAATGAGCCCCGAAATCTCCGAGCCCCACCGACAGTGAAACCCTTAAAGCTCACCCGCGCCATCATTCTACTCGGTGCTTCGATTGGTGCGTGCAATTTCCCGTTTCCTTGACAACCCCGACCCGAGGGCGCCCATCCTGCGAGCAAGCGGGGGATTTAATTTTCCGCGGGCCGAGAGCCAAGACGCCGCGCGTTTTGTCGTCAGCTCCCATTGCCAATTAGAGCGGTCCACGTGCTGCGGCCGGTGGCAAAGGGTTGCATGCTGGCAGCGACGGCGCGGGAAATCTGATGAAAAGTAAGCCCCAGCCCCATACAACAACTGCTGCTGCTGCGAAGATTAGCTGCCATCTTAAGAAAAAGCGGCCCCGGTTTCGGGGTCCGCTCGGGGTGGCGGGGCCCGCCGGATGGCGCAGGATGGATGTGTCTGTGTGTATGTGTGTATGTAGTGAGATTACGACAATAATTAAAGCGAAAAACAAAAGGAAATCCCGCCTTCGAAGGTAGAGGAGTTCTCGCAGCTCTCGGGCGGTTGGAACTCGGGGCAGCTCGGAGAGGGAAAGTCTCTTTCGTCGAAACGCACCCCGGGGCTGCCGTTGCAGGCGTTTGAATGAAAGCAAGGCACCGCACACCTCTGTCCTGCGTCACAACATGGCTGAGGGCCGCCGGGAAAGGATTCTATATTTTAATTTAAATTAATTAAGTTTTTCAAAAACAAAGAAAAAAGTCTGCGCCCAGCGAAACTCGAAACTCGACGACGGCACACCGAGTGTGTGACGTGATGAGCCTGGCCGCGGAGCTACCAAGGATAATGAAGCCACCGACCATGTGAGGAACCATCTGAACAGGCCTTCGCGTGTGTGGGTAAACGGCTTCATCGTGTTGTGTGTTGGGTTGATGTAAAAGTTGTTCGGGCACTGACGCTACCTAGAAGGACCTTCTCTAGTGTTGGATTCGGCGAAAGCTTCCAATTGCTCACCTAAAACAGACATAAATTGTTCAAGAACCATTGAAAATTATTTATAATAATTATTTTTATGTTCAAACTTTTGTTACAATCAAGAGCCGCAAGATTGACTGCCACGGCGTCCTTTTGGCCAGCTTCACTCCTTATCTCGGCCACGTAAATTCTATGCCCTCCGTCCCGGTCCGCGAGGACCCCAACAAAGGAAGATTAGGCCACGATAAAGGGTTCCGCACAGTTTTCCGGTTAACTTTTGTGCCTCACCCAAAAGAATTAACTCCGGGCCGGAAGATTCTTTTCGCCAAACCGTCCTTACTTCGTCCTTACTGCAGTAGATTAAAACTCACCGGGCGAGAGCGCGGCACAAGCAACACCACCCTCCCCCCAACACATGCGGATCTCTCTTTCCGGACCGCGGTTTGGCATTAAAAAAGGTTGCAGCCTTCAACAAAACGCTTTTCCTCCCCCGAAAGCCACCCCGGAAAGCGCGTCTCGCACGCCGGAACGAGTTAAGGGGCGGGTGGCACTTAAGGCTAATAATATCAATTAAGAAAGCAGATGGCTCTCTCGCCGCAGCCCGGCCCGGGCAGATTGACTTGAAGCGTGCTTGAGGCGTTTCGAAAGGATAAGAAAAGTTTCCGCAAAACAAATTGCCAGAAGAAAAAAACGCACACGTTCAGCGCCGCCGCCACCGTACACAACTTTAAAACTCTGGCCGTTCTGTTTTAAAGTAATTTAATTAAACTTTTAATTCACTCCGTTGTTGGTTACTTTAGAGGAACATCAATATTCCACCACGCGACGTTGCAACGGGTTTTCTTGGTCCTGTTTGGTCTTAATCTTGCAGCGCCGGTACTGGCCGGCCCTCTTGCCTGTGGATTTAATCACTAATGTGTCCCGCTCAAAATGGCCCCACAACATCCCTTATTCTTCCCCTTCTGTGACCTTGCCCAATGGCCGCCTGGCTGACTGGCTGTGGCTGTGAGTGGAAAACGAAACCGGCCTCTTACGTGCGGACCGATTGTTTCAATCACCGAAACTGATAATTAATTTTCCACCGAAGCACTCTCACCAATTGGATGCCCCGGTGCGGGGGCCGGGGAAGCGGCACCGTCTCCGACGACATTCACGCACCAGTCACCGATTTCCAATCACTTTTCCTGGTCACACCCGGAGGCCTCGTCACCGTTGCCATCAATATGATAAATGGGACGTTTCTTCTCTCGCAACGAAAGCGGCCGACGCACGGTTGATGATTAGGTTGATTGGTTGATGACGGGTGCAGGGGCGGCGGCAGCGGTGGTGACGGCTTCGACTGATGAAAATGTTGCGCCCGACGGTGGGAGGCAATCTTCCGGCATTTATCGAATTCGCTCAACCCGAACTCATTTCAATTAAGATTCAATTGTTCCTCACTAATTCGGTTTTCCTACCGAATGACAACTGCTCCCCCCGCCCGGGCCGGGTTGGTGGAGGTGGTTGGGGGGTGGTTGATTTCCCTACTACAAGGCCCGCCGCCAGCTGGCCCAGCAGCGGTCGTCGTCGTCGGTGGTGATGAAGGTGAAATTTCATCAATCATCTCGAACGCGGCATCGGCGGCTCACATCTCACTGCTGCTCACTCGCTGCTCACGGCACAATCCGCGCAGCAGGCCGCGCGAATCAAATCCAATTTCTAATTGTTACCAACACACTCAAACACCAACGTACGCACACACGCATACACACAAACTCCGGCTTAGCGTTGCCTCGCTTTGTTTACTTATTTTCTAATTAACATTCCCGCTCCGAGCCCGGTACCCGCCCTTCCTGCCCTTGTGGATGTCACCTTTTTCTTTCGCTCCACAATGATGGAACTCTACTCGCCCTTCTCTGTGTTTGTGCTTGATGAAAATCGTTCGTTTTCCGTCGAAAGGATTCCGCCTTTCTGTCTCCCTCTGGCTCTCGGTCGCTGGCACGCACTTCTCGCCACACAATTCAATTAGACGTCCGCCGATAGCGGGGTTCTGGGCCGTCGAGAAAATTGGCTGCCTCCTAAGATGATGCTGGGTGGGTGGCCGGGGATCCGCCATCCGCCGACCCACACAAGATTCCTTTTGCCGCTCGCTCCATCATCATCGTTGTCATTATCATCGGTGGCGACGTCATCGGTTGGCTGTGGCTGCGGCATATTCAATCAGAGCCCAATTTGTGGCTCATTCTGTGGCCCGAGTAACAATCTCATTGTGACTTATTGTTATCTTTTTCGGCCGGATTTGAGCACTCGTTTCCTCAAAGGGTTTAATGAGTCCTCATTTTAAAAAAGCACAAAAAAGGACGAAGGACGACTATCCGGTCCCCGCGGTGGACACGCTATCGATAACCTAACACAAACGTACTTGGGGAACATTTCAGCAACAGCCAAAACTATAAAATTGATTTATTTGTACTCCAATTTTCAAAGCGTTTCCATTTTGGGGGTAAACATTTTCCGAGTAATTAATGGTTTGGGCGAAGCCGGCCCGTCCCATGTTCGTTCCGTGCGCGAATCCTTGCGCCCCTCTGGCCGAAACCATTAGAACCTTTCCGTGCTTCCCAAACACAGCCGGGATCGGCGGGGCTCGATGCTGCGTCTCGAGCGCGATTCCTTTTCCGCTGCAATGTGCCGGTCCTTACGCGAAGCTCTTCGCTGCCTGCAGCAGTAGGCATCGAGCAACGAACGTTCCACAGCCTCTCTTTCTCTCTCTAGATCCTCTCCCCTCTGATTCGCTCTCGTTCGCTCCTTCGCCGCCGCACAATAATGATAATTAAATTTTAATTAAAAATTTATGTCATTTTAACAAGAAGCTTATTAAAAATTGAAGGGTTGAATTAAAATTTTCTAATTAATGGCATTCCGCCCGCGCAACTGCTGCCGACCCGACCGCTTCTCGTACCCCACGCGCAACCCCCGCCTCGCTACATCCTGCCCTCCCCCGCCGGCCGACTCCTCGGTCTGCCGTGGCTGGCATTGCCAATTGCTGCGCGGCTAATGGGATGTTGTTGATTGAAATGGGATGCTACGATTGGCGCGTGGGGTTGCGGTGACCGTGGAGGGTGTTGAGTGTTTTCTGTGGGGCGGAGCTCCAGTTTTAGTCCCCCCCGCTCTCCCCTATCGTGGCTCGCAGGGCCACCATGAGTGCCAAAGTTTCGTCCTGCCCCGTCGGCGAAGGAACAATTTAGGAAGAACGCGTGTTTCGCGCTGCTCCTCGCGTGCTGTCTCCATTACAGTGCGTTACAAGCTTATCGCGCACCGTCGTGGCTGTGGGAGGTTGTTCCGCTTCAGACTTGTGCAAACTGTGTTTGAGTAGTTGGAAAACTTTTAACAAGTTTTGTGCAAATTTGAACATGTGTTCAAGAAGCAATAGTAAATGATGATTGAAAACGGAAAAGTTCTACAACTCACCATATTTTAAAATAAAATGAATGAATGCAAATTAATAGCAATCAGACGTTCGTTTAATTGGTTTGATTTATTGTATCAAACAAGCAAAATCTGAAAAGAATTCTTTCTCTCCCTCTCTTTTCATTTCGTGCTATTTATTTATTATTTATTTATTATTCAAAACAAGCGCAAACCGGGTGTGAGTAGAGTTGTTTGGCTGCGTTTGATTGAGGCAACCGAACCCAACACCCAGGCCAGGCGAGCTCTTACCGGGCGGTCACCCTTAGTAAGGGTTTCGTTAAATTTCAGTCACTTCCCCCGGAACATACCCAAGTCCGTGAGTGGTGTGGTGTTGCCGTCGATGAATATCGAACGGATTCGGCCCGCAAGGATGGCTCGGGTCGCTAGCGCTAGCAAGGTTGCACCGTATCCTGACGGTGGCGTCCAGTTCCGGTCTGTTTACATCCGCCACTGGGCCTTACGCGAGAGAAAGACAGACAGAGAAGGAGAGAGAGAGGGGGCCAGACTCGCGCCTGGAGTGGTCAGGTGCAAAAGGAGTCGTCGGTTTTGAGATTCGTTTTCTTTTATGTTCCGCATGCTGCTGCAGTGAAGGCGAAGGGTTGGAGTTTACTACTGGCCCACCGTCTTGCGCCAAGGTGAGCTGATTCTCTCCGTCTGCCAATAGATTCGTTATCGTTCTTCAGTGTCGGTGGAAAACAGTGCGGTTTTCTACTTTCCTCTTACTCTAAGGTTCGTTAAAATTGGATGGAATCATGGAAAAGTGGTTTGAAGGCAACAACTCTGAGAAATCGCAACGCTCAGCGCATGTTTTGTTTGCGACAAAGGCTTACTTATTACTTCCGCAGTGGTGACTAATTTTCTGGTCCGGCGTGAGGAGCGATATCCGCAAAACCCGGGCAGCCGGGTAGCCGAGAATCATTAAACAAAACGCTGACTAAATGCTGACGCATCATTAGCCAACGGAGCAGCGCCGATTGCGCAGCGCATTTTGTAGACATAAACATCCTGCTTCCGGCATTATCGCTCTCCACAGCACTAAAGTTTGAGCTCCCGTTGGTTCAGAAGCAAAAACGTAGACCACTTGTTGCACATATAAAGTGTTAAAATCACACTTTTGTTTTATAAGAATTACGTTAAAGGGTTGAGTGGAATATAGAATGTTGCAGATATCTCAGAAATCTTCCACCCGAATCACGAAACGGAATGCTGAAACGTATTCGTCATCGTTTCTCTCGGGGGATACGAACCCCGATTCGTCCTGCAATTACAGGCCTCCAAGGTACACCACAAAAAACGGACCAAAACTTCCGAACCAAAGAGATTCGTTCGGTTCCAATCGTGTTTCAGACTCGATTTACCTTTCCTTTGCGCGCTGGAAAATCCGTCTAGAAAATAGCCGGCAACCCACACACACACCCACAGAAAGATGATGGAAATCGGTTGGTGTGGGAAAATCCCCCACCGGCAGTCGGACGGGTCTGCCGTTTCGGCGTTGCCGGGAGGGTTGATGGCGCTCTAATCACTTTCGAGTCGCGTTTCGAGTGGCCATCCGTTGCCGTCCCCAACAAGGATGCCGGACCCTTTCGCGCTGCACCCGGACTTACTGTGACGACCGCGGTTGCTGGATCAATACACACGATTTGATCGAACTTCATTACGAATGAGAAGCAACAAAAACGGACTAAATTGGAGAAATGAATCGCCGATCGTTACGATCGCGCACGGGCCGAGTTTTATGTTTTATGTTGTTTCGGGCCGCTGTGTCGCTGTCTCGCTCACGCCGAATGTGCCTGTTTTCGTGCGTCTCGTTCTCGCGCACATTCGGCTGTTGGTATAGCAACGGAGCGCAACAGCGAACCCGAAAAAGGCTCTCACGAGAGAGAGAGAGCGAGCGTGAGAGTCGCCGCTGCCGGGTTCAACGCTGCTCAGCTCACGCAGCGCTCGCCAGTTCGCTCGTGACGCTCGGAATTGTTGAACGTTTTTACGTCCGTCGGTCGCTGGTGTCGGTTTCCGTTTGCCCACAGTTTTCTTCCTGCACCGCGTGTGTTCCGGTCCCATCTCGCGGTGGTGTCGGTTCCGTCGTGACACATCGCCCTGGCCTGCCCGCTGCCGCAGGAACCGTGCCGTGCCGTGTGCCACTGAATCCTTCCCGTCACGAGAAGCGCGCGTTTTGTTTTTCGTGCGAGCCTTGCTGTCACTTTTCTGCCGGTGTGCGACGGGTGCGCGCGGCTGTGTTCAAAGCGAGTTCAAAGCGCAACACGGCGGCGACCACTGGCTGCTGTTGTTGTTGTTGTTGTTGATGTGCTGTGTGCTGGGTAAAGCGAAAAAAAGTCACAACAAAACGGGCTACGGTCTGAGTGAGTGAAACAGTGAGCGTACCCTGTGGGTGTCTGAGCGAGAAAGAGAGTTGCAATTTATTTGCCGAAAAAGATACCCGTCTGCGTGTGTGTGTGTGTGGCACAGCGATTCGTGTTGTGTGTATTTGTGTTGTCCGAAAAGTAGCAGCAGAAAAAGGCAAAGAGCAAGACGCAGCTGAAAAGCGGGCTAGAGTAATCAAAGCAATCCTCGCTCTGTGTGAAGAAGAGAAGGGGTCGCGCAGCTCACGTCGAGGGCGAATGAGATTGGTGAGAACGAGAGCCGTGCTCGAGAGAGTGAATAGGGCGAGAGAGCACAATCAACGAAATTAAAAGGTAATATTTTTGGTCGTTGTTTCGTTGTTTGGTCTTGGCGGCGCTGGTCTTACCCTTTCGGTGGCCAATTCCTTGCTGTGATCCTGATAAATTCGCAATTTTCGGCAACCGCGCAGTGAGTGAGCGTGAGCTAGACTGTGAGAGCGTCGATGAGACCGAAGAAAAAGGTTCATCCGTCTTCGTCGTCTTTATCCTTTCGCGCGCATCGCGAGATGCTCTATAAGGTCGTCTTTTGATGCGCGTTTATGTGTGTTCCGTTGTGTCGACAACACGCGCGTTTCTTCCTCTCGCTGGGGAGCGAAGAAACCAGAAAGAGAGAGAGAAAGGCAAGTGAGCGAGAAAGCGATAAAGCTAGCGGCCTGCTAACCGGCCCAATGCAAAGAGAGATACCGAGACGGAGAGAGAGAGAGAGAAAGGAAGGCAAAAAACCAAAATGCTTTAATTAATTTAATTAAAATCCTCACTCATTACCGCTGCTGCTGCTGTTGTTGTTGGTTGGCCAGCGCCGGGTTGCCGCGTGCGTTCGTTTGACTGTGCGGCCCCTCCACGTCTCGACTGGCCAACCCTTGCCATAGCGGGGTGGGGGGCTCCACGCTGCTGTGGCAGCCGGGGCCGTTTAATCTTGAGCCTGAGAGCCGCCGGCGGCCGGTCGCTGGCGGGAGGAAAATGTGTTTCCACCACCTTAGGCAGTAGGCCATGCGGCGGCGACCACGGCGAGCTATTTTCCACCGTTTTTCACATATTTATTCGCTTTCGCGTGCGTCGCCGGCTGGGGTGGACTTTTACTTTTTTGTTGTGGAGGTTGTTGCTTGCGTTCATTTGTGTGTTGTTTTGGCTAAACGCGAGACAGATAAAGAAATTGCATCGTTAATTGAATGAGATTTCCTTTCCGCCGTCGTCGTCGGTTTGTGTGGTCGGTCGGGAAAATGTCGGGAATTATTTGCGGCAGCAGGAAAGTGTGCACTTCCTGTGACGATTCGCAGCGCCGTTGAGTCGCGCAAACCGCTATCGAATGAATGTTTATTACTGACGATGATTAATAAGCAAAGAGTGCTGATGGGTTCTATTGTTCTGTTCCGAATATTCTCGATTTTATGTTATGTTAGTTATGAAGTTAAGAAAATTGTGCAAATTTGGGCAGTTTTCTGCAAAGCCGAATCTTTGCCTGAACGAACTCAAAGTACAGTTCCACTAAGGACATGTGCGACTTTTGTGTAGTTTTCGTTTTTGTTCGCACTTGAATGTGATATTGTTTTGTGATAAAGTAATCGAATCAACGTCGGAGTGTCTGGAAAACGCCGGTGATGGAAGGGACGACTCCGTTGATCCGCTATCGTACCGGTTCGTGCTGCTGATATTCGCTAGCCTTCCGGAAAATTTCTCCCGGAGCGACGTGTTCGGGGCGGCGTCGTTGGGAAGAAAGGAAACTCATTCACTAATTGGTTGCTTCTTCGCACACAAAGAGATGATTAAATGGTTAAATAGTGCGGCTATTGGCGTGTGCTCATGGATCACCGCATCCATCACGGAAAAAGAGTTTCCTCCCAAGATGGTTGAGCTTGTGTACGGAAAATGTTCAATCAATTTTTAAAAGCATATTACGATTTGTACCACAACGCGGAAAATAACATATTGATGTACAACTATTTAAAGTTACTCGACTGATGCACTTTGGTCATGGCGTGTTCGAGTTAAATCAGTTGTGACGTATTGTGAGTCTCTCGTCTCGATAAAAACATCCTCTCGATGTTCTGATTTGTTTGAAACTTCCCAGGGAAGGATAAAAGGGAAGCCTTGTTGTGAAACTCCAAAATTTGCGTAATTAAATCATTGCCATGAATCTCGCGACCGAGTCGCTAGTGAGGACACGCGAAAATACTGAATAATTTCGGACAATGCTAGTTACAAAAAAATCCTCATAACCTGTGGCAAATGAAATTGTGTTCACTATGGGAATTGTTGTAATTTCTATCGCTCTCATTCGCGTATCGTATTTCGGGTTTACAGGTTTCATCTCCTTTTTTTAAATCCTTGCTTAAGCCCAATTTTTCCACGCCATTCATACGAATGGTGAGCATTTCAATAATTCGCAAACACACTACGCGGCGAGCGAAAGGAGAGTAACAAAACCTGAATGCAATATCGATATGAAAAATCCATCAATTACGGTGCGATTCGTAGTTGAATTCTAGACGGTTTTTTTTGTTGCCTTTTTGCCTCTACATCCCGACGGGCCTTTGTTGACTACACGGTGTGCGTGCCGCGGCTGTGCTGGCTTGGTGTACGTTTATCATCACGTCCGCTGCTCAGCGTCCCCGACAAAACGCCATTCCAATCCTCTTCGCCTTTCGCCTTTATTTCGTTTGATTCGTCCTTTTATTCAAACACCTGGTACCGAGAACACACACACACGTACGCACAGAAACCGTGTTCCGCGCCAAGTGAGAAAACCCGCTCACTGCCGCGCGCTTTCTCATAGCTCACTTGCCTACTCTCTTGAGTGACTATTCTGCTGCGAGAGAGAAGCAGCTGATGTGTCGTTTGGTGAGAGCGCTTAGCGCGGAGCGAAAGAGAAAGAGAATCGCTGAGAACCGGTGTGAGACCTTCTCACGCACCGTTCATTCCAGCAGAGAGACGGATTCTGCAAATAACAACACATCCAACCCGAACGGTGGCTCTTCTCGTCGGGCCCTGGCGCGAAGCCTTATCCGCCCGCTATTGCTGCTTCCGGTGCGTTCACGCGGTCCCGTCTAACGGTGCCGCCATTCAGTAGCCGCACGGCAACGAACGCATCCGGACGCAACTCTTTGGACCGGACAAAGCCAAGTTTTTCGGACATCACACTCGTTGCAGCGAGGGAAAACAAACGGCGACGAGGGCGACATTCCGTCATCATTTCCGGTCGGTGTTCGCTACGAATCCTTGGCATAATTCGTTGCAGGTGTTTCAGGCTGCCCCCTTTATTTTCGTTTTGAGCCGGTTTTAAGGAGCTTACTTTTAATTTTGTTCAAACAAAGTCCGAATATTTTGAATTATTTGATCTTTTTTCTTATATTTGTTTACTTTAATGGCCAATATCGATCGATTAAGTTGTTCAGTTTAATCGCAAAATTATTTTAGAGCTGAATATCCTTTTTCTTTCCGAATCACTTTTCGTCCATGCGTCTTCAGCCAGTTGTGTGAGATCGCACGATCTCTTGTGATGGGATTTTTATGTTTGTGTTTTTATTATCATTCGCTTCCACCGTTCTCCGGGTCCGCCTATCGGGTGTCAGCATTATGCTTTGTCTTGCCGTCTGTTTTTATAATTTTTTATCCGCACCGAACTGCACTAGCGCGCGCGCGTACCGTCTTCAAACAATACTCCTTCACTAATTGTGTCTTCGTTTTATTCATTCGAAATTTCGGTCTGCTTTATCTCTTCCAGGAAAAAAAACCAGAATCCGTAAAAGGAAAGACCCAAAAAACCCGTTCGACCCAAGAAAACACAAAGCTGTTGCTTCCACATTCATCCTACGGCAGCAGCATCAGAGAAGTGGACCCCCTGCAACGTGCAGGTGAAGCAGCGTGAACGAAATAACGTACAACCGAGTGGGCAAAGCGGCCAAGTAGAAGGTGACAAACGGTTCGAAAAAGTGTCCGAAGAAAAAGGAAAACGAAACCGTGTAAGGGAAAAGGTCGAAGTTAAGATAAGTTCTTACGGTGCGGAGCAAAAAGTGACCCGAGTGCGACAACACAGCGTAACAGCCGCGGGAAAAGTGAAGTCTTGCTATCTGTGTTCCGGTGCTTTATTAAACAAGCAAAACAAGTTTCTCGAAAGAGTAGTGTCCAGCATAAGTGCATTGTATCGAGCCCGATTCAGTGATCGATTCAGAGTGACGCGAAAAGCGACAAGTTTTCGTGAAGCATCACGTCGTAACACTCTTTGATCCTAAATTGAAGTGAATTTGGAACAAGATCAAAAAGTTTGCACTTCTCTCATCGATGGTAAAGGATTGCCACAGCATTCGTGTAAGTATTCATGTGTGTGACATGGCGCAGTGTGCCGTAACTCGTTGACTCACCGTCAGTGCGAAAGAACTGTTCCTGTGATGAAAATATTTATATGATTTTAATGAGAATCAAGATAAGGACCGGGTGACCCTCAGGTCCACTGACCGGGCGGAATAAAATAATAGCCTCTCAGGGCAGCTCACTAGCGAAACACAAACAACCCAACAACAACTTCGATGCAGGAAAGACAAAGCGACATTAAACTAAAACTTTCAACCAAGTGATCGTGAAAAGAACGAATAACGATGCCCCGAAAGACCGTCAAACCGGCAAAGAAAACATAAAATAGTTAAACGACGACTATAGGGAAACAGAAGCACGAGGCGTGTGAATTTCCACGCATAAGAGTTATGCTGCGCCCGATTCGCCGCGCATTATGCCGGTGAGTCGACGAATTAGTGTCAGGCGAGGGCTTGCTTGCGGTAGATAGCAGCTGATAAGGGACCCACTTGTGCAGCGTGTGCAGTTTTATGTTGTACCGTAGCATAAGCATTCGCGGTAGACGGTGAGGTTCGTCGTCTGTTTGCAATCTTTCAACTCGGGTGTGGCTCGAGCCGATTCCGTGCGATAACATTCGCCTCCGTCGTTCCCATCATCGATTACGATAAGAACTGCAGCAGCTGAACTGCAGAAGGGCTGCGTTGTGCATTCCTTCGTCATTCGCCATTTAACTGACACCCGTGTGTCGCGAAACGGCGTAGTATTTTGCAGCTGCAAAAACCCTACGCCACTTCGCCCGAAAGTGGACAAGATAAGTCAAAAATTCGAAGCAACGGTTCGTCTGGCTGTAATGCTACCAGTGAATCAGCAGCCCAGTAGCTGGGCTTTTTTTGACGATTCTAGAAGATTGACTCTCCGGAAGGGCCGATAAAATAACACGTATTCCGTTGCGGTTCGCGAATGATTTTCGAAAATATTAAATTTTAACTCGTGTCTCTCTCTCTCTATTTTTACTTTTTGCCTTTTAGAAACCATCCTAAGGACGAATATCATCAACTTGAACGAATACGCGCTCATAAAAACAGTGTTCGGTGAATGGTTTGGTTCGGTGTACGGTGAATATCCGTTAGTGACGTTAGTAAATCCTTCCCACGTCCGCGATCGCGATCACGGGTGATTCGTGCGTCCCGCTCTTTAACCGAAACGTTGCGCGCCTGGTCGTGTGTCTCGTCGACGGAACGACGCCGTTACGACCAACGCGAAACCAAAAATCCGTCAAACTGGCCGCGTCAATAGCAATGAATCCCCACTACCATCCGTACTCGGATCTGTCCTCGCCCCACTCGCCCAGCCCGGATAACGCCGGCAGCTACTCGCAGCTGACCCCGCACCACAATGGTCACGGTGGCGGCGGCGGTGGTGGCGGTGGCCCCAACTCCATGGTCAGCCAGATGGACGGCCAGCAAGGATTCCATCAGATGAACAGCGGCAACGGCGGTGGCCCCGTTAAGCACTGTGCGGGATGTGGTGGTAAGTTGCGCTTTCGATTCTTTTGTAAATTTTGCGCCTTTTTCGGCGGATTGGCGGCTACTTTTAAAAACACAAACTCCATTCTCGCTCCGCAGGCAAAATCACGGAACGCTTCTTCCTGCACGCCCTCGATCGGTATTGGCACAACTCCTGCCTGAAATGCTCCTGCTGCGGCGCGATGCTGGCCGACATCGGTTCCAGTTGCTACACCCGCAGCGGCATGATCCTCTGCAAAGCGGACTATTCGAGGTGGGTGAAACAAACGCATTCGATCGACGCAATTCACCTCCTGGTGCCAAAACAGCACCCGGACCTCTAGACGCTTCGATTCCGTCGATTTAGCAGCATCTATGCGTGACGCACACAAAAAACCCAGGTCCTGTAATTCGATAGGCCGCCCTGCGGTCGACCGCGCCACGCCGGTTTTCGCCTGCCATCCTGCGGATATGCTCCGGTCCGCAATGGGACTCGGGCGGAGGGATGGCTGCGTTTCTTAGGCCACAAGCCACAAGAAGGACGGGGATTATTCATTACTACCACCGCCTTGAGCGCAACACTTGAGAGCGGAGACCGTTAATGATCGTCTCGGGCCACGGGCGGGTTCTGCCGTGTCTGCGAACCTCGCCGCCGGAACAATGAGCTCTTGTCCGTCAAGTATCAAAAATCGGACCCAAAAATACACACACCGTGCCGAGCGAAGTCTTAGATGTGCCTATTTCGTTCTTCACCGCAACGAACGCACGTTCTCAAGATTTTCAGGTTTCCAGGCTTATTCTGGTTTTGGGCGCGCGGGAGCGAGAAAGAGAGAGCGGACCAGACCAGAAATCAAAACAAACCCGAAATCCAACCGAAATTTGATCCCATTCATGGCCGCGCGAGGTTTTATGTTTCCGTCCCATCGCGGTCGCCGCCGCCGCTGGATTCTAATTCTTCGAGGCGCTGTGGGGGTTTGCTGGAGCTTAAAGGAAGCGAGGGTCGTGTGCTAGTCAGCGTGTCCCAGAACGCGTGTTTGTTTACCACTCGCGAGCCCGAGCGCTTTGGGAGTAAGTTATGTCGTGTTTTATGGTGTAGAGTTGCGCTACGCAAATTAATCCAAAAAGTGCTCCAACTTGGCCTAATCTTCCGGGCTCGCGCTGAGAGATGCTGGTTCGGGGTCCGTTCAGCTCACGGAATCATACTTGCCCGACGGGTTGCGCTAAAACGTTGACGATGTTTTAGCTCATTTACTTAGAATAATCGAGTTCTTTTTTTTTATTTGGTCCATTATTTATGCTCCTCGTCTAGACGCGCGTGTGGAATGCGTTCCGTTCCGTCCGTCGGTGTCCCGATCTTGCTTCCTGTAGAAGAGCGAGAGATGGCGTCATGCGTACGTGCCCCGGAGGCCAGTGAGACACAAATAGAAATAAAAAAAATGGACTGTCCTCAACTTTTCCATCCCAGCCCAGCCCAGAGTCCGGGCGGGTATCCCTCGGGACCGGAAGCATAGCACAGAGCATACGCGCGCACACACAGGCACCCAAAATAAGATCCCTTCCCCTCGAGCCGGGGTCGATTGAGTTTATTACTGCATCAAGCTAATTACGAAATTGTGCCACGACCCCAGGGCTGCACTGTTCCGGGAAGACACAACTGCACGGCACACTCAGCAACATTGGGAACCAAGTGACACGTGACGGCTTTTAGCCGATGGGGAGGTTCCCGCATGTTTTTGGGAAGTTCGGACGCTGGAAGTTTTATGCTCCACGGTTCGGGGGCTGCTGCTGGCATCAGAATTTTATGTGGTGATGGAACGTCCGGGACACCCGGGCCACCAACCCCTGGTCCCCGGTTCCGTGACCTCTGCCTGGCGGAACGACATCAGGTCTGCAGCTCACGAACTCTTGGTCACGGAGAGAGAGAGAGAGAGAGAGGGTCAGAGCAATTATGATCGATCAAGATTGACGACCGACGGTCTCTATCCGCCCGTTGCCAACCCTTCTTGGAACGTGTCTTTGGGGGGTTGCTTTTTTTTTTGAACAAGTTCCTTCGTACGCTCTTCTTCTTTACTAATCCGCACGACTCTGGCCCGGAGGCCGTCGGCAGTTCCCCAGTAAGTGGTTGAAAGCTCAGCCAAAGCTATAGCCCGAGAACCCCACAGTGAGAGTGAGGCTTCGCTTTTGTGGCTTTCCCGTCGGCTAGCGTCCTCAACACGTGTGTCCCGTCGCCGCCACCAACCGGGTCTGGCTGGTGGTCGTCTGAGTAATTGAATCATAATACTGCTAATTTAATTAAGAAAATGTCAATTAGAAACTCTTGGCAGACTTGACTGGCTGGTGAGGTCTCTTTCCCGGGCCGGCGGGATCAGCGCGCGTCTGGCGCGTGTGCTCTGCTCCTGGGAAAGGGTGCTCTGCGCTGTGGTTGAGGTGACGAAGGGAGAATCACCCACACATGGCCCCGGCCGGCTTCGGTTCACACACGCAAACGCAGTACGAACCGACCCGGGACTGGTCCTTCGCTTTGGGCTGGATTGAAAAGTATCCCAGGACGAGGATGAAAATCCCTAAAAATATTCTAATTGGATTGGTTCACCAAATCGTCTGCGCCCTTCAGAAGGGGAGCGTCCACCCAAGGAGTGGAGTCCCTCATTCGGCCACTCCGCGAGCTCCACGAACTTATCAATCGTCTCGATTTCCGGTGTTTTGTTGCGCCCAAAGTTACTCGCTCCGTTAGGTTCGTTATGCCCGGTGGCCGATCGCTCCGGCTCCCCTTTGCTGAATGGGGAAGTCTTGCCCTTGCCTTCGATGTGAAGCCGGCAAATGGTGTTGCGTGCTGCGTGCTTGACTTCCCCACGGAGACACAACTGGCGCGCACCACCTTTCGGCATCGGCAGATCGGCTGGCTGGCTGGCTGAAGTGTCAATCGACGACGTGTGGAGGAGTTTCCCGACCTCGGTGTGTATGGGTGCGGGACTCCCTTAACGAACCTTAGAACCCGCGTTCGCTCGCCAGCAGCAGCCCTCGCCAAGGAAATGGCAAAATGATTCATCAGCCAGCCACCACAACCGACGTGTACGTGTACGGATGTGTGTTTGCGATGTTGGTCCTTTTCGGCCGTTTTTTTTTTGGGCGAACTTCATCCGGCACCAACCGGGGGAAACACATTCAATCAAGCTTTACATTCTTCGGACGCCATCGCCCGGGCTGCTCATCAGCAGCGGCCGGTGGTAATCCGCTTTCGTCCACCGGACAGTGGGGGGAGATGCCTCGGAACGCGCGTCGGTCGCGGTTCCGGTTTGTCGGGGCCACCACGACATGGCCGGCCGCCCCCCGGTTCTCGCTGATTGCGACGTTCATCAGCGCACTCGTCGTCCAGTAGTCCCTCTGGCGGCCAATTGGGATGTGGACCATTGCAATATGATTTCAATTTTTCTTCCCCACACATCGATGGTCGCCATCGCCAGAAACATTGTGGCGTTTGGCCGAGCGCATAGTAAAAAGAAACGACAGGATTCGTGCCTCGGCCAAGAAGCTCGAATAAGAAAAGGGACATTGCTGACATTCCTTTCAATCACCCTTCGATGCCGCCGTGTCATAAATCAGTGTGTGTCCTTCGTAAGACCCCGGACGTCTAATGATGCGGTCCCGAAATTACATAGTTTCTAACGAACGAACAGTGACCAACGGAAAAAAAACGTCGCCCTGGGTTTTTTGTAATGCAAATATATTTTCATCAATCATTCCGCGTCCGGTGGTGATGTGATTGACCTCTAGAAGCGGGAAAAAAGTGGGACCCAAATTCTTTCTCACCCCAAAAAAAAGCCTGAAAAAGGAAATGCGAGCCTTGGTGCGCTGCGCCATTACTACTTCACCTTCATTACGGCGGGCCTTTTGGACCTGCTGGCTGCGTGGTTACCGTGGGTCTCAATTGTTGCTAATCAACGTGTGCAACAATGCAAACTCTAATTGCACCCAGCCAACCCGGCCCGACATTTCGGCTGAGCCACAAACGCACCAATTGTGGCGATTTGTTTCCAGCGCCAGCCTCTGTTCGTTTCTCTCTCTCTGTCTCTCCGCTACTTTCCCTTCGATGGTCGATCGTCGTCCACCAATTAGGGTCGAACAATGTAGTCGTAATCAGTGGCGGGATGATTAGGAGGGAGCTGCGCAGTTGCACAAATGCACCGAGGCATCGAGGTTCGGAATTGCATCTTACTACGGGACACACAATTCGAAATCAATATGTTTATAGAGCCCGGGCCGGGTTCCTGGCCCGAAGCGGACACGATAACGAATCGGTTCCGAGAGGCACCTTCGCTAATGATGGCCTAAACTGACGAGGCGGCGGTCGTGCCGGGCTCCGATCAATCAATTCCCACATTCTGGGCGCCCTTAAGAAACGCACGATCGTTCGCCGTGTGCTGCGCTTTTGAGCGTCTTGTGCCGGTATCATATCTCACCCCGCCAGCCCTTCCTCCCCCCGCCCGCCGTCTGCCTTCTTCATTTCGGGGCGGCCGCGATCGGTGGCGGCGGCTAATGATGCTACAATGTTGTGTTCTGGTGCGCTGGTCACCCACCACGTGTCGACGGCAGGGCGAACGCCGAAGAGAAGCGTATTGCGCGCAAATTAAAAAGAGGTGGCCCCCACTAATCAGTGCGCTTAATGAACCGGAGCCGGAGCTGGCTACCGGTTTCCGTTCCTTGTTCCCCGTGACCGTCGGCGTCGCTGAACCCGATCGGATGCAGTTTGATTGGACTTTGCGATAAGACGGAAGACGCGACCCTATTGTAGGTCCAGCGCAGCGGCGGCGTGTTAATTGCGGCGGAGCATTGTTGCGCTTATCGGCGTTCGATTAGGCGACTCGCCTAGAAGCCCGAAGTGGCCCTTCTATGGTTGGATATGGAGACAATATAAATTACCTGGCGATTGTTTTCGTATTTATGTTAATGTAGCTCATCCTGTAAAATGCATCCAGGTTTTATGGAAGCGTCTAGTACACAAACCCGACGCACAAAAAAGTCTCGAATCGAATCGAGTGCGGCGAGATAAGATCATCAAGATCTTACCACCGCCGGGGACGAAGAGAATACTTCCAATTACGAATGCAGTCCTGCCCGCTGCTGTTCCTCCCCTTCTGCCGGCCTCCCGGAGGAGGCTCCGGACGGGTTTCCCGTAATGAGCATCGAGTTCTCTTTCCGCCGCTCATCCGTCATGTTTTTGGCCCGACCAGCCCGGATGGCGCAGGGTGGTTGGTTCCCCGAGCTGGTTGTGTTGGTGAACGTTCGAAACGTGCTCAAATTAGCAAATATACCCCCAATTTGAGGCACCGGCGGCTGCAAATTGAAACATTGTAACCACGCCGCAAATTGCGGGTTCCGCGTGCCCCGGGGATCGTGATCGGAGCCGACGGGTGAACCGAATGGACTGACGGGGAAGGCGGGGTCCTAGGATAGGATAATTACGGATGTTTGTGGTTCCATTAATTAAATTACGAGCCGGCCACAACGAGGCCGCCGGATCGCTGTCGCCCGTTGGACACTCGGCCCACGATGATGATGATGATGGGTGATGATGCGCCCGCACACCATCATCCGTTATGTTACACCGATCACCGGTCGTCAATGGTGGTGGGTCGGTTCCGATGCGACCCCAGCACGAACCGACAGAAAGTGCGTTTCTAAATGCTGCACTCGAGTATAGGTCCAAAGCACAGCCCGCCGCATATTCCTTTCGATCACGGCGTTTGTTTGCGCAAAAATGAAATCGGTTGGGTGGAAATTATGAGACATTTTCCGTTCCTTTCTTCTGCTCAACTAACTCACCAACATCATCCCCGGGCGTTCGTCCTTTCTTTTATCGCCCTTGACGCGAGGGTGTGATGGCCCTTCGTTCGTCCCTTCTTAAACGGTTCTTGAACGAGACGCCAGACGCCAAGAAGCGCTCCCCGGCCGCCGATCGCCTGCCCTGCGCTAATGAAAGCAATCAAATGTTGTCTGTTTGTCGCGCGAATAATGGGGCCGCGAATTTCCGTGCGCGAAAAGAAACAGAAAACACCGGGACCACCGGAAGCAGGAAGTGATCCCGATGCCCGATGCCGTCAAACCGGCAACGCACAACCGCGCCGCGCTTCGTTAGGCCGCCGCCGCTGATAATGATGATGGTGGCGGCTGGTGGTGGTGGACGGTGAAGCAAGATGTGAACGCGCGCACGGCCAACATTAAAGCCTTTAAACACTCTCGCCGCTGCTCGGGCGGTGTTATGAAACTCGTTATGCGCGCGCCCGGTGATAATGACGCGAGCATATCCTTTCGCTTGGTGCCCTCCGGTTTTGTTTGATTTGATGCTGTTCCCCTCGCTCATTATGCCCGACGCCCGACGGCGAGTTCCGAGGCGCCGGGACAGCAGGAGGGGAGAGCACAATAACCTTTAATTCCTCCGATATACCCCCTCGATGTGCGTCGTCGTGACGCAAGAAAAATAATAACTTTAATTGCATCCTTTTTTTCTCCAGCGGTGTTGGGGACTCCGTTTTGTTTGAAGTATTTTTTTGAAATTAATAAACACACGGCCATGATGGCGGAGCTAAAAAAGGTCCTAACTAGGTTTGCTCTCGACCTCGGAGGTCCGACTAGAATTCAATTTGTTCGCTCTGCAACCTGTGCCCGGGGCCCCCGGTTCAAATGTTGGCCTATTTTTGAGTGCACCGAAAAACCCATAGTTTTCCTGGCGGCGCGGTGCGCAACTTTATCAGCGGCCGGCCGGCCCGATTGTTTGCCTAGTCATAATCAATCACGAGCCTCACGTTTTTATGGAATTTATTGGCGGCCGGTGGCTCGGAGCGCGCCGGACAATTTGTGTTTCCCGCGAGTGTTGCGCTTTTTCAGTCCGTTTTTCCTCGACTTCGGCTTCGGTCTGCGGATCTAATATCCGCGCGCGCTGGGTGTCCAGGTTTGTCCGCCGTCCGCCTCGAAAAGCGGGAAAAAAGGGCCGCGGTGAACGTGTCAAACAAATTGATCGGCAGACCACGCCGGTCCTGCGCTGGGCACCTTCGGGTGCGGTGCGGTGCGCGTATCGCGTGAAATGAAGTCACAGAAATTCAATCAATCTTTTGTTTTAATCCGCCACGGTACTTCTCACGGGCAGTGCGCCGCGATCCTCTCGAAGTGTTCGCGTCCCGGATTTTATGATGGATTTTGGGCCGCGCGCGTACCGTTCCCACTCGTGCTCTGCAGGTTGTGTAGTGCTATTCCAATTAGTGCAGGGGCTCTGCGACAAAAGGACCTCTCTAAACGCGCTCCCGCCGGAGTTTGTTAGCTGTGGTGTGCATTGTGCGCTATCCGGCTCTCACCGTGGCGTGGAATTAGATCGTGGCGAGGGAGGAGAGCGGGGACCGAATGCACCCGATGACGACGACGACGACGACGTGCTGGGCACTCTCGAGGGCCACGCGTTGCGAATGCATTTGTGTTCTGCTTTTTTTTGACCGGATCCTTACCAATGGCAGAGGGGCCACACCAAACGAAGGAATGCGATCCGTGGTACGGCAAGGGCAGTTTTTCGCACCGGACCCGAAATCTGCAATAAGAACCAGCACCACCATCGAAATGACCATCGACCTGGTGGTGGTGCTGTGCGGGGTTCTAAACAATATATGAATTTTTTAATTTGATTTTTAAACGAACTACGCGAGTGTGCACCCGGCAGAGAGTAGTTTGGCAAGGACGGTGGAACCCCTTGACGCGGCACGTGCGGACCGCCGCGAGGTCGCTGATATGCAATTAGTTTAAGGGATTGTTCCACCGGCCCGAAGTGCAATAATGAAAATCGGAGGCCTATGCGCGAGTGCCCGGTGGCCCGGACGAGGGCTGTGCCCAACAGTTTTTGTGTTCTGTCGACGCCAACGAGTCCTTCTTAATAAAATCATTTGGAAATCGTCGCCGGTGCTTCCAACGGTGGCATTGGCGATCGACGACCGCTTGCATGTGTCATCCGGCTGAGAGAGAGAGAGAGAGAGAGAGAGAGAGACCGGTACTTGGCACGGAGCTACTCGTTTTGCAAATTGTATAACAAAATCTAAATTTTAATAAAAAACATCCAAAATTCCGCACTAGATGCCGTTGCTACTGATACTTCTGAATTGTCGAAATTAAGTTCTTCATCAAGCACCAGCGCAGGGTGCTGGCAGCCTTAGGGACAGCCAGTTCGGACAGTGGAAAACCCTGGATTCGAAAGGGGACTCCAAAAAGGTCGAAGGACGAACTGAAACCTCTTTCACTGAACTCGGTTTGATTTGGTTTTAATTGGAAAAACATAATACTCTCGCTCTCCCTTTCTATCACTCTTTCTTTCTCTCTCTGTCTCGCAAGTCCTGCCATGGTGGAGTGAATGTAAAACACCGAAACACCAATGTTTCCCTTGCAACATTCGCTCAATTAATTAAAACATTCGTTCGTGATGTTCTGCATTTATGGGCCCCGGCCCCAAAGCATAACTTAATGCTATTAGCTTCCACCGACCGCCCACGGACGGGCCCACTGTGAACTATCGGAAAAGTGTGATCAATCAATTGCTTCCCACCAAAAGCCGGCGCGCCTCCCGGCTGGGGTCGGTGGCTTAATTGACATCTTCTGGGCATTGCATTTCAATTAATCCGCCGGCAGCACAAGGATCATCACCCTCAGTAACACGGAATTCGATCGAATAAATTTAATTATTCACTCGAAACGCCACCAGTGCACCACGCCGCCGACCTCCCGAGGGAATGTAACGAAAACCGGTAAAGTCATCCAAAAAAAATGTTGCTCAAAATTTAATTCCTTCCATTATCCGATCGCGCTCTCTCTCTGTCTCTATGTGGCCAGTTCCTCTCATGTGTGGAAAATGTTTGTGTCTGGAGAAACTGATGCTTTGGGCCACATAAGCGCGCCCTTCCTTCTTCTACAGCCAATCGTCTTGATGTAGGGGCGGCCAACGACGTGACCAACGGCGGTCAGTATCCCGACCTCCACGGTCCCTTAATCTCACTATCTCTCTGTCTCTTTCGTTCTCGCTGTTGCGGTCGGGAAAATTTCGATTCGCTTTTTTTGGTGAGAGTTTTGACGTTCTCCCCATTGCGGGCTTTTCTAATTGACGAGGGTTGACGTCGGTTACCGACTCGAAGCTGTCATTCGTCTCCCGTTCAATATCGTCCCTCTCCGGAGTCCGCGCCCTTCCAGAAGGATAATACTTTAATTTCCCTGCTCTCATTGCCCGTGATCCGGCTAACCCGATGCTGCATCGGATCGGAGCGCGCCAACATTGACGGATGAAGTGTAATTGGTTTTGCTGCTTCACCTATGCCACCGAGAGAGACGGGCTGTGTGGTCGTCGTGGGGTTCAGTTTCCCTTGAGGGACCACCAATTTGCGCCCCCGTCCCCGGACATCGACCGCGGCCTCTTCGTCCTGGGCTTCCTGCATCAACCTTCGTCCCTCGTACGGGAAGGAATAAAAAAGTCCCTCTTCCTCTAAGCCTTCAATCTTGGCACGGGGGTCCCGTTGGAACGTAATCAAATTGTGTTGGGTCCTTTGGTGAGATGTTTGGTGGTCCTGCGAAGAACTTCGAAGCGAATTTTCAATCCCAACGTGAGAAGTTACAGTCGGTAAAAGAGCGAAAGTGTAGCATAAGCCACTCGACAAAACTCCCAGCCGTGGCGCGTGTCCCCGAGAAACAGTCCTCGACTGCACTTTTACTGTGCATGAAAACGAATCAAAATACCATTAAAAGCTTTCAACTCGCCAACACCCCGTAATCCTTCTTCTCACGACCCAATTAAATGTTACATTGATGCAAGTTTCACTTCGCCGCACTCTCTCTCTCTCGCTCTGTTGTGGGTCCCGTTCGTCCTCGGCGTGGCAGTTGCAGCTGTGCAGCTGCGAATGCAACCGCTGGCTCCACGAACGGTGGGGCGAAAGAAAATGGGTGGAAAATTAAGCAACAATTCATTGGTCGCCCTGTTTCGCTCGCACCAACGCCGGGCAATAATTGCACGTTGCAACGCTGCAATTGGCGCTCCTGGGGCCGACCCCCGAGACGCACCGCGTCGTCTTGGCGACTTTTTTGCTCCGAAGCAATGGGCAGGGACAAGGCGCAAAAACAGGACACACTGTGCACAATTGATTTGTTTCGTTTGTTTGCCGCTTGTTATGCGGCGGGGGGACCCGTCTCGATTCGCCGGTCCGAAGGGGCTAATCACGGCTTTCCCGATCCCCGTTTCCCCGTGGCCAAAGTTTTCACCTGAACTCTCGCTGTTTTCGGCCACCACCGAGGGCCCGAGCACCCCGTTATTACCCCGAACCTTCTCGACCGGCGTCTCCCGAATCGGAGCGAGGCAGAAAAAATCATAAATTACCAACAAACGAGACCCGAAGCTACGCACCCGAAGCTGGGTGTGGTAGGACGTGCGGGCCGCGGGCCTACACAATGTGCTACATTGTGTGTTGGGCCCCTCGTTCCCGAGGGCCCAGGGATGCCCGCCCCAGTCGGCTAAGTATAGTCTTTAGGGAGCCTCGCCCCACGACTGCACCGTGACCTCTCGCGGGGGTCCGGTGCTGGTGGCAGAGTTCAGATTTGTTTTAATTTGCTCTTCGACACGTTTGCGATCTCTGATTGCCGGTCCCCGCCGGTCGGTTGGGGAAAGTTGGAGCTTGGCAACAACACCCGAGAAACAGCGTGCGAGGCAAGAACCCTGCCTTCGTTCCAGCGGAAGGAGCAACAGAGTGTGGCCCCGAAATGCAACGCCGGGGGACGAGTGCAACCTCCTGGCCCGGCCGCGGAGATCGGAGCCGCGTGGCCTCGCATAATGCGTCGCCATCCTTATGGCGCACGCAAATTGTGTGCTGAATGATTGGGGTTCGTTAGCGACTAATGAGGAAAAACATCAGGAAGAGCCGAGCCGAGCCGCGCACCGGTTGGTAGGAAATCCTTTTTCTTCGGTTCCTGCTTTCGCCTCCTCGCTGTGCCATCGATCTTCCGGTCTGCTTATATTTTTTGCGCTCTTTGCGCCGGGTTCGTCGGCGTTGTTACGACAACACTTCAATTGATTGTTGTTCCTACGCATGTTCCGGCATTATTGGGTAGAGCGCGACGATGACAGATGATGTCGCTCTATTATCAACCAGTGGCGGCTTTATTGGATGCATTTTTCTTTTATAATTGCATCCGCCGCCGATTGCCAACTTTTGACAATTCATTTCACTATCTGTCCGTGTGGGTGTCAGTCATCTGTCTCTTCTCAATATTAGACTTGTGAGCCGTTTCATACATCACGACGTTCCCGGTGGCATGCTCATTATCAATTGTGGTGTACGAGAAATCGATGCCGCCGCAGCAGCATATCGGGAACACGGTGCCGTGTCCTCCGCCGTCATATTCATGGCAATTTAATCAATTCACCGGCCCAACAGGTGAATCTTGGCGTGTGGCTCCTCGGTCTCGAGTTGAGGTCCTGAGCGATAATTCAATTAAATGACGCGCTCCACCGTACCTGCGCTCTCATCCGACAGACAAAACCCACAAAATCCCTTCAGCAAATGAACCTAAATTCAATCAGCAAAATTAGCTCAACATGGAATCATCATCCAACACCCCCCGACACACAGCGAGAGAGAGAGAGAGAGAGGGTCGTTGGGCGGGCGTGATCATCATCATTACACAGTTATTCATTGCCAAGCGTTTGGTATTGTTGGCAAGAAGCAACCATCGTCATCGGGCTCCTCTGCGGCTACGGACTAGACTGCGGACCGGAGATGGTAAACCATCGAGACGAAGAAAATTGATCCCAAGCCGACGAGCACACAGGACGTCCTGGGGGGAAGAACCGGGAGTGCGAAAAGCGCCTGCCTGAAACAAAGCCCGGTGGTTCCCTCTCGGATGCAGCAGTCGAGGGCCCCCCCCGAAGGAACCTTTCTTCCCGATGGCTGGCTGCACGGCTGCCGGTGCAGCAGTCGTTTTCGTTTCTATAATCTCTAATGAATTTTCACCACTCGCTCGCTCGCTCGCTCGCTCTATCTCTCTCGCTCTCACGCGTGAGTTTTCCGAAAACATACGGCCGCAAAGTGGAAGTTTCCCCGCGGTAACCCAACGCCGCCCATCATCGCGGCATCATCATCAGCATCCAATCTTCGATCGTTCCAATTTATATCGTCAGTGAGTGCGCTCGTCCCGACCAGGAGGCTGTAAAATTCCGACCGGGAACTGATCGAGCTTTATTGACCAGCAGTCAGCAGCAGCCCCGGCTCTCGGCGCAGCTTGGGAAATCGTCGGGAAGAGATTGCGAAATCCCATTCGCCGTGCGCCTTTTCTTCTCTCGCTTCTGTGCCGTATCCTTTGGTGGATGTAAATTTGTTGCCTCGCCTGTTCCGCCGCGAGACACAAGGAACCACGGGAAGGCACAAGGTTTCCGCGCAGCAACCGTTCATCCTGCGAGGCAACCGAAACATGCGATAAAATTAATTTAAGTGATGATAAATGGATGCGCCCGGACGAAGTTGGTTGGTTGTGAAATATCACTGCCAGTGCGCAATTAGTTTGGCGTCTGCCCCTTTCGGCCACAAGAAAACGACCCCGAGAGGACCGCACTGTGCCGAACGGGAAACTTTTAACGATATTGACGGATAAGATTTGTGAGTCACCGTGCGCCTCCATCGGAACTCGGGGAGATAATAAAATGAAAAGATGGAGCGACAGAGAGACAGAGAGAGAGAGAGAGAGTGAATCCATCGAAAGCAGACACTGGGATAAGAGCTATCGAGAGTGCACTTCGAAAGGAAGCAAACATCGGGAGCGGCTTAACTCCCCGGAGAGTTCCACCCTGTGCCGAATGCTCCTGCTGCTGGAGCATAGCGCAGGCAGCAAACGTATGGCTGTGGTTCGGTCTGGCACCTGTTTTTTCCTTCCAATCAAATCACTGCATAATTGTGTGAGGGTCATGGAACAAAACCCGGTTGAAGGCTAAGGAGAGTTTCCCATTCGCCCAGTCTCCCGAAGCCGAAGGACACCGAGAGCAGATTTCTGGGAATGCTGAGGATGATCACTCTTTCAAATTCCGTTCCCACCAGCACACTCTGAGTCTGAGTTTCTCGTTTAATTAAAACTATCTTCAATCTCGTACAATTGCAACTAAATTACCAGCTCTCTACCAGCTCGTGTCTTCTGCGCCACAACGCCAAAGGACTCCATTCGTCTCCCGTTATTAAGCAGTGATCCCTGCCCAAGCCGTCAGCCGTGTGCCGGGCGCAGAAACAAAGCGCAGTAATCAACATTAAATCGGAGCAACAATTGCCACAAATTATGGTGCGATGATATTAAGCTTCATTTTTCAACCTCTCGACTGTCGTGGAGTCGTGCCGCGTCCCGTCCCGCCCGGGGTTGCTCTGCGCCCCTCGCTCATCTGATCGGCCCAGCAGATTCTTCTTCTTTCTCATTCACTCCCGGGACCACCATGCGGCTGGCTCCTATGGACCATCATTTTGTCGCTCTAATTCTCGCTCCGTTTCTCCGAGGGCTTTCTTGGCGAATGTAGCCTCAAGATGGAATGGGAACAGTTGGATGGGTGTCGGGGTCGAAATGCGAAGACCATTAGGTGGAGCTTTATTAAATATGTTTCCTCTTTTTTCTGTGCTCGACAGTCGCACGACAGTCAGCTACCCGTTGGTGGCCAGCCGGGTCAGAATCGGTAACGATCACGAGACGATGAAGCGAGAAGCTGGGCTGCCCAGTGGGCTGGTGTCCCCAGCATGGCTACCATTATTAATAACCTATTTCGCCACCAGAGGGTCTGTTGGGGTGCGCCGTACGTCAGTTGCCTTCGCCTGAGAGTCTGTTGATTAAGGTGCGTCGATTGTCCTGCGAGATCTCCACGGAAAATGGCTGACAACAGCTGATAACGTGTCAATGGACATTTGTTCAACTTTAATGTAATTATTTCAAATAATTATCTCTTCTGTTGATTAAATAAATAATTTCCTGTTAAGTGTCTTTGAAAAGCCATTCGCAATCACGTTTCGCAAACATTAACACACTTTAAGCTCAGCTTAGTACGTCGGTGCAACCGGTTGATAAAAATCATCGTCCTTCATGATCTGGCCCCAGTCATCCCCATTGCCTCGCCCCTCATCATCATTATCGTCGTGGTCGGTCCCACCTGGTGCCACACTCACTCCGCACTCCGCGCTCTTGCCTTTCCGGTGCCCGACGTGGCGCAAGGACGAAGCGAAAATTTCGTCCCCATTCATGGAGCGCCCGTGTGTCATGATTTTCAATCACACAATTGTATTTGATTTTCTATTCCTGCAACTTTTCTATGGCACATTAATTTGTGCCGCCGCCGTCGGAGCGGACGGAGCAACCGGAGCGTTGGGCTGATGACTGGTGTGGTGTGCGTCCTGTGCGTGTCTGGTGTGTGTTGGTGTTCCGGACGGCACGGGACGTTCCTGTTTCTCGTCGTCGTCGTCGTCGGAACACCAAGCCCCCCAATTGCTGCTCCGTCCCAATGTTAGTGCCATTTTGCTGGCGTACTTTTTGTGCGCCACTAGTTTTCAAATCACTTTCCCAGATCCTGGCAACCAGTGACGGTGTCCTCCGTCTCGCCGCATGTACATCTCGGGAAGACCCCAAGAAAATCTCGTTCGAGGAACGCCCGGAGGAACTTTGGCCCCAGGAAGGCCTTTACATTTTTCCTCGTTTGCTCTCGTTCATCCAAATTCATTCCCAAGGTGTCTGTCTCGAGTTCCTGTCTCGCTTCCATTCGGGGCAGGGGCAGGGCACCGTCGGGGCAGGAACATTCCGAAGCGACAGAAAGTGATGCCGTGCACAATTATGATGTGATTGTGATCATGATTCGATGTGTGGCATCCTTCTGGTTATTTGGAGATGAGCTGTGCGGCTTCCAATGTTTTACTACAAATACACATAAAAGGTGCACAGCTTGAAGAAGTGACTCTTTGAAGCGATAAAGTAGAGAGTCCAGCCCAGTGGCGGAAAGCCAACGAAGGACAATCCCGAAAGCTCCGGCCGCGGCCGCTCATCTCCGGTAACCATAATAATAACGCTCTACAGTGTCGACTGCCACTGATGTTGTGGCGATGTTGCCACCACCGCCGCGCACTCACTAGCGACGATGATGATGATGATGGCGATGACGGCGAATGATGGTGGTTACAACAATAATAATAATAATCGACATCGTTAGCCGGTTGCCGTTGGTATCCGCCACCGCCATTCTGTGGCCACGGGCCCCATCCACCGTGCTGCCGTGCCCGTGGAACGGAGCACACGGAGAGCACCGAAGCTTAACGATTGTTGAAAGGTGACGAAGATTCTTCATCTTTAGCGAGCTGCTGGCCCCCGACTTGGTTCGTTATTATTATTTGTTGTGCCGCTCCACACACCAGTTCCGCGCCCCGGTCTCTGCTGCTGGGTCGATGATTATTGCTAACGATTACTCGCCCTCTGATTGCGGGATAGCCTTTCTCACTCTCACTACTACCGGTGAATCCGACAACCTGCTTGACAACTTGCCGCTTATGCGGAAGCATAACCGGTGGAAAACGAATTTTGTAAATTGATCAGTTTTTAGTCTATCTCGCGCGAACGCCTGAATGTCTCCCGGAGTTGTCGGTGTCAATCCTTCTTTTGTTCGGAAAAGCCAAAAAGCGTATCCTTTAAGTGTGTTGCATCGCTCGGCAGAATGCCGCCCGTTTGACGATGTGTGCATCGCTCGGCTGCTGTACTTGAAGTCCTGTTCTTCCCAGACAACTCTGCCCTCACAGCAGCAGCAGCAGCAGCAGCAGCAGAGCAATTTGTGGCCTTTGATTCGGACAAATCGACCAACGCGACAAAACGGCGAATGAAAAACCGGAATGTCAGATGGTAAACAGAATTGAACATAAATCAGCGAATGTCACCGGTTTTTGATTTATGCCGGTAAATAAAAGCGTGGCGCTCCTTCCTTCCTGTCTGCCTTCCTGCACGCTGCTAAGCGCTTTGAAGCCCCCTGGCGTATGTCTCACTTTTGCCGCCGTGCTCTCGTGCTCCGACGGGCCAAAAGCTAGAAGAGCGACGGGAGCGGAGTTGCTCGACCGAATAAAATCACTTGCCACCGCCCGAGGGCTCCGAAAATGGTTAACGAGATTGTGTTTACATTCCGCTTCCGGCGGCGGTTGGCCCCCTAATAAGCGTGTTTGCTGGGAAACTTGCGTTAAAGTGTGAAGAGTTTGAAAAGGTTCCAATCTTGCCAAAGCTTTTTTGCTCAGTTCCTTCGAGTGTTCGATCGATCAAACTCGAAGATCTGCTTAAAAGGTACGAGTTGAAGGTTTTAAAATGGTTTATCGAATGACACTGAGTGTGTTGCACTCGATTCCATCCACCCGAAGCGCTCATGGAGGCGCATGGTGCTTCCTAGATCCGACGACCCTTTTCCACCTGGAAACAGAACCCGGTTCACTGGTTCACTAACGAACGCGGTGCCGGTCCGTGCGCAATTACCGGCCCGGGCACACTAATTAGGAGGTTGAAAAGTAAAACAAAAAAGGATGGAAGTTAAACTTCCCCCCAAAACCCCCCCTAGAGTGGGCGGGTGAACGCCGCCGCCGCCGCCGCGGAGGAGAATAGCTCACTGGCCTCGGTGCTCTCGAAGGACCCTTGTGCGGCTTCAACCGGCGATGTCTTCGACAAGCGTCGCATCAAACGACCCGCCGCCCGCCCGCCCTGTCCGTCCCAACTATCATGTTCCTTAATTAACTTATCTTATTAATTAATTAATTAACAAATTAATTACCCGGGCCCTCCGGTGGCCGACCTGCTCTCGGTGCCGCGGGCGTAACATGATGCGTCTCTTGGCGGTGGTGTAGAGCCTGCCGCTTTGGGGCAGAGGAGGCGCCCGTGAAACTCGGCACCACTTTCCGATGCGGGGGGACAGCCACGTGGGCCCTCGGGGTCGTCCCCGTCGGGATATTTGATAGTGAAGCTCGTCGTCGTGAGCCACGGTGCGAAGGCTCAATCCTTTTCTCGCCGCCGTCACGGCCGCCCCCGAGGGCAAAGATCGCACTTTCATCTCGCTCTCGGTTCGCGTGAGTGAAGTTCACGCGGCATGCGGCGGCCACTGTGTGTCAACTAACGAGCGACGTTGCCACTTGTACGTTGCACTGCACACTTCGGAACCCGGCAGGTTAGTAGGCACACGACGCAGCCGGTGGTTGTGGTCGTAATCGACGTTGATGGTTTCGTGAGTGCCATTTTTGATGGCACGTGAACGGTGGTGCTGAGTGCGGGTGCTATCGTGTCCCCCGAAACACATTCCATTAGGACTGTGGCCTGCACCTTTTGTGGCCTCGAAGACACGTTTGCCCGGCTCATTATGGGTCTGTGGTCGGCGGCCCTCACACAGTGTCACACCGTTTTGATGCTCATTTTCTTATCAACACGGCGGCGATGGCATCATGGGAGAACTGAGGGTTCAGCTGAGCAATAAAGTGTCACATTTTTCGTATCAACCTCACTTTCGATCACTCAGCCTCTGGGTTTTTGAGTTTGAGCTCTGCTAATGGCCGCCCGCCTAGAGCGTCAATAGCGCCTTTAGTTATGCTATCCGCCAATCAGCCGGCGGCTGATGGCTTATATCTTCGCTCTATCGATCGTTGTTGGTGTAATTAACAGCGCTGGGGGCCGAAAGCCTTCAATCCTTCCCGACGGCAGGATGTAGCTCGATGCGTGCCCTAAGAAGGTACAGAAGGACGCCCGGTTCCACATCAAATGAAGCGTTGAGTTGTTAATTTAAACTCGAAAACTCCTGAACGGACGGACGGACGGACGGACGGATGGACGGACGTGCAGGAATATTGCTAATGAGCGACCCGTTGTCCTCGCCTTCAGTGTGTCCGAGTGTGTCCATGTCCCCGCGTGTGTGGTGGAATTAGATTTAACGTTCACACCTTCGCCGTGACGGTAAAGTTTTGCTTCCGGCAAAGTTTGATGACGACGGTGACGTCGACAGCAACATCCGACGCCGCCCATCCCCGGTTCCGGAGTGAGTGTTGTTTGCATAGGAGTAGCATGCATAATTAGAGGCAAACAATGGCTCAATTATCGCACTCTGAATAATGGCCCCCACGGGGAAGGTGTGGTGGATGGTGGCCGTGTCCTGCTTCTCGGCTTCTCGGTTCTTTGAAGACGCCCCACTGAGAGGGGGCTCTGACTTCCGATCGTGTTGTGGGCCGCCTATTAATTAACAAACTGTGCGCGCTCTTGGATCGGAAGTCAACGTGCACTTCGATGAGCGGAATAGAAGCATGCGGGGAAAAGGTTGTCTCGGTGTAATACTTCGTGGACCACAAAGTAGTGAAGCAAAGGTGTGTAGCGCCAGTTTTTGTATAATTTATAGCTTTACATAGCGATAAAGCTAAACAATATTAGGGAGCTGTTCATCGAAATTTAATAAATTTCTTTCAATAAATAAAATTTAATAAGTTCTTATAAATGCCATAAATTATCGCAACCGTCAACAATCTGACCACAATCAAGAGCTACCCTTTACTGAGACTCACTGAGAGTATGCAGCATCATTAATTGCACCGAAGTGCATTCGATGCAACCGACTGCAACCAATTTATGCTGCCATCCCACCGAAAGCACTCCTGAACGTCCTGAAAAGAGCGGAGCGTTTGAAGCCGACACACTCACTTGCCGGGGATGTTCCTGGGCCGGGAAAAACCTTCCTTCGTGGCGTGGAAAGCGCACCACACGGCGTTGTTTGCCAAACAATTTTCCTCACGCCATTTGCTGCTGTTCTTTCTTACCATCGCTCTCTCACTCACTGCCCTGTCCTGTGTTGGGCGTAATTCTTTCTTCGGCTTTCTGTCCACTCGGTTCCGTTTGTGGGGGGTGTGGGAAAGCAAGCATGCTCATTCGGGTTCCGGGGCTGTTTGTGTTTACAAGGTTGATCAAACAAATTTCCCGTAATTTCCCGGCCCCGCCGTCGGTGAAGTCGGGGATCCTTCACGGCGGTACGCGTGTATGAGAGTGTTCTTTTGATCCCTTCCACCGCTCGGCTACTGGGTGAAGTAATCGGAAGGGAAGCCGTGGCGCTCTGGGTTCCGTATTTGTATTCAAATCACTGATTTTCCGCCCGTCACGTCCCCACTGGCTGGCGGCGGGCGTTCCCGTAATCCTTTTACGTACACAACACTGGCGGCCATTGATTGCTCGGTTTCTTTCCCGAAGCAAGAGCAGCAGAAGACGCGGGCATCGAAAGAGAAGCGCGAGTGGCCATGTAAAACATATTTACTGTGCCAGACAGACATCACCATCAACAACATCATCATCAATAATAATGTCGGTTTGTGGGAAGTTTGTGTCGCCTTCTGTAATCCCACTGTCCTTTCCTTTCGGCGCGGCTGCCACAGGAGGACATTGCAGCCAGCGACCGATGTCAAGCACCGCCGATTACACGAATCGTTACAAATGCGTTCGCTTCAACGCCTCTACCGCGCCCGCCCGGAAGTAAGGACGGCCGGTGAAAGAAACGACACTTCCTCCGACACACTTACCTGAAGCGAAGCGAGAAGTGGCCAGAGCACAGAACGCCACGCCAAAAGAAGGTGGTACGGCTCCAGCAGCCGAAGGACCACAGTAAAGCTCCCCGCCGGGTTGGGAGTGTGTGAGAGAGAGAGAGAGCGGTTCTTTGCGGTGCCCCCGAGATGGATGAGCTTCTTCTCTCGAAGATTACGACCGCAGACGGCCGGCCGGCGGCTCGGGCGTCCGAAAAGACGTTCGTGTCCGGCGTGTCCTTAGTCCGCGGTTTTTTTGCTCGCCGAAAAAAAAGAAAACCTCATGTTCTGTTTTGGTTCCAGTTCTTTTCCTGACGGACCCCCGGGGACGACGCTCGGAACTCGGAATATTTATTCTCTTTTTTTTCTTGTTTGCTTTCTCCCGCGCTCTCTCTCTCCCCATCTTTTCTTTGCTCTGTTTATTACTCTCTTCAGTTCGCGGGCCCCTTTTTTGCGATATTTATTCTCGCTCAACTCGACTCAACGCCACTTCCGGTGTTTACAGTTGGACGCGTCCCCGGAGTGTTGAAGAGGTCTCACCTTTTGTGGTGTGTGTGCGTGTCGGTATTTTTTTGCGCGGGCTGCCGTTTTTTTCCTCCGTTTCCGGTTGGGTCGGTACTTATTATACCATTCAGTGTGACTTTGTTTTTTTTCGCATCCTTTCTGTCGAATTATTTTTCCCGCAATTAAATGGTTAGCAAACTGTTTTATCAATTAGAGAACAACATAATTAATGAATTTCCCGCCTCGGCTTCTTCGTTCCTCATCCGCAGGCTCTTCGGAAGTGGGGCGTGTTCCGCCTGCCACCAGACGATACCCGCCAACGAGTTCGTGATGCGGACGACGTCCCACACGACGATAAACAACAACCTGAATGCCGCCGCCAACAACAACAACCAAAACGGGGCCGCCAACAACAACAACAACAACAACAACGGCCAGTCGGTGCCGCAGCACCACGTGTTTCACCTGAAGTGCTTCCAGTGCTCGAAGTGCGGCAGCCACCTGGTGCAGGGCGACCGGTACTACATGCTGGGGGGCAGCCTGGTGTGCGAACCGGACTGGCACAAGCTGGTGAAGACGACCAACAACGCGACGAACCCGCCGCTGCGCAAGGGCAAGGTGGGCCGACCGCGGCGCTCGCGGGACTGAGATGGTCCCCGGCTGGGTCGTCCGCCGAAGATGAAGCGTCCGCCCGTACCGCAGCCCCAGCCGCAGCCTCCGCCACCTTCCCTTCCCTCCTCGCAGCAAGCGTTATCGCTGGTCGGCGGCGGCGCCCCGACCGCCTCGCAGCAGGGCCTCGTCGGGGTGGACGAAGCCCTCTCGGTGTTGATGGCCGGCCGGGCGTCCGCTTCGGCGGCGGGCGCCACCCCCGGAAGTGCGGCCGCAGCCGCCGCAGCAGCAGCCGCCGCCGCTGCAGCCGCCGCGGCCGCTGCCGGCGTCATGCTGGACGATCTCGATCTCGCCACCCAGCGCAACCTGGCGCTCGCCCGTCTCAACGGATCGCCACTCGCCGCTGGTGGCGGCTCTTCGGCGGCCGCCGTCGCTGTGGCGGCTGCGGCGGCCGCAGCCGCAGCAGCCGCTGGCAACGGGGGCCCCCAGACACCCGATGGCCAGTCGCTCTACAGCCACCTGTACGGCAAGGAGATGGGCCTGATGCGCAAACTGTCCTCGATCGACGACTACTCGGCGGTGGCCGCAGCCGCCGCTGCCGGCCATCCACCGAACGCGGCGTCCTCGGCCGCCCTACGCAACTATCAGCAGCTGCTCCAATCGGAAGGCGTCCTGTCCACGCTCCACCATCAGCAACAGTTGCACAACCAACCCCAGCAACATCAGCACGGTCAGCAGCAGCAGCAGCAGCAGCATCAACAGCAACAGCATCCCCATCATCAGCAGCAGCAGCAGCACCAGCACCACCACCATGCCCATCATAATCACCTTGCTGCTGGTGCCGGAGGCTCGAATTACAATTCCGCCAGCGGCCAAGCGCTTCACGCCAAATACGGTGGCGCCAACGGTGGGGTCACTCCGTTCAACGGTTACCCGCAGGCTGGCGGCGGATTGCTGAAGCCCTGCTATGACTACGGAACGCCGGCAGCCGCGCAGCACCACCAGCAGCAGATGCAACCGCCGAACGCACCGCCCAACGGCACGCAGATTAAGAAGGAGCTTTCGTTCGGCGACCTCTACACGCCACCCTTGACACCGTCGTCGATCGGAAGCGGTGGAAGCTCGGCCGGCGGCAGTTCACAGCCATCGACGGCTGCCACCACCACCACCACGCCGACGGTCGTGTCGACGGCCCTCGCCTTCATGAACAATCTGCATGCGACCGGCTACGGTGATTCCAGCAGCGCCGATGGCAACAGTTGTATGCGCGGGTCGAAGCAAGCCCCGGGGGCGACGGATCCGACGGCCGCCGCCATGCTGTCGATGGCGGCCGCTGCCCGTGGAAGCTCAATTATGAATAGTCTGGCCAACGGCAACGGTGCTGGAGTCAACAGCAAACACGAACCAAACAGTGGCGTTGACGCGGCGAGTGGCGATCCTTCGGCGGGCGGCCACCTCCACCAGCATCACCATCAGTCGCTGGGACACAACCATCAACATCACCACCACCATCATCAGCAACATATGCACAATCACCAAATGCAACTGCAGCCGCACCTTCACCCGCATCACCCCAGCCTTAATCCTAGCGCGTCGGCGTCGGTCACTAGCGTCGCTAGCGCGAGCACCACGACCGTCAACGGTGGTGCACCCGGAGGCGGGTCCAACGGTGGCGGTGGGTCGTCCAACGCGAACGATCCCGACGAACCGGACAAGCTGTCGTCGCCGCTGACTGGCACCTCGACGCTCACGTCCGAGCTGCACGATCACGACAACGATAGCAACGAGGACGGGTACACGATCCTCTAAGAACACACTTCCAGTTTGGTGCCATTTGTTTTACGGCGAGCAGCCCGCGATCATCGAGTCCGTTCAGGTGGTAATGATGAACAAGGGAAGTGAACGCTAAGCTATCGAAAAGAAAAACCACGACGAATCGTAATGTGATGTTAAATAATGCTAGTGGATAGAGTGCGATCGAGGCGACTAGTTGTAATAGAAAGCTAAGCAAACCGAAACCGAAAGGAACCCAGGTTGTCACAGGCGCGGAGGTCCTAGAGAGGATGCATTGCGACGCACGCGCACCGGCGGCGTGCGGCGATACTAGCGGGAAGCGGGCCCGAACTATGTGTATGTATGTACCACCACCCGCCCGTGTATATCGAATCGAATTTTTGTCTCTTTTCAATTTCCAATAAGTCACAAGTGATTGGCGGGATGCCGCCAGGACAGTGTAGAAATGATTAAAATATTAATGAGAAGAAAGAAGACCGCACGTAGAGGAAGAGAGACACACTAAAGAAGGGAGTAGCGACGGGAGAGGAATGCTTGTAACCACGTGCGAAGTGAAAGCTGTAGTGTTAAGATAATTGTAAAAAAAAACTATCCTTTAGAAGCTCTAACTCAACCGCAACAGAGATTTGCGAAGCATTGCTAACGACACGGCAGCGGAGAAGAGCCCAATTGCACACGAGAACCAAGGAGAGGGTCCAAAGTGTCGAATCCCGCGGAAGCTTGCTAATAAACCTCTAGCAGCGGGGACGAAGCTCATTCTCTCGTTTGCTTCCATCTTCTTCAAACCAAAACGCCATCGCCACGAACCTGAACCGTGTTGGGCGCGCGGGCGAAGCAAAGACGGATACTAACTTTTTGTTATTTAATTTATAAAAAAAACACGAACCGTTTTGCTTTTAAGACGCGATTGTGCGACAGGAAAGACAAGGGAAGGCAGTCGGAAGAGCGCGGAGTGGCATGATGCGCCTGGATCGTGCTCGATTCAGCGCTGATCGGACGGGGGCAGAAGGCTCCAGGTGGAGGGGTGCCCGACAGAAAAGCATGTGTAAATTATTCGGATTTGTAATTAATAATACTTATTGTAACGCGCACTGTAAGAAACGCAAGCAAAAAGAATGACTAGTAGAGGAGCGTTCCGCTAACACGCCAAGGATACACTGCAGGGGTTCACTGCGAGAGGGCGTAATGGAGAGCTACACTATGCAAAACCGGAACATGTTAAAATCATCCAATCAATAGAGACAACAATGTGTAAACCAGTAAAATGGCAACCATCTCCCTTTCACCCCGAGTCGAGTTGTATTAGAGAGCGAAGCGGTGAAATAAAACAAACTGAATCCCAAAAGACGGCACAGGCCGCCACTGACACATCACATCCAACCCCTGCTGCTACACGATAACTATTGACTAATGAGTAACTTCAATCAACGATCGGTGTTTTTGAATTCACGTTTGCAATGGTAGAATGTATTTAAAATCGAAGCCACAGCAGCATCACGCAAGAGTTTAACTGATAATTTGCGAAACTCAAAACCCAAAACCAAATCAAATCCTATCGTTTCCCAATAGTTGTTGCGACCTTTGTACAGCGAGCGAAACAATGACAAAAGAAATCAGCTTCAACCAATCCAATTGTCGCCGCCAGTCAGAGAGGATCGTGTTGCGAAGCGTGGCACGCCACGGGTCGCAGTACGATCTTCGACCGCAAAAACCGTAGAAAAGGATGATCGCGCCCGAATTTATGAAACCCCCTGTCCCCCTGATACGCGGAACAAGACCTTGTACGACGGCGTGTTGTGAGAAGTTGAAAACATTGTGAAAAGCAAACATGACGAAAACTGAAAAGTAAGAAAAGAGAACAATACAGAAAAGCGAAAATGTGAAAAATAACTGACCGTTTGCGTATGCTGTGTTTTATTTTCCGAAGATCCGAAACGGGCGCCGTAAAGTTGCGCAGTGAAACGAAAGAAATTCCGAATTCAACCAAAAATGAACTTTAATAGTTACATTGCCATTTCATCAGTCACTGAAAGTCCTGTTTAGACAGGCTCTTCCGTAGGTCACCACAGAACACGGATTAATCGCTTTCTATTTGAAATGCGCCAGTTCAAACCCTGGCAGAACATCCACCAGAGACCAAAACTACAAATTGTCGCTTAATGCCGCTCGGTCCGGTCTAATAACACATAAACATAAAGGAAACATAAGTAAACGGCATCTCCGCGCGTTACGAGATCGCTCGTGATCGCGCACCCGAAATCGAAAAATGTTCTGAAACGCCACCGAATTGCGACGTTCCGAAAAACACGAAAAAGTATCAGGGCACCATGAAGCCTGTGAAGGTGGCCGTGATCGACGAATCGAACCAGGTGATATAAACGGCGCTTATCGCGCAGGCACTAGCGCTATCTCTTTTGCTCTTGCGAACGCAACGGTCGGTCTCTTTCGGAGAGGCGAACCATTGTGCTAGAAAAGGATGCCAACAGTCTCGCGTTCGTAGTAAACGGTGTTCTACGGCGACCAGAGCAGGTAAGATAGTGTTCGCATTCCGAAGGCACTGGTTGTCTCTTTCTTTCTCCTGGTTGCGATTAGCATTTATCGTCCCTTTCTTTCGTTTCATTCGATCACCATTTTTGATCTGCTGATCACCGACGAACGCAACGAAAACAATGGCTCATTAGAGCCATTCGATTAATAAGCAGTCAAAATTAATGGCCGTCTGGTCTAGGAACGTGATGGCGAGCTTATTCTGCATCCATCTTGGAAATTGATTGTCAGCATTCTATGCATCGTTGATTTTATTATTGGCTTTTTGAATCATTTTAAAATTTCTCAATGATAAATGTGCTTTTCGAATACACCCAGGAAGGTTGCCTTTTGGGAAAAGTGGAAATCAAGTTATTGGCACCGCGTTTTCATTACTTTACACGTGTTTCCTTCATTGTTTTGTGGCCCACAACGGCCCGTTACATTGTGACACTCACCTGAAGCCGGAAGGTGTTGTTTGCGAAGACACCCGCGGTTGCTTCTTGCTTGATTAGGGCGTACGTGTACGTCTGCACACATACACACACACACGCAGCACACAATGGCACACTTCCACGGATGACTTCCTTCTGTCGGACTTCATCACGAAAATCGTTCGTCACCGCGGCAGCGCTCCGAAGGATCACTATCCGACGCGTCCCCAAACGGGTCGGGTTCTGGCACGCGAGCGGCTCCGGGACTGGGAATGGAATGAAAATGGCCATTCATTCGGTGGCACCCTGAGACGGCAGACCCTGTAATGGATCGGGCGGGAAAGTGGTGAAGAATCCCGACGACGGACGAAACGGGATGGAACGTTTCAGTTCAGCTCCCGCAATATTCGTGATTAATTTCAGTGAGCTTTGAAATTAGCAATCAGCTAAATGGCCCTCCCCTATCAGGTTGCGAGCTGATTTCACCCAATTTTTTCCTGCTGCTCCTGTGGCCCCTTTTTCTTGTTTCTCACGCCTGCGTTGCGCGATATGCGGCGTATGTGGGTGGCGTGAGCCTTTCTTTGCGGGAACCTTCTCCTTGGGCCGGAGATTTCTTTTCGCTTCTCCGCTATTCAGGCGCCTCTTGCGTGTTGTCGGGTGTTTTGGGAAATCCTTGCAAATAGATTTCCACAATCAGAAGCTCTGTCAGGGCAGGCCGCTTAATGACATGGGTCTCACACGTGGATTCATTTCTTCTAAACTCTCGAACACAGCGCCTCGGGTGCCGTTTTTTCCACGACTCGCCAAGGGAACGCCTATTACGCTAATCACTTGCCGTGCGTACGACGGAAGCAGAGACTGGAGGACCACTTCCATCCGTTCCGTGCACTAGAAGGAGATGCTTCCGCAAAGGGAAGATTCGGAAGAACCATTTTGGCAACGAGATGTACCGATGAGCATGAACTCTCGATATCCCCGAGGAACCCCGAGTTGGCTACCGGGAAACTCGCAGTTTCGAAGCACGGTCCGTGTTGTGTCCGAAGGATTGAGTATCCCGTCTTGTCGATCAAACAAATTAATGATATGAAGTCCTAGTACAAATTTAGCATAAGTTGAAGATCACATTCAGTCTGTTGTGGTATGAACAATTTTAAAACAATTCGGAATTGGACATTCCCACAACGAACCGCGATGAAGACGTTTTACATTTCGACGCTTCCGTTGCCCCGTCAAAGGAGTTCCAGTGCCGGCCGAGAAACGGAAGTCACAACTGCAACCATAACCATCATCATCATCAGCGGCAACATCATTACCACGAGTAACATCATCACCCTTCGTTACCGGAACAGCCAACCGAAACCCATTCAAATGAGAAGTGACACCCGCCACCCACCACCGATCCCCGCTGGGGGTTCCTGGGGCCCGCGGGGAGACGCCACAAGGACAACGCCACGGCAGCCGCCACGTCGAGCAAGTTGGCTAAATTGCTGTATAATTAAATATTAATTTGTTTCTTGTCTTGTGCTGGCGCCGAGTCCGAGAAACGAACCCGCCATCCGCCAGCCGCCAGCCGGCTGGAGTGGCCACATCTCGCCTCGCCTTGTGTATCCTTGTGCGCTCGTCGAGAGCCGCTTTTGGTCCTGTCGCAAAATATAAAAAAAAAAACCCTTCGCACCCGCGCCCCGTTTTGGCGCACCCCGGGACGATTCATGGAGCACTGTTTAGATTCGTTGCCCGCGCCTTCGTCCCCGGTCGCCACAGTTAACAAACGGGTCCGTCCACCGGTGCTCGGCGGATGTCGCAGAGAACGGATGAATTCACCGCAACAAAGCGGTGCGGTCGGCGGGGCGTCGGCGGAACGTGGCACGCTTCCGAAGGACCGGTGGCGGGCGTGGTGGTGGTGGTGTGCGCAGGTTTGCTAAACAAAAACACCCAACAGCACGGGGGTGGAACGAAATTAAGTTAAATTAAATTAAATGAAAATGAATAGAAACATAAAAAGTGGCTCCAAACCGGAGGCCGGAGTGGCCGCAGCTCCGGTGGAGTCGAGCATTTAATTGTTGATGATGCGGCGAGGCTCCGTGGCGCCGCTGACGCCGGAATGCACCCCAAAAGGACGGGAGGTGCCTTCCGTCGTCGGCAGGTAGCGTCGGCCCACGAGAGTGCATACCAGGGCGTGCTCTCTTGGGCCCGCTTATTAGCAAGCGCAATGAAAGCGTAAGCCACGTCGGTAGATAATTGTGAAGAAAAAAAGGGCCAAAGAAAGGATTATTTATTCAATCTAATACAATGGTGCCACTTAGGAGAAAGTGGCCTACAATCGGATAAAGGCGCCAAAGAGAACACTGCAACAGTTGTGGACCAAAGTTTGCATCCTTTCATACGTTAATTGTTTATCATTTCAATGTGAAACTCGTATGTTGAACCAAATTTAATGCACAGTGTCGCTGCTGGAAGCCTTTTTTGCTACTATTTCACTTAATCGTTGGGGTTATTCAGGACATATACGGCTCGCCAGGCTCCGGTGAGCTGGTCATGTCATGAGAATGGCAAACGACGAACCAGCTCGGAATGTCTTCTTAGGCCGTCCAGATTACGGGATAACGTTAGTTGATGGAAATAGGCGATCAACCACGAGTGGTCGAGCGATTCTTTATTCGTCCGGAATCGTCCTGCGGATGTAGTCGAAACAGTAGTAAGTTAAGGATAGTTCCTACCAATGGTAAAATGTTGACAAATATTAGTCTTACGGAGTAATTATTTTCCTTAATAAAAACTTCATAAAACTTCAGCGAAGTCCAAATTTATAGAACTCCAAATATGATTTATGAGTATTGGGGCGATGAGACCAGTGTCATGTCTAACGGGGCTCAGTTATTGCAGTGAAATTTTACAAATCCTGATCAAGAACGGTTCCAGAGAATAATTTCTGGTTACAGCATTATTAGCTTCCGCCTTATTGGAAACCCCTGAATGGGTACCAATCGTGTCTTTACCGGTCACCGTTGGGCTGAAGGGCTCTGGTTGCCATAATTTTCGCAGAAATATGAATCGCATGCACTTGATGTTACCTTTTCTAGTGGTATTGATGCCTTTGTTCCGGCCAACAGTTCGATGCCTTGTACCGATCATGAAACCATGTCCAATGGCATTGGAGTCGATATAAGAGACCGTTTCCATCGTTATATTCCAATTTAAAGCTCTGGGCCTTGAAAAAATCACTAAAATCAAATATAGTTAGATTCTGGCTCGTCAACCCAATAACGCATTGGCTAAAATGCAGCTTGCCCCAGGACCATCACTGCACCGGATGCGTTAAACAGCCCGAACCCCAAACCGTGGCCGATCGATTGGTGCCCTTCCAATATAATTCATTAATTAATCATCCCTCTGGCAGGAATAATGGGCCGCCTACAGCATCGGGCGCTGCGTAGAGTTGTGCATTCGGAAAAGCGCACCGCTCCGCACTCCATGCTGAGGGTGCGGAACCCAAACCTAAACCGTTCCCAAAACCCCGCCTAACGCCCCGGCTTCCCCGGCGACAGGCTGAGCGTATCTTCCGGCCGGCCACTGAGCTGGGATCCCGCAATCGTTTCCATTCGCACTTTTAATGAAGTCATGTACCGCTTCCGGTTCTTTACTGGTCTGCTCCCACCCTCCCCCGGGGGACGTCTACCCCATCCGACGCCGGGCCGGCGCGCGGTGCGCTCGGTTTTCGTGCATAGGAAAAGTTTTATTTTATTTCTTTGTATGTGTGCTAGGGGTGCTTCCCGCCGTCCCCGACGCTCCGCTCCGACACCGTTTTCGACTGCAACCCTCCGAACCAGTTTTAATTGGTTGTTTGTTGGAGCCGCTGTTAGAGGTCCTTCCATCGTGCCCGGTCGGTGCCCGAAGCACCGAGCCGGAACGGAAGCCGGCCACGGAGCCGTGGGTCGGCCCCATTGTTGCTCCGGCGGCTCATTGTGCGCAAAATAGAATTATGGGAGGTACAAAAAGCTTTAATAAAGTTAATTAACGCCGCTTGTAAATGTTTCAAGATTTTTTGTCCCTACCCTGCAGCGTCGCGCTGGCGAGCGGGCCAACAATCTGAATCCACGCGGCTGTCGATCGTTTCGCTTAGAGCCAGGCTCCTTACCGTCCCAGGACAGCGATGGTGGCGGCGACGGCGGTCTTCTCTAGCAACGAATGAGCACCGGCACGTCAGCATGGCCACGCAACGCCGGCACCTGACGACAGTGGCTCTGAACTGCACCACTAATTAGCCTACCTCAAAGCCGACCGTCGGTTCGTTCTCCCTTTGTTGTCCTCCCGCTGGTGTCTCGCCCCGGACGTGAAGTGAGGGTTGAAATGTGACCCCGACGGTGATGGGCGAGGATTTCATCTCATTCTGTAAAGCATCCTTTAGGACGGACCAACCAAATGGGCGGATCTTTATGGCAATCCTTCTACCGGCACCATTACTGGCATTCAAAAAACTCGGCGCCCCCGACTCGGCGAGCGAGACGGACCGTTTCGGGTTTTTCAGCCCCTTGTTTTCTTAACCCTTAAACGCTGATGATGACATTTCTTTAAAGCAGACACTCCACCAGATGCGTACCAGGAAAAGGCGTTCCGCTGCCATTTCTTCGACGACTCAGCGCCACCGGAACACAGGCTTGCCGGTCCGGAGCGACTGTACTACGGCATCGAACTGCGATCGGATGGTAAAAAAGTGGCGACCTCTCGAAGAGTACGTCGCGTCTTCGGCGCAATAGGACCCTCGCCGGGGATTGATGTAATTTATTCCAGTTTCGCAAGTTTCTAATCCACATACCGGAGATGCCGGCTCGCCGAAAGGTTCCGATGGCCCGGCTCGATGCAGATTTATTGCTCCTAAGTGAGTCACTTTGGCCACTCGAAAGCAGTACTGCTTGGTCCGCTTTTTACGGGTTCTACGATTTTAGAACCCGATTCCGCTTCTGCTGCGGTAGCAATCGATCTCCACGGATGCCGGACCGCCTATCGATGGAGAGGCACGGCATTAGCATAAAAGAGCGATGCGTGTGCTTTTTTAGAGAAATCTTGGAATCGGTGCAGATTCTGTTCGTTCTCGCATTAAAGTGCTAGGATTGTTTAGTGGTCCACTTAATGGAAACTATTTCTAGGAGCAGAAAGTGTTTAGTTTTGTTGCTGAATCTCTAAAATCCCACAGAAAAAGATACAGACCGCCATTGCATACCTTTTGGCGCACGATGAGAAACATTCAAAATCGCCTAAATGTAAGCAATCGGCATGCTACATTTTCTTACATTTTTCTTTTCTACTACTAAAGGATTTTTTCCTCTTGTATTTCCCACTTTTTATTTTGTTAGACATTTCTACCAAACAGGCTTTCGAGGAATTGTCTTTCTTCTCATTTTGTTTTCAATTTACAGTAAATAGCGTTGAAACGCTCCGGGTGTATTCAGGAGCTGTTCATTAGACTCAGTTCTCTTAGCGATAATGTCAATAACTTCAGTTGATAGAGCTGACTGTCTCTTATCTACATCTTGAACCTACCGGACCGTCCCTGTTCGCGGAACGCTGTCCCTTTCCAGTCCCCGTTCCGCCTGCCCCAAGACGACCCACACTTTTCGGCGGACACGGGCAGCGGCGTTCGACGAAACCATCCATCCATCCAACTATCGGACACATTGAGTGGCAGTCGTCAACGAGATGGCATCGAATTAATGCCATTTTGATAATTAAACCATTTACTTAATTAAAATTTGTTCCGTTCCGTTCCCGAAAGCCCGAACTCGGTCCACACGCTCGGTGCTCCGTTTGCTCGTCGTCGTCGGTTGCCGCCGCCACCGCCGGCCGGGAAAGGACACCGATGCGCCGATGCGTTGTTGTTGCGTTTCCGAGGGTAATGCTCGAATCGTGACCCTTCTTTGGACTGCCGCCGATCTTGCACCGGCCCACGAGCTGCACGGCGACCGTAATGTGCCAGCGCCAGCACGGTCTCGACATTGCGCCTCGAAACGAGTATTTAGGAAAATTACCCAGCACTCAATCCTTCTGCCAAGTGGGCTTCCGGGAACATTCTGGCCTCTGGCCGGCGCCGTGTCATCGTTCTCCGGCAAGGACCTCGCACAAAATCCTTCCCGTAGACTCGTGGACCATTTTTCGACCACGCGGGTGGTGGAGGTCCCATTACCCGGAAGGTCCTTCAGATGATCCAGGCTGCTGTCCTGGAGACGCACATCGACGCTCGGACCGAGCGACATTTATTTAGATTGAAGTGTTATTATCGTGCCGGACTGGAGTGCTGGTCGAACGGGATCGGCCTTTTTACGACCGGACCGAAAGGAAGGCAGGTCCACGCAAGTGGTTCGCATCACCGCCCAGTGAACGTTCCTCGCGAGTTGACAGTTTTGGGTTAAAACAACAGCCACCGTTAAGGTGCAAGCTACTACAGCGATGCGATTTAGCAATGCACATGCACGTGGTATAAGGTCTCAGGTTTGTGTTTGTTCAATTTCGTTCATCAAAGTATTGGATTTATTCGATCGAGACCTCTGCCAAGAATGTATTCATTATCGAAAGTACGAGGTGTGTTCAAAAATTTTCGAAATGGCACATAACTTGCAGGAAATATTCTTTATTGACTCTTTTACCCTTTAGCATTAACTCATAATGCACCACGACCCTGCAATCGAAGAAAATTGTAAGGAAAACTGTTCACATTCGACCAAATTTGGCTTTTCTACGTTCACAGCTTCTCGGCCTTCTGAAAAAATTTTGAACCACCACTCATAAACGCTACTTTTGGTCTCAAAAGCTTCAGTGTAAATCACAGTAAACATTTCGATTGCGTCCGAGCTCTTAATTTTGTTTTCCACGCAAAAATTGATAAAATGTCTTTGCCATCCATTTTTTGGAATAGAGAAAAATCGACGATGAGCCAAATCTTGTCTAAGCAAAATAGCTGTAAAAAATTGACGGATAACTCAAAATGAGCGAACTTTTTACCATAAGTTACTGACATGTGTAGCAACCAAACGCCACCAAAATATCGAAAATCGGATATACGTAGCCCGCGGAAATTTAAATGTTGTGAAAATTTTTGAACACACCTCGTATATTGCTTAAACTGCTTTACCACACAACCTAAGCAAGAATTGAAATTGGCTCCTGAGCTCCATCTAATTGGTACCTTCTTAGAGAACTTTCTTATTCTATGGACCTAACAGGCACAAATATTTCTCAAGTTTCTTTATTGGATATCATAAATTGGGAATTTAGAGAAATGTGCAATAGGCCTTTTCATTAAACGTTTCACGTACGTTTCATTAAATGCATTTCCGAACACAATGGAATATCTCAGTAATTTATTACTCAGGTGAAAAGTTTCATTCGAAGACTAGAGTGCAAGACAATAGTGAAATTAATGAAGCATTTATGATCGCACGGTAGCTTCTAGACTGCTCTAAAACATTTTCCGTAGGGTTCTAGTCCCCTGTATTACAACATTAAAAAGGAAAAGCACACATCAAAAAATTAGCATACGCACGACCCAGTACATGGACATTCCAGTTCCCCAGCCGCATCAAATGTGACTCAATTTAAAAAAGAGTTCACTACCGTCGCTCCCAATTGGTTGCCGATCCCGAAAATTCTACAAAACATCGAGATTTGCATATTTCAAAACTAGGCAGCACCCGGAATGTGGAATATGTTGAACCGAGAGTGCGACGCACACCCACAGGACCGGCAGAATGTTGCAACATAATTTTCACCACCAGCAACCAGAGGTTCGGTTCGGTTCGATTGTTTCCTTGTCCCCTGGACCCCCACCGACCGAGTGAAGCGAAAAGATGCAAATTGTAGTTCGAACAGCCGGGCTCCGGTGTTGCATATGCAACGTGAGGTACGTGAGAAATCTTACGACGATCGTCTTGTGCTCGTAATGCTCCCGGAGCCCGGGCCCAGACCTCGGAGGGAGAGAGGGGAGGGACTCAAATCTTCTGCCAGCAAACGGCCAAACCACTTACCGCCAATACCAATCGCAACGGAAGGAGTTGCATATTTGATGATTTGACAGACAGCACGCCCTACTCCGGCGCCCGAAAGGATGACATGGACCGGTCGTGTTCGGTTGCAGATGTTACTACCCTACCGGCGAAGGGTCTGTCACTCCGACATGCTGCACCCCGCACCGCGGGCCGCTACGTACCACCGTTGCCGGAGAGAAAAGCCTCCGCCGGCACCGGAGTAAGTGATTAGAAAATGAAGCAACAAAGCGGCTGCATCAGTGAGAATGAAGCCATCCATACATTAATGTTTCTTTGAAATTTTTAACATCTTCCCGGAGCCCCCCAGGCAAGCTGTCCGGGTTGGCCTGTGAGCTGTAAAAGCCCACAACGATTTCGCTCACCGGTGGCAACACTTCACATGGCATCCGGCGGCCGGGCCCCGGGATGTGTTTAATTTATTGCGCCCATAAAACGGATCGATCGGTTTGGCACAGTGTTTGATAATTGAATCAGCACCGGAATGCCGTCCACGAACCGGGTGGGGCCCCGTTGAGTGATTTAATTTTCGCGGCTTCTTTCGTGGGCCACCGGGCGCCTCCATGTGGTTCGAAAATCGTTCCGATTCCGCGATTCCGCTCACGTGCCAGCCGAGTCTCGCGGCGCAGTCAGTCGGCTGTGCGTCTAAAGCGGATTACGACCGATGCCTGCCGCAAAACGGAGCTTCCCCACGCCCCCCGGGTTGCTGGTCTGGCACGGCCAAATGGCATTAGCATAAATTGGCTTGAAACAATCAACGCGCCGATGGGTGAGCGAGAGAGAGAGAGAGAGAGAGCGAGACACATGGCATCGTGTGTTGTGTGATAAGAAAGGCCGTCTGCTGCCGAAGGAGAAGCTGAAAGTGGCTCCCCACGGCTCTAGGCCGGGCCAGGACGATGATTGTACGTAATAAGGCATGAACGCTGCTAATGATCGCTTCCCGGCATCTGACCAGCGGCGGACTGTCGGAGCTGATGACTTCGTTGTGTTGCCGGCGGGAAGCGACCAGAAGCCGACTGCGTAGACAGCGACAGCGGGGAACGTCACTCAAGATGTGACGTGAGCGTGAGCGAGCGAGCGAGTGAAAGGAACTGAAGTGAGAAAGCCGGCGCCGAGTAACGAATGGCGCGGTCCTTTCGTCCTGTCTCGGCTCCCCATTTCGAAGACGAATCCTTCTCCGGCTCCGGCCAATTGGCTCCGCTGCGCCCGTCGGGTTCTTTTTCGTTGCCCACGCTCTTCGTCGTAAGGATGCTTCGCTCGCATGTCCTCTGTCATGAGTCCCGAGAGTGAGTAACCCCTCGGCGTATGTGTTTGTGTATGTGTGTGTGGGAAGTGAAAGGGGAGCGCCCCAAGGCGGCCGCCATCGAGCCTAATGATGTACATCATCCATGTATGCATGTAGAACATGGCGTACATTAGTATAATTGGACATTAGTGGAAATGAAAATTTTTGCCCTATTAGCAAAAGTGGTATTAATTATAGTGCCGGCCGTCCGCCCCACCCCCGCCCGGGGTGGGGTGGCATTTCACTCGGGCCGGAAAAGCTGGGACCATGGTTCCATGGTGCGGCGAGTGATAATTTGCGCTCGATGATGATGACGACGATGATGGCGTGGTCGGGAAGTGTGGGTGTGTACTTTCGGTGCGATTACCTTGCCCGGGGTGGTTGGGGTGGGGAAGGGTGCAGCACGACAAGGAAGGAACCACTCATCAACGCTGGAACATCAAGCATCAACCCGGAACCCGCCGCCGGGACGCCGAAGATTCGAATCACTGGCGTCTGCACATTTGCTAATTAAATGTAAAACTCAGATAAAAAGGATATTCGGCGGTTGGCCGGAATCGGAGCGCAATCGGTTCGCGAAGCACGGATTGGAAATATCCGGGAACGTGAAAAGCTCCGGAAACACAAAGCATAGGTAATGGAATTTATTCAATAATCCATCAAACCTGGGGGATTTTTATTGTAGAGACGATCGTTTGGCTATTGTTTCGAAAGAGCATTGTTTGCACTGTCAAACTGCAGACGAAGATGTTTTATCAAAATACTATTAAACTGATTTACCCTTGAAAGCCAAAACTTACCAATAACATCTACCAGAAGGAAACATTAATGTCTTGTTGCTCCACACGAACCGAGACGCTGGCCGCTAATTTCCCATATTGCCCATTGCGATGCCAGACTCCAAGGAAAATTCTTTTTTCCGAACGGATGAAGCCAGCCGCTGAAAACATAGCTCGACCCCTGGACAATCTACGTGATCTTATACAATTTAAATGAGCCCTTCCACGTGCCTTGGCTCTGGACAGAAACTGTGTCCCTATCCTGCCTCGGTGGATCGGTTTTTCTCCGAACATCACCACTCCACCCGGGTCCGGTTATCATATTTTCGGCCTCGGTTTGGGTAATGTTGCGGTAACTGGCCGACTTCGGGAAAATAGCTTTTAATACGTGCCACGGTAGGGCCTCGTGGTGCATCCGCTGGGGAAGGATTTTATTGGCATCGGGCCACGTGAAATTAAATTGAGCTCCCGCTCGTGTGAAGACATTGAGACGGTGAGTCCGGTGATGGTTTCACGATGCACGTGGTTGTGGTTTTCACAGGAAATTTCATAACAACATTATATTCTTTTTTTGGGGAAAAATCCGCAGAACTTCTCAGCATTAGTTTGGCTTTAATCTTTTAATTCCAACGGAGAACTTACTTTGTTTCAGAAAAAAAGCACATTCTTTGACTGCATTTCGGTGGCAATTGCCACCTTCCTATTACAGCCGAATGCGAGCCTCGTATGCGAGTCCATTGGTTGGACTCGGTGCCGGGTCTCACCGGAGTTAGACAATGACTTCTCTGCGAACCACATCCCGAACGTGCCTGGGGAGGTTCCCCCGGGAGGCTTAGCGTGGAAGATTGGAAATTCAATGTACTGTATGTTTAATTAAATTTTAACTATTGAACCATTTAAAGCGGAATAATAGGTTTCGTTATTTCGGTCCCCGGTCAGAAATCCGGTGTTCCAAGCGAGAGATTGTTGGCCACCTTGCCGATGGCTGAAACCAAACGCAAACCCAAAGTGATATGCAATCGATAGTGGCTCCCCGACGTGGTTCCAAACTGGATGCGGTTTTTTGCCAAAACAATGTGTTGGGACACTCACGGGCGTGCCCGGATGTGACCCGTTGCCGCCAGTGCAGAGTGTGTTCAAGTGTGTGGTTAGCCAATGGGCAACTGTCGGTTGGACCAGCAATCGAAGCGTTGGCTTGTTTCGAAAATCAGCATAAAATCTAACTCAAGATATTAAATAAGAAGGAACCCGACGCCGGATTGTACCAAACCAAAAGAGGTCCGAAATCTTATTAAATACTCATAAAAGCACCGCTTTTGCCAGCAGCGAAAAGAATTTCCTAAAACTGTTCCGTGGCATGCCATTTTTGGCGGGCCACAGGACAGCCCAATCCACTCAGCCAGCAAACGCTGCCCGTCCCGTAATCGACTCGAATGGTGTGTCGCGCGGTGGTTTGAATGCCAAATGAGACTTTTATTTATTTTATTGAATTCAAATCGATGTTTATTGGCGATGATTTATGGTTCGTTTGATCCGTGTCTGCTGCGCCTCGCGGTGCTCCCTTTCGTTCTCTGCCCGACTCCTTCGAGGCCCGCGCGTAAGATGACGCAAGGGATCACAAAAACAAGTTGGTGTCGTGTTTTCCCGCCAGAAGCGGGACCCTCGTGCCGGCACCAAATCGCGGCCGAAGGAATGTATTAAATCTGTGCCGTAACGCACGTTTGCCACGCCCGTTGGGCCGCTGTGTTTTGCGTGAATCCTTGTTGCCCCGTTCGCGGTTGAATATTTACGATTATGGGCATTCGGGGCAACGGCACCCGGACGACCGCGTCAGCGTTCGTCAATCCGTGGCCGTGGCCGGGAAGGTTAAAAACATTTAAATTCTACATCCGTAAAAACGGCGCCCGTGGGGGTTGCTCTCTCTCCCGTGTCAAAAACAACACGCGTGTTGTAAAAACCGCGCCCGAACACCAACTTTGGTGTCGGTTCTCGCTCCCCCCAGGGGGACGTATTCTCGTCCTTGCGTTCTCACAAAGGCGCAAAACATCGAATTAGCGCGCTTATGGCCAGAGTTGTGTTTTGTTTCAAAATCACGCCATTATCGTGCATTATGATTCGTTGGACGGCGAAATTCGACCAAATGGAAATATTTCGTTCCCGTCAGCTTAGACCCCAGGCGCCCGGCTCGGATTTCATTTTTAACATTCCCCTTCAGGACATGTGAGACGTATTTTGCTGAGTGTTTGTTTGATGGTGTGAGTTTAATGCCCTATGCACTTGTTGTGTCTCCTTTGGCCGCGGCTAATTTCGGAACCCTCAAACGAAGGCCAATAACTGCCCAAATAAGCGTGTCACCAAAATGAATAAATATCTTACAGTCATTGATCAGAAAATTATATTTAAAAAGGAGCCATTTATTCACTATAATTTTGTTAAAATCCGAGGTTTGAGTTGTTGAACTTGACAACGTTGAACGCGTTCAACGTTGGCCCACAGACTCCGCAACGTCACTAGCGCTGCCCTTGGTTGTATCGCTTAGAAAGGTGGCCTCGCCATCGTTGGAATTGTCCTGAACCCGGTGAGGGGAAAAGCCCTCCACCGGTCCGGTGCGTCAGTCAATCAACGAGCGAGCATCATCTTCATCCACAGCCAAGCTCAGCCGAGCGCACCACAACCGACCGACCGACCGGCGCAATGAGTCCAATCACTGTAATGATGCTACCGCTACCGCCTGGGACGCTACACGGAGACGGATCGTCTTCTCCGGGTCCGAGGTTTTTGGTTAAAATCATTAGAGATAATGCAACGGCAGCATCGTAGGGCCGATCGTTCCCCGGTGCACGGTGACACACGTTCCACCTAACGGGGGCCGGAGTTGGGTGGCAGTCCTTCACCGGCAAACAAACACTCGGCAAACATCCTGGCCAGGGTCCGGACGACGGTGCGGAGGTTCTTTGTAATCGCCAAATCCCTATATATGGCCGGGAAGGATGGCCGGTGGCCCCGGGGGAGGTTTTTAGACATTCTTCCAACGCGGGCCAAAGACAAAGCGAGTCCTGGTCGGTCCATGGCCGTACGGTCCTTCACGAGGGCTGCGCAATTACCTGCAGTTTATTTGTGCGTTTCCCGAGTTTCCCGTCCGGGACGATGCGTTTTCGGTGCATTCGATTGCATCCACACTACGGACGTCGACGGTCCACCTTTGGCCGTGGTTACTCTGGCCGCTCCTTCCGGTGACGCTGTTTCGATTTAATTTCCTCCCCAGCGGCCCTCCAAGGGCCTTGCGTAACGACCGCATTCGATGGTCGGCCCGGGAACTGGTGGCTTCCGGTTGCACAACGCGTACGGCCGCGAGGCTCGAGCAAAATTGATTAAGAATTACAGCTGTTGATGTTACATTGGCTTCCTGGCGCTCGGCCGCGGCCATGGGCCTGGGCGCGTAAGGACGTCCTTTCCCAAAACGAACGCGTCATCGATTGGGCCGCGCCAGTCCGGTAAACAAGTTTCCGCGTGGATTGGATTTAATCTGATCAGAATTATAACAAAGGTGCCACCGTGAGCCGGAAGCGCGAACAGCTCCTCGAACGGGTTCCGGGTCTTTCCGTGGCCGGCGAACGGTGCCCAGTTCCCATTCCGTCGCAGTAACGCTCGTTTGGTCCCGGCTCGATTGTTGCATTTTCCGGTGCGACCTATGACGACAAACGATTTGTCCACTGCCCAACGGTAGGTAGACCGGTTTCCGCCGGGCGCCCCGGGTTAAGCCAATTCCAATCCGTCCGCTCACCCGCAGCGGAATGCCTTTCCCTCGCACACTTTGATTAATCATCATTCCGGATGTTTAATTAACGAAATAGCACACAGCCAATCGCAGGAAGTGCACCCCTCGGGTCGCCGGGCGGGACGGGCCGGATAGGAAAGGACCGTGAAGCCTTTGCCATCGCGCGTCACTCAAAACGAAACGGGCCGGAAAGCTGGGCCCGGCGCTCGAATTAGTTAATTAGCACTCTTCGAGATGAAAATGGGACCACGCGGAAACGGGCCCCCGGCCGCCGTGGCCGCGGGTCTCGCGATAGTGTTCCCCGGGAAGGATGAGAACCATTCCCGCCCATTCCGGTGGAGCCCATTTTTCTCGTCCCAGCTTTTCTACGAACCGATCTCATTACATTATCGCGAACCGAGACGAGCGCGCGCGCGCGCGGTTTCGATGCCGGTAAATAGTTTGTAGTCTTCCCACAAATTCACGGTCGCTGAATGCGAGTCCATCCGAGGCAAAAGCACCCATTGGCCCCACCGGTTGCGGCTTAACTCTTCCTTAGTGTGGAAAAGCGGTCCCGCCGCCTTGTGGCAAGAATTCGAAAGTTTATCATTCGGATCGTCCGGTCTGGGGGCTTCGATTGCGGCATTCGATTACCCTACACAGCGCCTGGACGCAAAGTGGACAAAAGGATTCATCCTCAAATATGTCAAATCCGAAAACCGTCCGAAAATTGGGATCTGCGGAGCAGTTTCCTGAGATGCGTTGGCCCCTTTTTACCGTCACGTAGCCACGGGCGGCCGTCAACGGTTCGTCAATCCCGGGGGCCCATCCTTCGCGATCTGTTGGCGCAGTGCAACGCCGCCGGGTTTCTTTGATGCTCCCCGTCGCCATCGCCGTCTAATCGTATTTTTGCTACGAAATCAAATCCGGCCTGTCCTGTCCTGTGATCCGCCGAGCCCCCGGGCCAGAACGCATCGCGTTCGCTTTCGAGTGAGACATTAATTAAAAAACACCACACCCAAAAGAGCGGGCCCAAGGTGTCCTTGCGGCGCGTATCGCTCACGCCGGACACGCCGGACATACTCGGGGCAACGACGTCGCCGGAACACTAACGAAATTCCCAGCCGTGGCTCGGGCCGCCGAACCGTGACAAGATTTCGTTATCCCGAGATTCGTCCCGAGAGCGTGCCGTTTGGGCCTTAGGACAACAGGCCGTACACCGGTGACGGCGGTGATGTGTCGACTCGGAAGGCAAGATTTTGCATTCCGCAGTGTCGCAGTGGCGCAGCAAAATTGACGCAATCGGTGCCGTCGGATCGAATCGGACAAAAACCGGGAAAGCGGATCGAAAGCAAACATTTTCATTTTTCCCCGGCCGGAATTGTTGATTTCCGTCCGGAAAAGCGGGGCGCGAAAGAAGGGTTTTCTTGCAGTGCAGACCAATGACTCGCCGGTGTGTAGATGGGTATCGGCATCGAAAGATCATTTCGGCGGAACCGACAAGGACGTTCCGGTTTTCGCGGGCATTTCGCGGACCGTCCGAGGCACTTCGCTGTCGTGTCGACGTCAACAACAGACCGAACGCTATTTACCACGCGGCTGAGCAGCGACTGAGCGACTGGCCGATACAAAAACTCCTAATGCGTTCATGCAGATTGTGTAGCGAAAGAAAAGGGCCCTTCTCTGTCTCTGTGGCAAGGATGAAGTGATCTGTTTTGGCGATCGACGTCTGACGCGGACATCACGCGGAAGACTCACGACTCACCGAACACGCACTCCGGAATGGCAATCTTCAAGAAGGGACAACAAAAACCCGAACCAATTGGAGGCCAAATGCACCATGGCACGTCACCGATCCGGAAGATTGCCAGACAGGGCTCTCGTCGACGAATGGTGCAGGGCTTTTAATTGGCACGTATTGCGCCAGCACTCATTTGATGCATTAACTAGACCCCACAGTCCGACACGAAACATTCTTTTCGGAGCCAGAACCTTTTCGCTACTATTTGTCAGTTCGGTGGTCTGGGTCTCGAAGTCTCGCAGCCTCGCGGTGCAGCCGAAGTGATGGTCGAAAGTCCCGCGAAAGCGAGCAAATCAATCCGAGAATGGCGGACGGGCGGACAATCAAAATGCTGCCCCCCAAAAACCCGGTGCCCAAGCCGAAGGTGATGGAAAATGAATATTTATGTGCGTCGAAACCTAAGCTTTTAATGATGGCCGATCGCCGAGATTCTCGATCGAATCGGCGATTCGATTTGATGAAGGATTTTACTCGCCCCTCGCGTTATCAGGTCCCTTTTCTTGCGCACGCCGGCACGCCAGCTAATGGCATCTTTTTAATGGTCCGAAACATTCCATGCCAGGCCAAGAATGCACGCCGTGGCCGAGCGGGCGGTTTGTGACAACCGAGTGGAGTGGAGTTCGAGTGGAGTTTCGCTGAATCCGGTTCCCGGTAGTGTGTTTTTAATCAGTGTGTGCCAATTAGGGATCGCATGGCCATGGTGGGGAAACCTTCGAGTAGGGCTGTCACCACCAAAAAGCAAGAGCTTCAAACGAAGCGATCAGAAACCCTTCAACGGGGCCAAAATTCACCTTACAACGGCCAACCCACGTGTACGGAACGCAAATAAACTTCCCTTCAAAAGCCCGGCCAAAAGACAACCCTCACTGATTTTGCTGCGAACAACAACCAACCCCAAATGGGCGTCCGGTCCGGAGCACAAACCGAGGAGGAGGCCTCGGCATCCGACCTGTGTACCGACCAACCGTAGTGGCCGCGTAAAGCCGCCATTGCGTCGACCAAGGTGGGTCCGCCAAACGAGGCGCACGAAGCGATGCATTATTTATTTATCGTTAGAAGTAAAATTGAGTTTAGAATTTCAATTCGCGACTAATCAAATTCACATTTTCGGACAAATATTACTACAGCGTGGCCGTCTCCTCAGCCGGTCGGTCGGGCCAATCGGGGACTCTCGGTGCGGTACACTCGCCAAATACACTTTGGCGATTGACTGCAATTTTCGGGCCCACCGTTGGTGCCGTTCCCGTCCGAAGAAGAAACGCACGTGGAACGCGTTAGGACGAGATGCGTACGGTGGCCCGGCGGACGGTAAACTGCGTGGCGTAGTCGTTTTGCACGCCAATGCATCCGACTGCACCACGTCCTCGCGGTGCATTAAGCTAACAAAGCGCAGCGCGTCAATAGGATGCAACGGTTCGAGCGCGGCCTCCGGTGGCCAAATCACGGTGACTTTCGCGCTGGTCCGTCCGTGGAGTGGTCGGCCCAAAGGCGAGTGGTTAAAAACTGCGCGACTGCATCGCTGCACCGAAAGGATGCACCGCAGGAGAAGCTCCCGAAAAAAAGTCCCGCCACACAAACTGCACATGTTTGGACAGGACCGAGTACGCTGGGACGCCAGAACCTTGGTCGCTCCGCTTTTTTCTCTGGTTGTTGCTCCGTGACACGGCACGAAGATTCGCAAACGATGTGTAGGCAGTTTTGCGGGCGCTTTAAAAGTAAACGGGCCAATTAGTTGTTTGGTGTGCGTTCACAGCAAACAAATCGTCGACCTTTCGCGGCCCGCGACGGAACGACCCACCTCGGAACGGAACCTTCAGGGGAAAGGCATGAGATTTTTTCCTCGAATGCGAAAAATGCACTCTACAAGGGGCCATTTTGGGACCGGAACGGAACAGAATTGAGGTGGAAAACTTGAGTGTCGGCAAGCCGTCGACAACGTTACAAGCGTCAGCAGTCAGCAGGAATAGGAAGCTCTACGCGTTGCGTTCGGTTCTTGGGCACTTTAATCAACTTGTGGCTTAGAAGAATAGCGCATCACCGTTCCGTGGCCACTGAAGTCAGTTGTGCTGCGCATCCTCCCAAAAACGCATTGGAGGACCGCCAATTTGCATCACATAAATAATGGAAAATTTCTGAAATTCCAGGACAACCTTATCATCTCGGATCGGGGCTCAGCTCGTTCTCCCAAGCTCGACCCAACCGGACCTATGCCATTTGTGGAAGGAAGATTTATTTCGTTACTTCAAAACCGAATCACGGCCACCGCAAGAAGAGTCCGGCTCGGGGCGGTCGGACCCAACTTCCGGCCATTTGACATCCATTTGTCAGCTGGTGAGCAATAATTTAATAAAATGAATTACCTCGCACCGACCGGGCGAGGCCATCCGCTGCACGTCACGGTGACGAGAACAACTGAAGCGTTTCTGTTGATTTGTACGAAATCGCGTACGAAGCGTCATAAAATGGCAAGGACACCGAGCTTCCGGGGCCTCGTGGCCAACGATTGCAACCAGCGGAAGTCCCGTCGCGTCGGCTGCAGTCGGCGTGATTGGCATGTCGAAAGGATGGCACCACATCTACGCCGAGCCTGTACGGGTACGGGTTTGGCCAACAATGTTATGGCCCACCGTAGGATGCGCTCTGTATCAATCAGAACCCACATTTTACATGTTCCATGGTAGATACACGTTTTCCCTAGCAGCGGACCAACGATGGTCCAGCGGATTGACCACGGATTGCATCGTTCTAGGACCCGCCCTTGGATCGTGAAAGACGCTAATCTACGCTGATTTTTGGCCCGGAAATGGCTCAGGCTCCGTTACAGGCCAAATACTTATGAAACTCCGTTCGAGGATTTTCCATTCCATCCGATTGAAAATGAGTCATTTCCACTGCCCATCGGAAGGTTCCCCAGATTGATTGAAAATTTAACTGACAGCCGGATTTAAAGCACGAAAGTCTCGCTCTCGCTGAAGGGGACCGGACCGAATCTCGACCACCAACCACCACCGGACACTCAATCGAATCAACAAACTGTCCCGCCACCGATCGGGGCCCGGTGCGATAAGCACGCGGCACACATCCGTTGCGAATTGTCGACTTCCGGCTGGCGGGGTGACAAAATTGAATATTGCCGCCCCGGTCAGCGAGCGGGCGGCTCGCTGGTCTCACCTGTCGGACGTCGGACCCGGGTATTTCCGGGCTTATTTATCCTTATGAATAATTTCTGCGGTTCCATTATGGGGCCCCGTGCTTCGAATCGAGCCTGTCCATCAAGCGGCGGCCCGTCTGCGTCCGGTGCCGACGCACCGGAAGCCGACACGCAAAGCATCGCATTCCGGCCGACCGAAAGTGTCCAAAGCTTGGCCAATCCTTGCTGAGAGTTTCGGTTTTTGTAGCGCCTCGGCAGCGGACAAATTCGTCATCCCGAATGGCAGTGCCGGAAGAGGTGGCCGATAAAGGGAAAAAACAGACCCACGACACCCACAGGACACACAGGCGCCTCAAAGTTTGACCAACTTTACGCAACTTTCATCTCAACCCGGTGGTCCCGGTTCTGTGGGTCCGAAGTTGCCACACATTGCAGTTGCATCGTTGCCGGCGCAACAGACCGTCAAATGTGCATACGAGGATATCAACTCACAGCCCAGCGTTCCAGTTTTTTGTCGGAGGTCCTGTTTTCCGTGTATCTGTGTATCACTTGGTCACTTTTAATTCCGGGGCCTGGGCCCAGGACCGTCCAGGGAATTGTTTCAACACCGCTCGATTCGCTCAAAACTTCGTCACCGGCCACAGGGCGTCAAAGTTAGCCAGGATATTGACCATTGGCACCACACGGTTCCTTTCCGGTCGGGGCCGCCCAGTGTTTCATTCGCCCCAAGGCCCCGTTGTTCGGAGCAGGGCCAAGCGTTTTTGTCACGTCACCCGTGGTTGTGTTTCATTTCGTTAGGGCACAAGAAAAATGGACCCCTCCTCTCGGGAGATTCGGGGGCCACTTGCAACGGGCACTAAAAATGATGGAAAATTTGACACAATTTTCGGAGGGTCCCTTTTCGGAGTCGGATGCTCGTCGTCTGGCCGGCCGGCCGGCTGACTGACGAAACAAAAATGGCTGACGGGAATTGGGGAAAAAAAGCCTAAAACTTTTCCCCCATTTTCCCGGGCCAATCTGGTCACCGTCGGTCAGAGTCAGAGAGGGGGTTTTGACATGTCGACTGACCGGAGACCTCCGGAAACGGATTCAAGCTCCCGAGCAGCCGGCAGCCCAGTGTCACGTTGGTTCGTGAAAATGGATCAAGCTCGTAAACTGGTCGGAAGTGGCCTGTTTTCAAAGTGTTCCTTTGGATCAAAAGCTTAAAATTGTCGTTGACACATTCGCGTTAGAAGCAACATTCAGTGGGTTTGATCTGATAGCCCCGACTTTTTGGGGTTGTTTGGGAACAACTTTTAATTGAATCAAAATTAAAACCCCTTCGAAATGCGAGAAGCATCGTGAACGTTAACAGAAAAATGAGCGGCAGGTAAAGGTGACATCGAACACTTTTAAACTCGATTACTTACCTTATTAATATTCCCTTCCTTTCTGAAAGTGGTCTCACTCAGATACTGTTTATTGAGGTGTAATAAATAATCGAATAGTTGAAATGAAGACTAATTCTCTTTACAATTGATTGATTAAACGTTACGGTCGCCCGGAATATTAGAAACAATTTATTATTTTATTAACTCGAAAGCGCCAACAGATAACTTTTCTTGACGCCCAGCCAAGGATCTCGTTAAGAGGGCAGCTTCATCGATGTAAATGATGTTTTTTATTTCCCTCCCTAAAAAGCAGACAACGATAAACGAATCACCACGAAGACCAGCCTGACCAGCGAACGATCCTGTGCACCGGTCAATCGGAAGCCAAACTATCGATTTCGCTGAACTAGCAGATCCCGAACGGAGCATCAACGTCAGTGAGCATTCAGTGAGTGAAGCTGCGATATCTGACGACGACCCGCGGGACGCTCCTTGGAGGCGGCGGTTCCAATCCTTTTCCAGTGATTAAAACCGGACCGGGACCGGACCGGGACCGGACCGGGTCCGGACGGGCCTGTGCGTCCGATAATGTCCGAATCAAAGTAATTGGCTACCGGACGGGTCGGTTTAATTGGAGCCATATTTTTTCCTCACACTTTCGATCGGCGATCCGCGCGCGGCTCGCCGTCTGGTCTGGTCCCGTTCTGCGCCACCGTTCGTTCTTTGGGTCCCTTTTCTTCGGCTGCCCGGTGCCCGGTCGTCCGTCGTGCGGCCTATCCGTCGATGCATTTCTGCATCCAAATTTCGGTTCGCCCTCTCGTTCTCGTTTGTTTCGCATTCTTTCTTCTTTTTTTTACGAAGAGCCAGGCGCAAAGGCCATCCGTCCCGAGCGACCGGGACTGACTGGCGGCGATAAAGTTTATTTACTTTAGCGACCCGTTTGTTAGCCGTTGGCATCGTGGCCGGGCCGCGCCGTGTTGCTATGCGCGTTTGCAAATAAATTAGGCATCCGCCTTTTCGGGGGGGACTCCCGGTTTTGGCGTCGTTTCGGAATGTTTGTGGCGAACGTGGAATAGTTTTTTGTGGCCAGTCCGACTTGGTTTGGATTGATTGACATTTGCCAAAAGTTTGTGTTCTAGCGTTTCGTGTTGTAAGAAATTCGTGTTTTAGAGAATCACTCAGTTTTAATATTAGAAAACTTGAACAATTTTGTTGCTACGTTCGAAAAAGGACGAGCTACGTCACGGAATCAAAATCACGCGACTGCCGAGCATTGCGAGCTACTGGACTGGATGTGGTGCGATAAATTTTACCGCTACGAGGCCGCAGCATATTCTAACGAGTCCTCCACGGACGGCTATTGAAAGCACGAAATAAGAAACAAAAATGTCCATACTTCCGCGCGGTACGCTAATTACGCTTCGCTGCCAGCGCTCGCTGCGCACGGTGAAAGTGAAACTAAAAAGAGGCGACCAATCCCCAATGCCGCTCCGTGTTACAGTTTTAACGATGTAATAACGATGGCCGGCACTCCGCCTGGCGTGGCCCCATAATCGGTTAATTAATTTCACGTCTGATTAAAACATAAACCCGGGCACGGGCCGGAGTGGCGCGGCGCGAGCCACTCGTGCCCGTCCCCCGAAAAGCGTATCGATAGAATGTTCAATTAAAATTAATTTTCCTATCTTTCGAGCATCTTCCGAGTGGCCGCCGCCGCCGGCCAGGTTCGTCGCTTGCCGTTCGGAGCCGGCGGCCAGTCTCCAATAATGGAGCGTGGAGTTTTTTCTCGACCGGCCAGCCCGCCGGCCGTACGATATTCGGTTGATCCGGAGCCGGTGCCGGAACTTTATTGCCGCCCCTACCAGAACGCGCGATAAAAAGCGGACGGCTTCGAAGAGCCAAAAACGACGCAAAAAAATGGAGATGCTCCGGAGCAACAGCACAACAGCAGCAAAAAAAAACCCTGGGAATCCCTGGGAAGGCTCCCGGCCCCGAGCGGCCGCCCTGTTGATTGGCCAGTTTGCTGCGCGATCCTTACGCCAACCCCGAGCGGCGTCGTGTAATGTTATCAAATTCGCGCTCAGGACCCCGTTGTCGTCGTCGATGGAGGAAAAATAATTGGCCTCAACCGGCACCGCGTCGCTTCGGGCCCGGCGCGATTTGATGAATCGCATTATCTTGCAGCTAATGATGCGTGCCGCGTATGCCGCGGCCCCCCTGCACAGACACCCGCCGTCAAGTGGGCCGCCAACCCGTAACAACCCGTCAACCCGGTTTCACTTGCCGGCGTGCCGGCATTTTAACTAACTCGCTCGTCGTTACTGCTGCTCCGGGGACGTTATTTCTTGCTCCGGTTGCGCTCGGTGCGCTTTATTCGGGGGCCCAGTTTTGGGCATCCGCGCATCCGAAAGGCATTTTAATGATTTGATGTTCCGGGGATGGTCGTTTAAATCGCACCGCGCCATGGTTACGGGGTGGCGCATTTTGGGGGGCCGGCAAAGGCCATCTTTCGAGGGACCATCTTGGATCCTGGAGCAGCTGGAGCGTACCTTATTGGATTTTAATTGGTGCCAATTTGTTGGCTATCAACGATCGTTCGATCGGTCGGTGTTTAGTGTCAAAAGGTGCAGTGTGTCCCGTTTTTGATTACGGCCTTTGGGAACTAAGTTCGAGAATTCATGAAACGTTTCACCAGCTTTTGTGCTGTTTAGTTTGTTGAGTTATAAAATGTGAAACTAACAAAACATTCTTATGTTATATACAAATGTTGTTATATATACTGTAAATACAAAATTGTCATTACTTTTTGTACACACCACGTACAGGGTGTTCCATTTACATACAGGGGCTTCAGGCTTTTCAATGCTTGAACTTTTATTTTTTATGAAAAACTATTTTGGTCAAATGTCCACCTCAAATGGCTTGACACTAGCCCATTCGGTCGACCTACCTTGAGTACATTTTTAATTGTACCCGTTCTTATTTCGGTAATAAGAACAGGAATTTGGGTCTTGAGGTTGTCAATAGTTGCTGTTTCTGTTCCCCAAATAGTTTCTGCACCCCAAAAACAACAATTTTGCGTATTATTATAGCCACCAAGGTGGAAATGAGCTTCAATGAAATGTGCTTTTGACGAACGATTTGGCGACCTACCGCTTTGGAAATAAATTTTTCTTATTTCCCAATTTTCTGCAACCAAGTTTATATTTTATACATAAATGTCATGAATGAACGTTTCAAACAAATGTTCAACCATTGAAAAATATTCAGCTGTTTTATTGTAACCAAATGAAAAAAATGTGTCGTTAATGAAACACCCTGTATATAGATTTGAAATCTTGGGCATAAAATCAAGGCAAGAACTCTGGAGCTGCCCTCAAGAACACTATTCACCGTAACATTGGCCAAAGTGATGGAAAATGACGAGAAAAGGTCACATTTGGTTTCCAGGATGGCCATTGGCGCGATATCATTGGGTGGTTACAAAATGAATAGTGAATCCTCAATTAGGATTCCATAGTTTCAAGTGTGCCGTCTTCCGTGCCGTTTGACTGCCTTTCACAGTGATTGGCTTCTTGAAACCCAGTTTAGGGGTTCGAGTCACACAAGTTTTCCCGTCTTAGAACGCCGCTTAGTGACGGGCCAAACCCGAGAAAGAATGCCGGCACTGATTGAAATAATTCACTCCACCGGGCAACACAAATGGGTCGATGATTGGAATTGAAATTTACTGCACCTCAAACTAACTAACTGTGGGTTCATAATTTAATATTCATCCGCATCATGTGTCGTCCGCGTCCTCGTCCTTTACACCCGCACGTGGGCGCACGGTGTGTAAAGTGCACCCATTTTGTGGTGCTCCCGATTCACCACCGGCAAGACGGCCGTCGGTGGTGGGTGTCTTTCTTGATGAAGCTGATCAGATGATGTCGGCGGGCGGGTGATGAGGGTGACAACTAATTTGGTGCCCAATTTAAACGCCTAAACCAACAGCCACCAAACAGGCGGGGCCCGGGTACCAACCGGGGTGGCCAACACTGTAATCAACCGAACAAATACGATTGATTATGTGCAATTCAAATGAGCGGAAGGTAAAAAACCCCAAAACCGAGGCGGCAAAAATCAAACTCTCCGGCGTCGTGTTTGACGACCGCACGCCGCGCACCGGAGCCGAAGTTTAGTAATAAATTGAGCAAATCAATGTCATCAGCAGCCGCAGCGATGGCGGCGATGAGCATAAAATATGGGTGACGTGGTGACGACTGACGATTCTGTGGCCCGAAGGTGGGTTAAGCAAATCAAACGTTGAGCAAATTTCACAGCCACCACCCAGAAATAATGTATTAGCATCATCTTTATTGAGTTTGCATGCACGTCGGTCTTGTTTTTCGTGCGCCAGCGTCTCCAGTGCACACGCTGCGGTTTCCCGATTGGTGGCCGGCGCGACGACGAAGGCACTCGTTTACCGTTTCCTTCGGGCCTCGGAGCACTGCTTGATTCTGGAGTTCCTTTCTGGGCCCCGAAGACGCCGGGCTGAAGAAGCCAACATAAAGGAAAGAGGACAAAACGAAATCACCCACCACCGCCGAAAGGAACTCGCCGCGGGAAGTCAGAGTTCCTGAGAGAGCAGCGAGTCCGTAAAAAAACACAAATTGCGAAAATACACACGGAGCTTCCTGGGGCGGTGGCCCCGCGCGGGGAGCGGTGCAAAATAAATGTTTCCCGATTCCGGACACGTCGTCTTCTAATCCGTCGTTAACGAGGCACGATTATGGGATGATGTGTCTTCGAGCGCGCGCGCGCGGTTCGTGGCCTCCACAGGCGAGTGCCACTCGTTGCGTCCTGTTTCTAGGCGCTCTAGGAATCCTTGAAAGCTGGCCCAGAGTGGCGCACGTGGTGGTGGTGGTGCACTCGGTGTTGTGGTCTGTCGTCTGTCGGGGCACAAAATGCAATCAAGCATCACGCCAAAAAGGGAGCAAAAAAACGGTAAAGGACTGGTTCGCGAAACGGTGTTACATTTTGTGCATATTGGGCCTTCCAAATGTTGCCATTTCCCGGCCATCCGAGGAAACAGGGGCCTGGGCCGACCACATGGCGCACGCATTAAGGTGAAATATTTCACCAGCCCGGCCCGTCTATTAATTGCTGCAAATTAATTTACACGTGCTAAGCTCCTTAATCTTCGGCGCGTCCTCCCCGGAACGCCCGAGTATCATGCGAGGCCCGGTTGTGCTTTGGGGGGTTGTTTTGGCGTCCGTCCGTGGGATGGATGGAAAAATTCGTCACGTCAAGGTGCCAGCCATTATCTTCAACGCTCCGGCCTCGGCCCGGAGCCAGGATAATTAATTTTAATTCCAAACTCCTCGCCGGGCGGACGCATAAGCCACCTAAACCCTATCTCGCAACGTAACAAGAACCGCTCGAGGTGTCGGTTAAACGTCAGTCAGTGCTGGCCAGGACACCGAAGCGGATAAGCTTGGGAGGGACCGGAAAAGGGACCAAAAATCCCGCCTTAATTATAGTCAAACAATAATTAACACATTTAATTGTATTTGTTGATGAATTGATAAGTGACCGGCCGGCTAATGCCGAGCGTGGCGTGCCAGGCTCCTTCGTTAGAGTGACGCCGCCGCCGCCGGGATTGTCCTTTTTGTCCTTTTTCGGATCGTTTTTTCGCTCGACAATCACTCGACTCGATTCGAGTCCTTTTCTGCAACGCACGGGGCGATCGTTTCTCTGATGTTTCGGGATTCGGAGTGGCGAACCGGTGGGGCGGGAAGCATACCGGGAACCCTTTCGAAGCCCTCCCTCTGGGCACGTCGCGAGATGTGAGGAAACTTTCGCACCACCACCACCGTGACGGCCTACCGCCTTCCGCTGGATACGGCTGGACGGATGGATGGATAGGATGAGACGAAATGGGATGGGTACGAGTGTGTGCGGTGAGGTGAGAGAAGATACCCCGGGATGCCAGGGATGCGACGGAACGCAAACGGTTGAACGAAAATCCCGCACACAAAACAGGGGCTTCAAAGGATCCGCTTTACGGTAAGTACACCGACCGGTGGCCGCGTGTTCTACAGGCAGCGTCGGCAGCTGTACTTTGTTCCACGAACGGGCCACGGGGACAGCAGGATGGGGGGGGGCCGTCAGGGACAGAGCTAGAGAGGTTCGTCGCCGTGGCCGGTACCGGGCGGGGCCCATTAAACGAAAGAGCTACTAATTAAATACAATGTGAAACATAAATAAGACATAACTTCATTAGTTCACATTGTTCGCCGTTCGTCGAGTGGGGAGGCCGGGTTGGGCCGGGCCGGGCAAACGGTGAGCTAATTGGGGCCACCGAAAATGACCATCCGTTTGGCCGGCTTACTCCGGCGAGCAGGTCTAACGGGGATAATGTGCGTCTAACGGGGTGGAAAGATCTTTGAAGTCCCCGTGTGTGTCCTGTGGAATAAACGGTGAGGACCACCTGACGGAACGCAAGCCACAAGAAACTAAGCGGTCGCCCGAGCGATCGGCCACGACAGTTTAATGCACGTCAATTGACAATCTTGGGATTGGCGGGAAAAATGCACGACACATGGCCACGGTGCATAATTTAGCCCTCGGAAGCTGTCCACAGTTCAGCGCCACGAGCCAAAAGCCGACGGACCCATCGCCCGGGCGCATCCGCGGAAATCGAGCGGAAAGCTGTCGGTGAAGTATGAGTGAAAAGTATGGCAGGTTTCCAGAAACTTTCTCCAGTCCGACCTGCGGCCCGCAAAAAAAAAAACCCCGGGGAGGCCGGGAAAGCAAATCCATCAGCGACCGCACCCCGATCGACGGGGTGGAAGTTTAATTCGCTTGATCTCGCTCGCTAAGTTGAATAAATAAACATCACCGGCAGACCGCCGCGTGCTGACCGGTTCCGGATTTTCCGAACAATCGGCTTCGCTCCTCCCCCCCCACCCCCACCCCGTGTGGTTCGGTCACGCGGAACCCGCGATCCCGAAGGCTCATCAGCCCAGCTTTCGGTGGTTTTGTAGCCGCCTGTTTGTTTCGCTGACTAACGGCTTTTTGTTCGGTGATTTCGCCGAGTTTTTTTAACGCCAAAAAAATCTGAACCAATGAACTGGACCGAAGCCACCCCCCGGGGGCGAGGAAAATTAATACCAAATGGATCCTGGCCCTGGACACCCCCTGGAAGCTAGGCTTCAGTAATAAAGCGGGACGCTTCGGCTGGGCGGATTGCGTTTTCCGAAAAACACCTTCATCCAGGGAGCGGCGAGGGAGATCAACAATAAAAATTGCGGAAAAATTGGGCTCCGAACCGCGTAAATTAACTGAACCTTGCCCATCTCCCGCAGAAGCATAAAAACCCCCTGGATCGAAGCCGGACGGATCGGAACGCGGAAAGTATGATTAATTTCAAAACCAAACTTTCCACTAATTTCCCGCCCAAACGGATCGCATTAATTACGTTTCAATAACCACACACGCGCTGGGCTGGGCTTGGCCGGGGTCGAAAAGTTGTCTGATGGGCCGGCACCGGACCTGACGTCTGTTTTTGATGGGCTGGCCTTCGCTAGAGAGCCGATTGAATGGAAAATCCTGGCGCCCTGAAATCAGGAGGGGTGCCCTGGTGGTGATTGGCATCGGCTTTGGGTGGTGTTTTCTGAACGCAAATTAAAAGTTTTTTTTTTTTGCTGCCGGACGCTGGCTCACATAATTCGAACAAACACAATCGGAAATGCAGCCACCGGCCACTAATGGCCACTTGGCGGAAGCTGGACGCTAAACAAATTGACGGCAAAAAGAACCGCTCGAATCCACATTCGCCCTGTGGCGTCCATTAATCGCTAATATGCTGTTTCCGGCCACGTGGATGACGTGTCCGCGTGTCCACCAGCGTGGTCGATGTTCGTTTCTGCACCGTGCACGTGCCAAGGATATGTCGCACATGTGGAGGCAAAAAATCGGCTTCCCCTTGTCGGATTTGGTCACGGGGAGAAAAAAACAAATTCGTCCAAAACCAAAGCACCAGAAACAGGTCCCGATTGGATTTTGATGTATTGACATGAGGAGAGGCGAGCTATGTTTGGGGCATCCATCGTCAGCGGCGAGTTGAATGCCACACCATTAATTACCTCAGTTAGAACCTTTATTTTCCGATCGCGAGAGGCATCGGGTTGTTGGATAACCAGTCCCGGTCCGTATATGAGCGCCCAGAAAATGGTCCGGGACGAGGCTCGCGCTACCATCGACGCCAACCTTGGAACGGTTTAATTAATTAATTCAATCAAACCGGCCCCGGAAACTCACACCGGAAGTCCTTCCCGTGCTCGAAGCTTCCCGTGGGCTCTGGAAGCCGTTGTTTTGCTAATGAATGCAGGTTGGAATGCTGTGCGCCCGATGCGTCAGGACATTGTAAATGCAACTCGGTACGCGGCCCAACATTGAGTTGGATTGAAATCGTAAAGTCTAATATCGAATATGGCCACTCTTTTCCGGTCATTTGTATTAGTGTTCTTTATAAAAACGGTTTTAGTAAATGCTTAGTATGCAGATGCAGCTAAGCCTGTATCACGAAGCTAGTTCCGTTCAAATCACGAGTTAACTTCGTAACGGGCCACAGTTTTCTGTTATCACGTGGACCAGAGATTGGCCGCCCGCTGGGTAGGTGTTATGTTCCGAGTTCGCGTCCTAGTTTTTTTTCCCCGTGTATTCCTGGCCGGCACACCACCAGCGCCGATGGTACATCGGTCAATTGGCCACACCAACGACGAAGGACCTCTTGAACCGGAGTGGCGCAGCGAGCGCTAGAGAAGCGCAGCCGGGCCCCGTGTACCTGGGGCTCGGAATGCGGGCGAACCAATCCATCGTTGCCGAGGCAAAACCGTGTCATTCCATGTCCGTGTCGCCGCGCACGGCACCCCCCACCCTGTCGAGCCCGACCGACCGACCGACCGACGGCGCACCGTGGTCCGTATCGTTGGTAAAACTAATTAATTAAAATTTCCAACAGTTTGTTTAGAAATCTGTATGTGTGTCTGTGTGCCGGAGTGCAGAACGGAGAGCACAGCCCGAACCTGCCCGACAGGGGGCGCCCTCGTCAGCCCTTCCGCGTACAGGAATCCCGGGGGTTTGCCCGCTCACCATGAAAGGCTCCGGCGGAGCCGGCGGCACCGTGCGCATACATGGTTGCCTGACTGCCGGGGCCAGCTCTTGCCCGTTCCGGGCCAAGGACACCCCCGAACGTTCCCACGTGCTTTTATCTAATAAAATTCATTACAAAGCTCGGTTTCAACTCGATTGAGTTTCGCATAGCGTTTGTTAATTAAATTTCTCCATTGGAAAATATTTTATTCCACTTCCATCCAGCTACGTGGCACGTGTGCCTGCGTGCGTGCATGTGTGTGCCGAGGGAACGTGAGGCACGGCGGGGCGGAACGACGGGCTTCATTATCAGTTTTCATTATGTAAATTTAGAATTTGATCTAATTGAGCATGCCGATATGAAACAAACGCACATTACACTGGCGTTAACGATGGAGGCCGGGGTTCTGAAGTGGCCGAAGGATGTGCACGGTGGGGAAGCGTTGGCAAAGGGGGCCCCACTCACTGTGCGTTAATTGTCCGCCGGCAGGACGAACGGGCGCGCCGACCATCCATCTTACTCTCGGAGCGTCACGGTGATCCGATCTCGGCTGAGTGCCTTGGTGACAGTCCGATTGTGAGTTTCCCGACGGGACGGGGCTTCGGGGTGGGTTCGGTAGAATAATCGTCTCCTCATTATCGCCCAACTGGCCCGAGGACTGTGAGTCTGAAGTTTCGGTCACAGACGGCCACCGAGACCGGTGGCTGGTCGATCCCGATAGCTTCCAAATCAAGGACGAGAGACGAACGAGTCCTGAGCACGCTTTACATCGACACATGCCGGCCGACAAGAAACCTGAGCCCCGAAACGACGGGGACGACGCTGATGACGACGATGGCCCGGGGTTCCAGCGCTCCGTGTCCAGTTCGGCCAGAGTTTCGACGATACGCTCTCTTCTTGTGCAGGACGGTGCATCACGCCTCGGACCCGAGCTCCGGCTAATGTCATCTCGTGCGGTTTTCGGAACAGACTGGTACCGGATATACGGGGAGGGGCGACACCCGGACAGTACCCGGAGCTCCTCTGGCCCCAGCTGACCACCGGTTCCCGTCGGCGCATAGGCGCTGGCATCATTATCATCACCATCAGCTCCTATTCAGCGGAGAACTATTTCTCACTAATGAAGGTGCTTTTCGCCGCACGTTTATTGGACTCACCTCACCGACTCCTTGGGGTCCACGGGGTGACCAGCGGGGTGGCTGCCCTGCACCGATAACACCCGCTGCCGCTGTATCGTTGCTCCACGCGCCATTAGGGGAACCGGGTCGAACCTCCAAATTCCGCTCCGGCTCCGGTCGGTCGAGGACAAAAAGTGAGGAAATTGGAGATTAGAGTTTGATTGTATACTTACGGTGGTCCGGCGCAGCCCCCAGCAGCTTGGCCCGGGTCCTGGTTCTGGCGATCACCGGCACTGCACGCATCGATTCCGGGGACCGTGTTTAGATAAACTACTGTCGCACTCGCACCACCTTCACTTCCTGCAATTATGTCTTGACCATGCCCTGCGAGCGGGATGCACTCGCCGACTCGCCGGGAGGATCGTATTTTTGGTCCCGTTGCACCGACACAATCCCGCCCTTGATTGCATGCATGTTGCGGGGATTTCGGGCACAACTTTCGAGGAACGGTCCTCCCGGTTTCCGAGCCAGAGCCAGATTCGATGCCAGGCGTCGCCGGCGTCAATCGGCAGTAGCTCTGCCCGGTTCGGCGACTGGCCAAAGAGGGTTGCTTAATTCCTTTGAACTGACGTAGGCACCTGCCAAATGTCTGCTCTTAATTACTGCCGCTCCCTGCATTATCCCGGCAAGCGTTTCGGAGCATTCTTCCGATTTTCACACTCCACCGGACACTGCTGCCAATGCTGACGGAACGAGTTGGATGGTGTCTATCATAAGTAAGCAGTTCAATGATTGGTTTGGCCTCCGATAGGGCCGTGGCCATCCGATATGGGCAAACGCTTGAAACGCTAGCGATGTGAAAAGAGAAACGCTTTGAAGCTGGCAGTCTGTAAACCAAGTGATGGCTTTCCCCGGCCCATGGTGGCTAAGTAAATACCTGTCAGGATAATCCCAGCCCAGGCCATCGATGATGAACCCACCGCAGCCCGGTGTCTGGTAAAACATGCAAATCCCACTGTTAACAACTAAACGCTATTTATTCGCGGTTTTAAATTCTCCGGCCGGGCTGTACCTCCGACGGTGCAGTAATATTCCAACGGAGCCTTCGGATTCGCTTGAATACCGGATGGTTGAAAAATGCACCACATTGGCCTTCCAAAATGGTCGGTTCGTTTCAGTTTCGCTGCACCGCATAATCTGGCTGTTAATTAACGAAATTAGAGCAACGGCCCGGTGCCGGGGGCAACGGAAGCCCGTCAAACAGTATTAATAATAATTCGGTGGTTTCATTAATTAAAACAATTGAAAATATTGTCGGCATCATGCGGCACAAAGCCCGCGCGGCCCGCGCGCACCCAAAAACATCCGAAAATCCTGGGCCCCCCAAAAACCCGCGGGAACGCGGTTCATTTAATCCCAAATCAAATGAACAAACGGGGGGCTGGGTGGGGCCCGAGGTTTCCGGCTGGGTCCGGCCCGGCCCAGGGAATGCTACTAAAGCTCGACCGGATCGGTGAAAATTCCGGTGCTGCTTTGGTGGTTCGATTGCACAATTTAATAAAAAAACAAACGGAACAATTTTCTCGCGCACGTTGCATCCCCGTGTGCACCATAATCCGGGACCGGGTTGGGGCACGGACGGGGTACGCGAGGTGGCCACACCGCATACTGTTGATGCTGCACATTTATTATATCATAAAATTACAATTGTACACGTCAGCCACATTTTCCAGTCCGCCCAGTCCGCCACCGGGCCCAGGCCTCCCGAAAACAGGACGGTGGAAAACCGAGCGGAAGCGAGAGAGAGAGAGAGAGAGAGAGGCTGTGGGCTGTGGGCACCGAGGGCACTTGTTGTGGTGGAAAAATTTATCGTTATTATCATCATCATCATCATCATTGTTATATCGTTGTTATTATCCTCATTACGGTACAACTGATTTACCTCGTGGCCACCCCAGCCGGGCCACGCTTTCGCTTTTTGTTATTGGTTTTGTTTTCTTTTCCACGAAAAGAGTCCGCGCATTGTTGCGTCGTTTTTTTTCGCCCCCCTGTTTTCCAGTCCATTGTGGTCCACAAATCCACTCGCAATTGTGTCGCCCATCTACCGCCCGGGCCTACAATGGTGGGCCGGCCAGCTGGGCGCATAGTTCGCCCCCCTCAGCCGCAGGAGGTCCTTGGGGCCCACGGGAGAGCTTCATTTTAATTAGCCCGTTGCCCGCGAGCGGTAATTGAATTTTTGGCCACCGTCGGCCACCGAATCCATTGTGCACCGTGTGGCTGTGGCCAGGGATTATGGTGCGTTGATCGGACAGCAACGTTTTATGTTATGCTGTTTCGCCGAATAATATTGCCAATCTTTAATTGTCTCACGGGTTGGCATCCGGTCGGAAATGGCCATTCGAATGTTACTTCATATCTCGCGGATTAGTGATAATACGTACAAATGAAGCAGTCGAGCTCTTATTAACTTCTATTCTATTCGCTTATATTGTTTCTTCAAAATTGGCTTTTTTATCAACGTCCTCAGTTTCAGCGTTGACCTCCTCATTCGAGCGACATTTCTTACCCGTGAGCATTTCAGTCCATGTTTTACCTTGCTGATCACATAATTAATTTATCCTAATGAATTACGTTCTTTTACAACGCTCAGGCAGTTCCGGCCTCATAACAATGTCCAAAAATTGTAAACGACAAAGGGCAATAAAGATGTTAACTGCCGCGTTTTGAAGAGAGCAATTTCTCGACCTAAAACAATGCCCAACCATGGCCGGCTAAAGGAGAGTGTCCTGTAAATAAACCTGGCAGCGATTCCACCAACCGATAAGCACCCCGATAAGCCACAGTGCCCCACAGTGCAGTATCTTATCCCGCAACATTTCGAACGGCCTAATGAGGGCCGTCTCAATTACGGGAAACAAAGCGTGTAAATCTCATAAAACGATTGGCCTTCGCCTGCGAGAGGGGCCGCCACACCCTTCGGAAAGTGCATCTCATAAAGTAGTTTGATTTGTGCCACCGAAGCCCTCCAAAGATCGGAGTGTAAATGGGAAGTGTCCGCGTTAAGCAAAGGGCCATCCCGAAGGGCTCTCCCGTTGACGAGCGGAAACGGTTGAGCAATCGAGCTAGCACACCGATTGACGTCGCGATAAGGTAAATACGCCGCGATTAAGGATAGGACCGCTCCAGCACGGCACGGAGGACATTAAAGTAATCTTGCTCTCATTCACTCTCTTACTGTCGCACTCTAATTTACTATTATTATCACCCGAAAGAAAGGAACCGGGCAGCCAGTAGCGGGCGCGCTATCTTCGGCAATCGACAGCCCCCGACACTTTCGCTCATCCTTGCGCCAAGGATGTCTTACTGTCGCGCCGCGCCGATCCGCATCGTCGTCATCGTTTAGCGCGCCGCATGTGAGTGTTCGGCGTGTCCCTTTTTTTAACGTGTTCGGTGTGCCAACCACTATGTGTATGTGAGGGACCCGGTTCTGTGCCGCTCAAAATTTGCCTCCGATAAGCATCTCGCAATTATCGTCAAAAACAAAAACCTAGAAGTCCGGCTTGATGTCCGGCAAGGTCCGACACTCCGGATTTAAGGACTTGGACGGATGGACGGTCGCGTTGTAAGCCGGGAAAGAAACTCGTGTCCTTTCGCCGGTCTATCGTCGGTGAAACAAAAGCAATAAAATTTCATGACGTCCATTTGTCGGTCGCGTCGTTCGGACGGATGGACCTCTCGGCCACCGGGTTGGGCAGCAAACGGAGACGTCGTCTTGTTTGAAAGATTTTATCGACGAAATGAGTTTTCAAAGAACTTGGTCCCCGTTCGGGGACCGTTTGCTGTTCATCTGCCCGAAGTGGCGCGATTTCTTCGCATCGTTGTCCAGTCCGGTGTCCTCTTTCCTGGAAGGGAGCCACTTTTCCCGAGGACACTATTCTGTAGCCCCTCTGCACTGCGGGTCCGATAAGCAGCGTCCGGCTTTGGGTTTCTTGTCAACTTCGCCACTAAAATGAGGTGATTTCCGTGTCCCAAATCCAGTGCCGGCCCGGTCAGGATTACGCGACTAGTTTTCGCACGTTGACAGTTCCGTTGTTCCGACGACCGGGAGCAGATTACGAGTACAAACTGCGTACCTCTCATCATCGGGGACATTCAGTGAACGGTGAACCAACTTCCGGATCACAAATGAGTTGCGACGCTGGGCCCCGAATTGGTCAGTTTTGTGGGAGAGAAGCTAAATCACCCGATAATAGATAGCGAAAGAGCCCCCGCTTGCAGTGCTCCCCTAACCGATCATTCCTGTCGTCGTCCCCGATGGCCACCCCGACACTTCACCCCCACCGGAAGGAAGGACGTCGAAAGTGGACCGAAAACAAAGTAAAAGTTGAATGAAGTTGAGTGTAATCGAGATGAAGGCTCGAGGGCCACTCGGTGGTTACGATGGCAAGGAGCGCCAGCACCATAGCCCAGCTATCCTGCGAGCACACTTCATCGTCGTCGTCGTCGTCGCCGTGTGTCCTTCCCACCCGTCCGGGGGGCGGCCCGTGCGAAACGACACTCTCCGGGTTCGGGTTGAGTTTTTGCTGATTTTATGGATATTCCACAGAATGGAAGAGCCCCCGCGGGAAGCGCCCGCTGCGTGCCGGGAACGAGGTCCTTCGATAACCTCAGCCGCCCGCCCGGGGGTTCACTGGTGCACCCCGCGAGACGCCTGTCGTTGGTTGATATCCACGTTTTATGGCGAGACGATTAGGGGGATCAATTGTCAATTACGTTTATCGCTCTTTTATTGGTATCGACATCCTTCCCGTCACCGCCGCCGCCGCCACCGACCGTGGGGGGTCTTTTTCGCCCGCCTACCGATGATGATGATTTTTATTTCCATTTTCCGCGGGGAGTGGTTTTCGCCTCGCCAGAATCGGCCCCGGCAATCGGGCAGTGATTGAGCGGCGATGGTGCCAACTGCCGAATGCCGAAGCTGATTCTCCGCCTCACCTCAGTGCAAACACCGCGGTCTCCAGGGCGCCGCACAAAAGTGTGACATAAATAATACACTTCACAAGATGGCCCATCGAAGTGTTTGCGGAGCCACAAAAACCGGGCATTGTGCACCTTCTTTGTGCCGGGTGTGGAAATTTATTGGCCAACTTGTGACGAAGGTTAATTGTATCGCGGAGACACATACACCCGATGCAGCGCTTGACGTTGACATCGACCGCGGCCCAGCATAATATGCTGCGGTGCATAAATCAGGCTACGGCGCGGCCCATCCATCGAACTTTGAACGACCATTTTAAAATAATAACATAACAGCGAGAGAGAGAGAGAGTAGCCGAAAGGGCGCAAAAAAGGGGCCCCCGAGATGGTTGGGCGAAGGGATGTGAACCGATTTTCTGGCCAATTTTTCTACCCTCCACACGATAAATACCATAAATCAAGAACGCACGAACGGGTGGCAGCCAGCACGGCACACCGATCCGATCGATCGACTCCGGCGCGGTTCGGTAAAATTATGCGCCACACATATTCATGAGACAGCACCGGATGGCATTTGCGGAACTATTGCTCCGGCGGAGTGCGAAACGCGACCGGGGCGGGTTATTAATACTGGCCATCAGGGAAGGCCTCCCGAACAAAACCTCCTCTACCGGGGGAAGGCCACAAAAATTAATGTCCCTTTCCTAGTGCAAGTCACCCGGATTGGAATCCGATCGAATCGGTTGCGACGGCGACCGAAGCGACCACCCGGGCCACGGTAAGCGCAGCATCAATTTGGACACTGCCCAACATACCCAGGGGCGTTAGGGGGGGGCTGCAAACAAAACAAATCTCCCCGACCCGACCCGGAGCCAACAGCAAGAAAAACTCGAATTCTTCGCTTTTTTATTCCCACCCGAACGTGGACCGGCGTTTTGCGATTGGCGTATGTGTAAACATGCATAAATACGCCCATGAGCCCATTTATTAAATCAATTTTTGGCCCTGCCCCACCCCACCCGGGGTCTTGAGGTCCCCGGGCCCGGTCCGCTATTATCAATTACCCGGTGCGAGCGCGAGGAGTTTTCGCCGCGACCCACCACCACGGCGCACCATGTGTTTTATCTTTCGCGCCCCACAGTTCGGCCAGGACAGGGCGCTGCGTTTCTTTTTTTTTCCTCTGTTGCCCGTCTGCCCGACGCAGAGCGTTCATAAATTTTGCCTTCAATTTACAAAGCACATTTTGGGGCCCGTCATTTTGTCTATTCGTCCTTCGTCGCAGTCCGCGCCCCGGCTGTGCACTGACATGACGCCGAGCGATGGGCTCCCCGCACACCCATGAATCACATGAGTTATCGCCGTTATCGTTAAATTCGCTCGTAATTTGGGTATTTTTATTCGCTCGCTCTGGATGTGCCAATTGATCATCATCATTTCCCGCGGGGGGGCCGCCGAGCGCGAAGGGTGAGATTTTTATTTGCCCCACGGTGTCCTCGCGAGCATTCCGTCAACATGCGGCGCAAATCACAAGGGACATCATCGAGCGGCGTGGGGACAGAGCGAACCGGGCTGGCGCGAGATTGTTTAAAATGATGTATGAAAATGGCAAATGAAGGCAAATCTTTAACTGAATGCATTGAGGATACAAACGGACACGGTTAACAGAAAAATTCACGTACAAAATGCTTTGAAGGCCAGCTCTGTGAACTAATCACATGCGAGGCAGGCAATAAAATAATAAGGCACAGAACCACACCACGTTTCGCCCCACGAGGCAGTCAGTAAAACGGGCCCGCTGATTGCGCTGATTATGATTGATTGTAATCAGTTTAGTGCCATCCAAAACAAATGGGACCACAAATTGGGCGCCTCCGGAGCGTGCGTGCGCCTGTGATTAGGGACAGACGTGTGTTGCGTGTGCGTGCAAATTCTTCGCCATCGACAGTCGGTCCACCGACTGGCCATTTGCTAAATGTATCCAGCCACTTCGAGTATGGTTCAGCCCGGGGGCGACAGCTTGGGCAGTAAAATGGCACCGAGCGGAGCGAATGGTGAAGACCAAAAAAATGTGGCCCGCCGACGGATATAATCATGCGCCAGCTGGGGTGTGTTCCGGTTCGACCACGTGCATCCGGCTGGTGGCAATTAAATTTTATACGTTAAACATGGTGCTCGATTGTTTAGTTTTCCATCCGGCCCGTAAGTGCAACTTAAGGCGCTTCCGAGTCCAGACTGGCTGGGATCCGAGTTTTTCGAGGCTCAGATAAGCAGAGACGTTTCAACGGCTTGGTTTGAGTTTTTGGATCTAGTTCAAATGTTAGTCCTTGGCGTCGCTCGTTGCTTGGGAGGCCATCCGGCCAATGTGTAGCGGGAAAAGATTACAACGTTGGTCCATTCCGTTCATTCAATCCATTCATCCATTCATTAGCTAATGCTTTCATGGAAAGTCATATAATTTTATACGGGCCCGAACGCTACTAAGCTTAATGAGCATGTTTTCGTGGCGGTTGTTGGGAGGCCACCAATAAAGTGATTTCCCCCCCCAAAACTAAACGATGTTCATCTTCAACACTTCAGGCCACTGAGCGGCATGTTGCCCAAAACACGTGTTTTTGTATGCTGTTCCTTCTGTTCGGCCCCACGGTGTCAATTATGCACAATCCGAGTCCGCGGCTGATGAGCAGAAATAGTTTCGGCTAAATTATGCAAACGCGTCAACGCACGACCAGAAGTTCGCAGCAGTGGCCGAACTTAAAATCAAACATAAATCCACTATTGAAACAACAAACAAACCTCGGCCCACGGCTCGGCCAACGTCCGGAGGCCACTCGGTGATAGGCACGCGAGAGATAACTCAAATAAAGTGACACGGTTTTATCGTGGCCACATCGTCCTTTTTTGGGACGTTGGGACGCCCCTAACGACAATCGCCAACACGCGCACGGACGTCACTAGTCGCTAATCGCGCCCCAAATCATCGTTCCCCGGCATCGTATCCGGCATCCGGCTACCGGGAAGCCACCCGGACAGGCCGGGTGTGAATTGATTATATTTTAATAATAATTACACTTATTAGAACGCAATCAAGGCCGGTCGAAAGTGCCCGCAAGTGTGACGGGCCGTCGCAAGTCGCAACGCACATTTCGCAGTCACGAGAGTCACTGCGAAACCCCTCGTTGATGGCCATAGGATTTTGTTTGGCCGTCTAATGGCCAAGCCCGCCATGTCAACATTGTATCGCGCGCGGTTGGGTCGCTAATTAAGTGCAATCAAAGAGTGGGTCGGCCAAGGACGCGCCATCGCGGCCGGGTGCTGGTGTTGTTTAACTTATCCCTTCACGAAAAACACGATCAGTGTCCGTCGGTATGTGAGACAAAAACCGGGAACCGGGTTGCCGAGGAGCCGAGAGGTGCCCGGTCACAAGCGATCGATTTAGTTAATTGACTGAGGGGTTGTGCCTCCGGATAGACTCCTCGCTTACTAGGGAGCCCACTCCGGGCTTGAGGCTCCGATTCCGATTCGGTGACTGGGGTGGGCCCATTTTTCATACAACCAACACAGTGCGGTGTGTGGGTTTTCCACCTCATCGTCATCATCGGCCTGAGAAAAAAACGAAGAACTGGCAAAAAACTGGCCAAGAAACTGGACCATCATTCACACCGACGGCTAAGCCGGCGGATCCTTGACCATCAATTGCCGTTGCTGAACGGAAGCTGTTAACATTAATGGGACCACCGTAATGGTTGGGTGACATTTTCCCACCCGCCTAATAGGCCTGTGGAGGGGTCCTTGCCCACTCGCCAGGGAAGCTGACCACATCAATCTGTAGACTCGGTAATCGCCAAACATTTGTCTTCCTATCCAGCCTCCTCACGCGGTGGACAAGGAGCTGTCTTCGCTGTGAGCGTTAGAAAAGAATGGCCCCGCATGAATCAAACTCAGATTGCCTTCGGTGACAAAATTAACTGCTATATTTCAAACTACGCCAGCGTGAAGCTTTTCCAACGGGAAAGTCCGCAAGCGGATGTGTCAATTATTTTATTCGTTCACTTAAAATTCACCGACGGCCGCTCGTGTCTAAGCGGTTACACGTTTCTGGTTCACTCGCTGGTGGCCGAAGCCATTCCCGGTGTTCTCTGGGAGCCGAAGCCGAAACGGACACTAATTGGCGGTTGAAGCCGTGGCGAGTGGTGGTTTGGCCCGCTCCAGCTCCTGACCCGGAAAATTCTGACGTGCTGCGGCTCGGCAATTAACGATGTAATAAAATATATAGATGTGCATGAGAGTGCATTCGCTGCCGCCCATCCTTGCTCTGCCACCCACCGGGACTCACGGGGGAGAAAACGATGCCCCAGTGCAGCGCACAAACACATGCCACTTTGCCCGTGAACACGGGACGACAGGGAGCGCAATAGTTTCCGTTGCGGTTGCGTTGTGCAACTGAAATCATAATTAGTTTAATTATTTCGCATTTATAACAACAGTCTGTGGGGGTCGGTTAGAGAGCATAAAATGAGGTATGATTTAGGTGGACGTGTTGCCACCGGGTTGCTGGTGAAATTCAGCATCACAAAACCGTAACTGTTAGGCTCACTTTGGCAGAACATTTTGGGGCTTTTCGTTGGTTGCTTCAGATTTAGAGCTCAAATCTTTCTTCTCAAAAGACACATTTATTGCTAAATGCGAGGAATAAAATATCCGTTTTCTTAAGCACAATTTGGTACCGAACCATTTGTCCCGAAATCGCATGAAGCCCTTCTCTAAAAACGGATATAATCGTGGATTGTACACTGTAATTATCCTATTTAAATTTATTTGAACACCAAAGAGAGAGAAAAATCAAATCCACCACTCTAAGCGCGCTTTTGGAACAGAAACCGCGCAAATCCTGCCCAACGGCCAATTTGAATTTTGCCGCGGCAAAGAGAACTTGCACCGAACCTTGCACACTAGCAGCCGGCGCGTGGCAAGCAACTCGCACCGAAGCCTGCACGCAATTCCGTCGGTTTCGCTTTCGCACAGCGCCGGCTGTAAGCATGTATTTGTCGGGTCGTAGTGTGCGTTGCATTCGCTCGACTGCCGAAAACATCTGTTCCTTGTTTTGTGCAGTTTTCGCATCTTCTCCATCATAATTTGGTTTCGCCTTTTTTTGTTATTCATTCTGCATGCCGTGCCAGGACATACGTCCCAAAGCCGGCTGCTGTTTGGTGGCATGTTAATTACTGTGTCCAAGGTGTGTACCCATTAATGAAGTTTTCTTTTGAAAACGGTTCGAATTAACGATCGGTCGGTAAATATTTGCCATTTTTCACCCCGACATGTGCTGCTGATCCTTTACGTGCGCACTGCGAGGAACATGTTCACTGCTTTGCATGTAGTGGTAACGGACCCAACGGAACCGATATCGGATTAAAAACAATCCCTCCTCTTCGTTCCTCACCAGCATACGGGCACAACGTTCCTCGGCTTACAGTGCCGAGCACAGTTTCGAGCCTCACCACCACCAATGCGTGTGCGATCGCTGATCCTGTGATCCTTTGGGGTACAGTTACGCCCACCTTTGCAAGTGATCTGCATCCTTCCAACCCATTCCAAGACCCCTTTCCCGTATCTGCGATCGATGCCGCTAGCCATACTCTTACGGCGAGCACTGTGCCCACAATCGGCGCGTACTTCGAGGGAAGGTGTACTGGAAGTCGGCGCCCGCACGAAGTTTCAGTTCGATTTGTCCGTTACGTTACTACTCCTCGGTGGTTGAGTCGTCGTGTGATAATAATGTGCGACTGTGACCGTGCTGGGTTCGTGCTTCTGACGCTGCCGACAACGAGGCGTTCAATTTAATCAACCAAAGTAGTAACCGAAGCGGTTCTAAGTACGTAAGCAGCACCCCGTTTACGGCGAATGCAACACTTTTTAGCGCCGCTTCCGCCGTATGCGGACATTCATTTGGTTTTCGTTTGCGTTGTGTGCGTTTCTCGAATCCGGACCGACCTTATCGCCGGGTCCGACCGCCGGTGGCGTTTCAAGTGTTGTTAAACTGATCACTGGCCACTGATAAGGCGACCCGCCGGCAACGCCACCGATGGCGGTGATGGCTGGGCTGGCCAGTGTTGCATCGTATGCAAGAAAGCGCAGTGCCTGAGAAGCTGGAGCGGAGTGCTGCTCGCTAAAAAGCGTCGTGGGAAAAGATAGACTAGAGGTTCGCTGACAATCATCGCCGCGGCGAGATTAGTGTTTCGTACTGTAACGTGAACCTTAGAACTAGTGCCCGTGCCATAACGTGTTTTAATCCGATTGTCCCAATTTGCTGAAGATCGCCAATACAAAAGCACCATACCGATCGTCACCGATCGTCCGTTTGACAACTCTATACGATCGTTCGCTAGGCAAAGCAATATTTGGATGCGTTTGGTGGCCTTCGAGTAAAACCTGTTTTCGGTGCGCTCATTACGCCATGACCCCGCGAGGACGCTGGGCAAGTGAAGAGTGATAGCCAAGGTTAGCCAGACGAGGGGGCAAAACGACGTCACAGAAACGATTGCATCACGACCACCGTTCTGCCAGGGCCCGAGGGCCCGTGCGGTGCGATGGCGGGCCAATTGGTGAAAAGTGAGAGCGTCGCCGAGAGACAAGACACCGGGGGAACCGGTGGAGGCTACAACCGACAGCCAGACGCTGATTCCCTTGTCACGGTCAAGTTCAGTGCCTCGTTTGGCGGCCAGCAGTCTCTCTCAGATATTGCCCTAATGCAAATATCGTTATCGGCGACGGGTTCCATTTGCACGCCCCAGCCCCACTGTTGATCTGATTTTAGCACAATCATGACGATGCGAATCCGAGGACCGGTTGAGGCTGCATTTACATTTGAGTTTCTTATCAATTAGCCGGATGTGAACAAAGTCCATAAAAGACGGAGTCGCAACGCGATGGTTCGTCATCGCTCCACAGATCGGATCTCGCGTACGTTGGCCGATAAAGCGTCTGGGTCAGTGGCAAGATAAGACAGTTCAAAGTTGGTTAAAATGTTAGTTTGTTGTACGTTCAACGAACTGACGGTATGGGAAGTTTACACGTGCGTTATGACTGGCGACGATAAGGCACAACCTACGTAGACGATCTCCGTAAACGACGTGATCTGCGATCGTATTATAATGCTCCCTCAAACTTTGCTCGTTTGGTTGTCAGGTTTTCATAAGTATAGTTGTTATGAAAGAATGCCAACGCAAAGGCTGTTATTTCCTTTCTATTTCAACAACCTGTTCCGAACCCTGTCCCTGTGTAAGAAAAGTAGATGATTCTGTACCGAGCACGATCGCCCATAGTTTCCCACCGGCCAGAACGTTTAAGTCAATGGAGGGAAACAATTCGATCGGAGAGAATGTATCGTATCGTGATTAGGAAACCGGCACCCCCCTAAGCCGGTAATCGTGTTCCTGGTCCGTGTTTAACTTCAATCTACGTTCAAAGGAAACAGTCCTGGTGGCGACGCTAGCGTAAACTGCCCTAGCTTTATGACCTCTGACGATAAGGAAGCTAAAATTTCACCCATTCCTGCGCTATCGCCCGGTTACCAGGTCGCCTGGAACCCGGACCCAAAAACGAGCGGCTTACATTCGTTTTTTTTTTCATTCCCGCTCTAGACGACCGTTGAACCGCCGCGACATCTAATCGCAAACCGGCCCCCGGCACGATACCAAAGAAGATAGTCGAGGATAGAGATCGAAGACGCAGTTAGGACGCGAAGTGCAACATCACGGCTCACACAGGAAAATGTCGGGCGAAACACATTCGACGGCGGAGGAAAACAAGGTCCGATACCGGCGGACACAGAGTGTGACGCGAGCGGAGGAGATAACGAAGAAGGAATCGGTGCAGCGAAAATCACAGCCGGACAAACCGTAAGTTGGGCTGGTGCGGCCAGAGGGATCATGTGGCAAGCACACCGAATGTGTGAATCATAACTCGAACTCGTTGTCACGATGCCGAATGAGTCGTTCCAGCCGCTCGCCAAGAAGCCCTTCTGGGAAGGTGTTCGGGTTTCGGTTTTCTAGGGAATGCTACCATTATGCTGTCTCATCCTCTACCCCCTTTCATTGCCCGATGTGTTGGAGTCGCGTGAGCCCGCCTAGCATAGATTCTGTAGGTCATCGGAGTGACGCGCTATCAGTGCCGGTTCGCGTGTAAAGCGCAGTTTGTTTTGCGTGTTGCGCGAGCAGGAAATGCGCGGAAAAAGTACTTCGCCCCGGAAGCGGGTGTGCCTCTGACAGAAAGGACGAAATGTTTAAGGCCACGGCGGGCGTCGAGGGCGATAATTTCACTATTCAAAGATTAAATAACATTTAAACATTTTGCATTAATGTTACATTTGCTGCTGTTGTTAAACCATTCGTTGGTCAACTCTTTCTTCGATTAGAGTGTATTGCATGTGGCAGCAACGATTCTTCCTGGTAATCGCAACAAACTCATCCGTCGTCTGCATTTGTTATAATCTCCGCTAATGGTCCATTGTTTTGGCAAACCACTTCTAAGAATTTCGTATTCCGTTTTCACCAACCCGCTAATTGCTCTCCCGTTGCAGATGTCACCGACCACGCGACTCGCTGTTTTCGTGGAGTTCCGGCTTCGACAACTTCACCGGTCTAGTCAATTGGGGGTTTCTGCTGCTCACGATGGGAGGCATTCGGTTGGTGCTGGAAAACTTTATCAAGTACGTACTGGCACGCATGCCACCCGCCTACGTTCAGTGTTTAACGGTTCTGTTCGATCTTGCCAGATACGGCATCCGCGTCGATCCGGTTCAGTGGTTCACGGTGCTCACCGGCAAAGGTGAAGGTGAAGGCTATCCATCGTTGCTGCTGGTCAGCTGTAAGTATCCAGTGTGGCCGGGCACTGTAGAAGCCGGGGAAATTGTCGCTAACTTTTTGTAAAATCGAATTTCTCCAGACTCGCTGGTGCCCGTGATGATCTGCCTGATGATGGAACGCGCCCTGGCGAACGACATCATTCCCGAGGGGGCCGGGATGGCCGTCCACATTATCAACATCATCGTGCTGGTGCTGATCCCGATGGTGGTGATACACGTGAAGGGACATATCTTTAGCTTGGGTAAGTGCGACGGAGCAAAAGGCGCAAAATCACGCAACCTTCAACCTCGCCGGCACCGGTCGGTGGTGGATTGACTATTTAATTGTTGCTCAACGAAATAGCTCCATCCGGCGAGAACGATAGGTACGAGGGTAAAAATGGAACCGCGCCACATTGCCTTGAACTTGCCGCACCCCGGGCAAACTTGTAATTAGTCCGGGCCGGCGAGTGCCTGCATCATGGCATTATTTTCAAATCTTATCAGAGCGCGTTCTAGGGCGCAGACCATGGTGTGAATGTGCATCGCAAGTGCAGTTGGTGTCCCTTTTTCTACGCTCCATTGTATGAAATTGACTGATACCAAAAGCGTTTCTAATAAAAATGTTGTTTCTCGTTGAAAAGTGGGAGCTATGACGGTATGCTTCATCTATTGCATACTGTTCCTGAAGCTCTGGAGCTACGTGCAAGTTAACCTGTGGTGTCGCGTGCAGCAGAAGCAGAACCGACACAATCGTTCGGGCCGGCGTCAGAGTATAACGATTGCGCAACTGCGTAAGTACAGAGCGACCGCACAAGAGCCGATTCCGTTAATTACTGACCTCATCATGGTTTGTTGTTCCCCATTAGAGAACGGACGAGAGCAGGAGCATGAACGAAACGGAGCGAATGGAAGTGCGTCAGGCGGCGGATACAACAACGACAAGGACAAGGAGGTACCGGTTCTGGTACACTACCCCGACAATCTGCATCCGGCTGATCTGTTCTACTTCCTGCTCGCCCCGACCCTGTGCTACGAGCTAAACTTCCCCAAAACGACACGCATCCGGAAGCGGTTCCTGATCAAGCGCATGCTCGAGGTGGTGATCGGTGTGCACATCGTGATGGGTTTGTTCCAGCAGTGGATGATCCCGTCGGTGCGAAACTCGCTCGTACCCTTCTCGAACATGGACCTCACAAAAATGGCCGAACGTTTGCTAAAGCTTGCCGTAAGTGTTGGTGGAAACCAAGGAGTGCGAATTCTTCAATCAATGACGTAATTGTACGATTTTCGCTATCGGTTCCGCTAGATCCCGAATCACCTGATGTGGCTGTGCTTTTTCTATCTGACATTCCACTCGTTTCTGAACCTGATGGGAGAGTTGCTACACTTTGCCGATCGTAACTTTTACAGCGATTGGTGGAACGCCAACAATATCGACACATTCTGGCGCACGTGGAACATGCCGGTACACAAGTAAGTATCCGGTGGAAGCACACGTCCTGTTGGTGAATTCACTCAAAGACTTTCCCCTTACAGATGGTGCGTTCGGCATCTGTACATTCCGGTGGTGGAATTGGGCTACTCGAAGCTGAGCGCTTCGGTGATCGTGTTCTTCTTCAGCGCGTTCTTCCACGAGTATCTCGTAAGCGTCCCGCTGAAGACATTCAAGGTGTGGGCCTTCACGGGCATGATGGCCCAGATTCCGCTCTCGATCGTGGCCAAGCACATGGAGACGACGTACGGGCCACGCTGGGGCAATATGCTCGTCTGGGCGTCGATCATTCTCGGTCAACCGCTCTGCATTATGATGTACTATCATGACTTTGTTATCACCAACTACAACGAAGTGCTGGCGTAGTCCTGGCTGGCATACCCTGCCCAGTACGCATCACGAACAGGACGAACCCCGTTGCTGCTTAAAGATTATCGTCACAATCAATCGATCATCGTTTGTCTTTCGTCTACTTTTTTTTTAGTTTTGTAAATGTTCATCGCTATATTGTGCACTTGATAGGAAATGTGTCTTTTGTAATCGTGTTTATTTTGCTCCATTCTTTTCTACATAAAAAATCCAAAACTAAGACCATTGTTCAACAAATACTTATTTACACGATGCCATGAAGCGTATCGCGATGCTTGGTCAACCGTCAGCTTGATGATTGTTTAGAGACATTGATTTCTCTAGTGTTTTCCGGGCCGGGAATCAGGACCCGCATTCCATTTATTCTACCACTTTGATGTGATAGATCCGTTTCTCCTCCTCGCTGATTGGAACCGGAGCCTTCGAGAGGGGATCCTTACCGTCCAGGCTTTTCGGGAAGGCGATCACCTCCCGGATCGTGGCTGCGTTACAGAGCAGTGACATGTAGCGATCGAGACCGATTGCGAATCCTCCGTGGGGTGGACAACCACTTTCGAGTGCGTTCAGCAAATGCTCTAGATGCGTGTGTTCAATGTTTAGTACATCGCGCAACACGCGTCGTTGCAGATCGCTCCGGTGAATTCGTATCGAACCGCCTCCAATCTCCACTCCATTCCACACGAGATCGTACGCCAGCGAGCGAATGTTGAGCAGTTCATCGTGCGCCGTAGTGCCGGTAGCCAGCTTCTCGGCATCATCCGGATGCGGAGCCGTGAACGGGTGGTGCGTACTTTCAATCGTTCCCGTTTCCTCGTTCTCGCTGAACATCGGAAAGTCGACCACCCAGAGAAAGTTTCTGGAGAGAGGCAAACGAACCGGAACAGCGTCTCGATCTTCTAGGGTCTCGTACGTTGCCAAACGTATCCGTCCCATCATGTTTTGCTATCGGTGGAGACTCCGGTAAATGGAATGCTTAATTCGAATTCAAATCAATACAATGACAACTTACGACATAAGTATGCTTTCCCCAGCCCAGGAGAAGCACATCTTCCGGTTTCAGGGACAGCTGTTCACTTATTCCCTCAGTTCCGCTTTGGCCGAGTAACCTTACTATGGGACTCACCGTCCATTCCGGAGTCACTTTGCTCATAGTAAACCTGCAGAAGTTACTCTTTTTTGCAATCTCATCGAGGGTTTTCTTCGTACTTCCCGGCAGCTGACGAGCTTCTTTGGCCCGCACTACTATGGCGTACGCCCTAAAATCTTGTTTCCGGACACCATCGGGTACCGCGAGGTCGTGTTTCGCGCAAAGCAACGAGCTAACGTTTTGGAGCTCGTACCCAAACCGGACGTCCGGTTTGTCACTTCCGAAGCGTTCCATCGCTTCGGCAAGAGTCACCCGTGGGAAGGGCCCAACCAGTGGTTGTTCTTCGAAGGGCCACGATTTCTGCAGTACGGCTTCGACCAACGCCATCACTTTCTCCCGATCGGTGAAGGAAAGTTCTATGTCGAGCTGGGTGAACTCGGGCTGCCGATCGGGCCGCGTTGATTCGTCTCGGTAGCAGCGGGCGATCTGAAAGTACCGATCGATGGCACCAACCATCAGCAGCTGCTTGAACTGCTGCGGGCTCTGGACGAGGGAATAGAAGTGTCCCGGTTTACGCGAAGGCACCACAAACTCTTGCGCTCCCTTTAGGTGGAAGACAGAAAATAGCATACTTTAACAACGTTTGGTGGATTTCGACGTTAGGGATGCTCACTTACCCCGGGAGTTCTCCGGAACAGGGTGGGTGTTTCAACCTCCACGAAGCCAAAGTCATTGATCATACATTCGCGCATTTTCATGATGACCCGCGACCGCAAGCGAAGATTGTACTGCAAATCTCGATTCCGCAAATCGATGTATCGATATTCCAGCCGCAGGTTTTCCTTGGCGCGGTTGTAGTCCTTGACGTTGATTGGCAGACGCTTTTTGGACTCATTCAGTATGTCTAAGCACTCCACGTGCACCTCGATCTCTCCCGTCGGAACGGCGCGATTTTGTTGACCTTCTGGGCGCAACCGTACCGTTCCTTTCACCTGCAGAATCGACTCGAAAGGCAACCCGTCCAAGTGGAAACGGTGGCAATCCTTTTCGGGGATAAGCGCTTGTACGGTTCCGTATCCATCGCGCAGGGTGAAAAATTTATTCATCCGCGAGTACTCGAGCCATCCGCAGAGGGTGACGCTTTGGCCCACGTTGGCCGGCCGCAGTTCGCCGCATGTGTGTGACCGGATCGTAAACTCATTAGTCGACGGTCCACCGGGTATATGTTGACTTTCGATTGCCACCCTACTGGCTTGGGTTTCTCGTAGTTGATCAGAACATGCCGTTGTTTTTACTCCGCAACGAGGAGAATACCCGTTCAACTCTCCATTTTGGAAGCACCTCGATTGTCGATTGCACAGCTATCGCGGGGAATGATAACTAGTCATTAGATAAAGATTTGGAAGTGCATTAGTGCATGATAATGATGCAATATTTTGTACCGAAAAGAAGTACCGTTGCAAAGATATCTTATCGAATGCTTCATTTCTTCCGAGTGTCGTTCGTCCATTCACAGCCGTAGAACGAAGCGCACAGTTAAATAAAGCAACACTATTAACTCTGAACATTTTGCCACGAGCTTTGTCAACAGAACTAATTGTATAAAACCTTCCGATATTTCGATTTTGGCCGTACGATTGAAAAAACCGGCTTTTGTTTTTGTTATTAACCGCTTGAGTGAGCAGGATCGTTCTCCGGTAACTGACAGTATTTCTCACTTTGTAACGCTCACTGCTAAAACCGACATTTCACTTCGCAAGGAGTGAACAAAATTACTCACTATTTTGTTTCGATCCGCCGTTTTTAAAATCAAATCTTCACTGGATTTGCTTTAGCCTTTAAAATTACGATAATAATGTCCGAATAATAATAATAATTCTCCGAACCACGGTGATTACAAACGCTTATGGTGGCTTTATATTGAGACGCTCCTACCGCTCCGGATATCAGAACTCCAGTTTTAGACCGGTAAACAGATAATCAGCACTTCAGATAATAGATCATAGAATCTTCTGTTTATTCGTTAAATACTAAATCCAGTCTTCCAAATAAAGAAGACTCCGTACGAACCACTTCAGACGACAGTGTAAAATAAAAGGTTCCGTTGTGAACACCCCAGTAAACGTATATCCACACGACCCAGGATGTTTCGTTTGCCATCGCGCCATTGAATAAAAAGCACGCTTGTACCGTTGTCCCTCATAGTCTAAACATCGTCGGCAGTAGGAAGCCAGAACGCCATATTCGTGCAGGCCGACGCAAGCATCATGAACTTCGGATTGAACTGCACACACTGCACCGGGCCGGGATGGTCACCATTGAGGACACAGATCTTGTAGCCCGTGTCCGCGTTCCAGACGTGCACTCGCCCGTCTGTGCTGCCGGAGAAGATAAACTGCGAATCCGGACTGAACGAGGCCTCGATCGGGATGCCTTTGTTGTTGAGGTGCCCTGTGCGATACGAAGCAGAATGTAGAAATGCATATTTACCACGACGGACGCGCATCTTTTCACTTACCCGTGAACGTTTGAAGGGGCGTACCGTGAAACGCGTCGATTAACCGAATGATAGACCCGTTCGTGCTGATGAGGATCGTTTTACCGTCGCGCGAAAACTTCAACCCCGTCCAGTCGCATTCCTTCTCCTGGTTTAGCTTGAACGTGACGAAAGGTCCCTTGTCGAACGATCGCAAATCGTACAGCTTGATGCTTTCCGAGTTGACACCGGCCGCAAAAATTAGACCCTCCGGATCGTACGCTGCCACCGGTCGCCCGTTTAACTGCATCACTCCCTGGCAGTTCGGAGACCGTAGGTCCCATAATCGGAGCGTCTTGTCGAGAGATCCGGATAAAAAGGTGTCCTCCACGGGCGAGATGTTCAACGAGATCACCTTCTTCGTGTGGCCGGGAAAGTAACGCAGATACTTGTTGTCGTGCAGACTCAGGTACCGGATCGTATCGTCCACCTTGGTCGAGCTGTGGATGGCCGTGTTGTTGGCGTGCGTAAAGTGTATCAGATCGACGCCGTACTTTTTCGAGTTGACCGTCCGGATCTGGGTGCCCTTCTCGCAGTCGTACAGCACAATCTGATCGTCCTCGCTGCATGAGATTAACATTTCGCCATTGGCGGAGAAGTCAATCGCATTGATTTTGTCCGTGTTCTCACGGAACACTTTGGCCACCTTGAAGCTCCGCACGACCGAGTCGATGAGCTTCATTTTCGGTACTTCCGCCACTTTGCCGGTTTGTTGGAGTCTTCGGGGTGCGTCAGCAGAAATGTTCGGATCGCGGCTCGACTCACTCTCAGCGTTTAAAAGGGGCACGATTTCGCGGGCGGTAATCGGGCGGATTGTTTACGTTTAGCGGCAACACGCACGCACCGGGAGCAATGGAAGCAGAATTTGCATTGAGGACATCGACTGACAGCAGAAAAACTGACAGCAAGCGTCATCGGACCGTAACGCTACCGTAACACGCGCGCTGCGAACGTGCTCCTAACGGTACGGAAACGATGTTCTTTACGCTAAGGAAACTGTACTCTAAATGTTTTTCATTTCCTGTAGATTGGTTCAAGAAGCAACTGATAAAACACATTTTCAGCACACAATCAGGCCCAAAAATGATCAAAATGTGCAGGACAAAATGATCACATTGAGGAGTACGCTCGCGAAGTACACGAGACTCACAGCATCAACATAGTGGGCCTTTCAGCCGGCACTTTGCATATTTCCTGCGTGTAAAAAGCGATTCAGCCGCAACGTTTTGACCGCTGAGTTTGTCACGGTGGCCACGCGCACGCACAGTTCGCAAAACATAAAACTAATCGAGAAAACGTGGCCAAAGTGTCGCAGTTTTCGTCCGCAACCTACGAAGGCTTGTCGCTGAGCGACGATTAGTTTTTAGGCCCACGAAAGGGGAGCCTCAACTTTCCGGAGGGTAAGTTTCGTAACTGAGGACATTGATGGCTGATGAAATACGGGGCAACTTTTGCCTCCCAAGAAACTCCCACCCACTGGGGAGAGGGATGTGACACGCGTGCATAAACGAAGTGAAAGTAACTCCGGTTGGAGCCATGGAACGAGAACCGGTTTAAGAGTCCAATTATTTCGTTTGCTCTCTTTCCCAGACACAATTTGTTTTCGTTGTGAGCTGCCTGGAGAACATGGTTTCTGCCACGATGGACACCACGCTCACTGCCGCCCAAATTCGGAACATTTTCCTCGATTTTTTCAAGGAAAAGCAGCATCTGTACGTGCACTCGTCGTCGGTCATTCCGCTCGATGACCCGACACTGCTGTTTGCGAACGCCGGGATGAACCAGTTCAAGCCGATGTTCCTCGGTACGGTCGATCCGTCAAGCGAAATGGCACGCTGGGTGCGCACGGCCAACACGCAAAAGTGCATTCGTGCCGGTGGCAAGCACAACGATCTAGATGACGTCGGCAAGGACGTGTACCATCACACATTCTTCGAGATGCTGGGCAATTGGTCGTTTGGGGATTACTTCAAGCGCGAGATCTGCACCTGGGCCTGGGAGCTGCTGACCGAGCGGTTGCGTCTGCCGAAGGAACGGCTGTACGTGACGTACTTCGGGGGACATCCGGAGTCGGGGCTGGAGCCGGATTTGGAGTGTCGTCAGATTTGGATCGAGCTGGGCATTCCGGAAGCGCACGTCCTGCCGGGCAGCATGAAGGACAACTTCTGGGAGATGGGTGAAACGGGCCCGTGCGGACCGTGCTCGGAGCTGCACTTCGATCGGATCGGCGGAGGACGGAGCGTACCGGAGCTGGTGAACCAGGACGATCCGGACGTGCTGGAGATCTGGAATCTCGTATTTATCCAGTTCAATCGCGAGCAGGACGGGTCTTTGCGTTTGCTGCCGAAGAAACACATCGATTGCGGGATGGGTTTCGAGCGGCTGGTGTCGGTGATACAGGACAAGCGTTCGAACTACGACACGGACGTGTTTGTGCCACTGTTTGATGCGATCCAGGCCGGAACGGGAGCACCGGCATACCGGGGCCGAGTGGGAGCCGAGGACGCCGATGGAGTCGATATGGCATACCGGGTGTTGGCCGACCATGCCCGTACGATCACGATCGCACTGGCGGACGGTGGGTTCCCGGATAATACTGGCCGAGGCTACGTGCTACGGCGCATTCTGCGTCGCGCAGTTCGTTACGCGACGGAGAAGTTGAATGCCAAGCCGGGATTCTTCGCGACACTGGTCGACACCGTCGTGCAGCTGCTTGGGGACACATTCCCCGAGGTGCGCCGTGATCCACAGCACATTAAAAACGTGATCAACGAGGAGGAGGAACAGTTCCTGAAAACACTATCGCGTGGCCGCAATTTGCTCAATCGAACCATCGCCAAGCTGGGCGACAGTACCACGACCATTCCGGGAGATGTAGCTTGGCGGCTGTACGATACGTATGGCTTCCCGATCGATCTGACGCAGCTGATGGCGGAGGAGAAAGCGATGACGATCGACATGGAGGGGTATGAGAAGGCCAAGCACGAATCGTACCTGATATCGCAGGGCACCGAAAAGACCCAAACTGCCACGATCGATCTCGATGTGCACGCAATCTCGGAACTGCAAGATCGTCCGCTGGCTCCGACCGATGATGGGACAAAGTATCGATACCGCGCGGAGAGCACCGATCCGCTGGCAGAGTACGTGTTTGAACCGTGCCGGGGGCGTATCGTTGCCTTGCGGTGTGACGGAACGTTCGTTGAGACAGTACACGCCGGCCAGGAGTGTGGAGTGATTGTTGATCGGACGAACTTTTACGCCGAAAGTGGTGGACAGATCTACGATCAGGGTTTCCTGGTGAAGGTCGGCGACGAGAGCGGAAGCGAGCTAATTGTGACCATGGTGTATAATCGTGGCGGATACATACTGCACATCGGGGTGGTGGAAGGAACGCTGCGAGTCGGTGATGAGGTAGAGTGCCACATCGACACCGTGCGCCGCCAGTTGACGATGAAGAACCACTCGGCAACGCACGCCCTGAATCACTCGCTGCTGCAGGTACTGGGACAGGACACGGACCAACGTGGATCGTTGGTGGTGCCGGAGAAGCTGCGGTTCGATTTCACTGCCAAGGCTGCGCTCACGATCGAGCAGGTGGCCGAAGCCGAACGTTTGACTCGCGACGTGGTGCGCAAGAACGTGAAGGTTTACGCGAAAGAAACAAAACTGGCCGTTGCGAAGAGCATTCGGGGGTTGCGGTCCGTGTTCGACGAAGTGTATCCCGATCCGGTACGAGTGATCTCGTTCGGGGTACCGGTTGAAGATCTGGCCGCCAATCCGACGAGCGATGCTGGCGTTCTGAATTCAGTTGAGTTCTGCGGCGGAACGCATCTGCACCAGTCCGGCCACATGGTAGACTTTGTCATCACGACGGAGGAAGCGATCGCCAAGGGCATTCGGCGGATCGTGGCCTTAACGGGACCGGAAGCACTTAAAGCGCTGCAGAAAACGGAAGCCCTCGAGCAGGAAGTGAGTAAGCTGCGAGCAACGATCGAGAAAAGTACCGGGGCCGGGGCCAAGGAGCACGTGCGGCAGATTGTCGAGCTGACGGAAGACATATCGCAGGCCACTATCCCGTACGTAAAAAAGGATGAACTTCGAACGGTGCTGAAGGGAATGAAGAAGACGCTCGACGATCGGGAACGCGCTGCAAAGGCCGCCGTTGCCGGTGAAGTGATCGAGCGTGCAAAGGAACTGTCGGAAGCACACCGTGATGCCACGTTTTTGGTGGAACGACTGGAGGCGTTCAGTAACACGAAAGCCCTCGATTCGGCACTCAAAGAGGTGCGCAAGGTGAATCCCGACCAGTCGGCTTTGTTCCTGTCGGTCGATGAGGACACGCGGAAGGTCTTTTGTCTCGCTTCCGTGCCGAAAACTGCTGTCGAGAAGGGTCTGAAGGCAAACGAGTGGATCTCGCACGTAGCCACGTTGATGGGCGGAAAGGGAGGAGGCAAAGCGGAATCGGCTCAAGCTTCCGGTGGCAACTGGGACAAGGCGGACGAGATTCTCGAGTTGGCACGCAGCTTCGCCAGCTCAAAGTTGGCTTAAGATGGCGCATTTGAATTTTCATTCGAGTTTTTATTACATTTTCTTTCGATAAACCTAATTCGCTACGAAGATTGCTTAATAAACGCATTTACACAATTATCTCGACCAACTCCGGGTCCGTTTGTCGTTTGTTGTCCTCATCGATTGTCCTCTTCCGCTGGATCCACTTCATGGTTCACTTTCTTCTCCTGACCAGCATCATGCAGAATTCGAATCTCACGCAACAACTGCGTCACGTTGGTGCCCACCCGAGCACTCACCGGAAGGACAGGGATGTCCACGTGGTGTGCCAGGAGTTCCAGGTTTCGTTCCGCTTCCGGCAGATCGATCTTGTTGGCGATGAGCAACCGTGGCCGGTCGAGGAGTTCTTCGCTAAACATACTCAGCTCATTCAGTAGCGTTTGGTAGTGGAGCCACGGTTCTTCGGCCGCAGCATCCACTACGAACAGTAGGGAATTGCAGCGTTGCACGTGCTTCAGGAACTGAATGCCCAGTCCCTTGTTCCGGTGTGAGTCCTCGATCAGTCCCGGTAAATCGGCCACGGCAATCTGCTCATAATCATCGTACTGAACCATTCCGAGGTGTGGCCGCAGGGTGGTGAACGGATACGGGGCCACCTTTGGTCGGGCACGGCTGATCGCCCTCAGCAGAGTACTTTTGCCCGCGTTCGGCAAACCAATGAACCCAACGTGGGCCATACTGCGAAGCTCGAGCGTGTATTCCGTCTCCTCACCGCTGGCCCCAAGTTCCGCTACCTGTGGGGCCTGTTCGAGGTCACTCTTGAAGAACTGATTGCCCTTTCCCCCGGCACCGCCGCGAGCCGCCACAAACATCATCCCATCGGTGCTCAGATCACCGACCACTTTTCCTTGGGCGCTTTTCACGATCGTTCCGAGTGGAACCTTCACCACCGTATGGTTCGCGTTCCGCCCGTGACAGTCCTTTGTGGCGCCCTTCACGCCGTCCTCGGCCCGTATCAGCGACGTTATGTGATTAAACTCACGCACATCCTGCGTTGCCTGGAGGACCACGTGGCCTCCATTGCCACCATCGCCCCCATCGGGGCCAGCGTTTTCGTTACACCAAAGGCGCAGAAACGAGATGCATCCGTCTCCACCGCTACCGCCAACCGTGCGGATCTTCCGGCAATCGACAAAGTATTGCATCTAGCGAATGTTGGAAGGTAAAGGTAAAGATCAAAGGTTGGGAAATCAAAGAAGGTGAAGCATGAAGCACTTACCGTAGGTTTGTCGGATTTCGGCTTTTTGCTTCGCAGCGGCACAGCCACCCGTTGATTGGAGTATCGAAGTATGCTGCCGATTGGCGGTGGTTGCCGCGAGGATAAACTCCGTAAGAAGCTCCACATTGTATTCATGTGAGTAGTTCGGGCTTCAATTCTATTCAAACTTTGTTACTTAAGTATTAATAAAAAATTAAACACATTTTCTGCAATACTTTGCTTGTTTACGCTGTTCACGTAAGTGCCGACAGCCGGTTTGTTTTGACGCCGATTGACAGTTCACTTGGCATTCTAAGCAGCGGGATTTCGAACATGGAATGTAAAATTATTTCTATCTTGATCATTTGTTCAAGCATAGTCCAGTTAAAGGAAAATAAATTCTTTTATTCATATAAACACACTCGCCTTGGTTTATTTATAGTCAAAATGCACACGAGGCACCTCGCCTCTCTCCAATCTTTCTTTTAGGCGATGCTCATTAAACAATTCCATTTATATCCAAGTCGACCTTCGACTTCTCACATCCGCTGAGAGTTTTGGTTTGCGGCTACGGATCGCAGATTACCGTACACTTTGCTGGCTGGTGAACCGAGGATTAGATGACTTAGGGCGCGCTTCGCGTGTTGAATGTACTTGTAGCTGCCCATGATGTGAATCTTCGAGTCTTGCAGCACGATACGCGTCTTGGTCGTGTTCTCAACGGTGAACTTTGTGCGGCCACCCTTACCGGCCACTCGCCCGATGGCTCTGCTAAGATGATCACCCTTGAGCGACTTTACGTCCGTCACCTCGAACGTTTCAATGAAAAGATCGTCTAAACGGATCAACGCGAGCGAATCTTCGACCTCGAAGCCGAGTGCAAATGCTCGCACAAAGTCCGCCGCTTTCTGCAGGTAGGATAGGTCTGGTGTTTCGTCGGTTGGTTGTATTTCGACCTGCACAGAAAAGGAGCACAGGTAAATAGAGAGGAGCGTTGCCAATTTGCCAATGCCATATGCACAAACTTACGTGGCTAGTTTTGATATTGTACCGGATCCTCAGCTTTAACTGTTCAACAACGGGAGTGAAGATCTGCATCCAGTTCTCTTTCAGTGCCCCTTTTCTGTGGAATAAACGTGGCGAATTAGAGAGCAACGAACGCTGTTTGGAGCCCGAAACCGAACGCTACCTACCGGGTGCGTGGTATGTACACTCTGCGCAGTTCCACTTTCGGTTTTTGTGGTCCTTTATCGTGCTTGTTTTTCTTTGTGACCTTTTCTTGGGTCGGCAGCGCAACGACGTCGACTTCCATGCTTTTTTCGGGGTTTTCCATGTTAATTCGTTTCAGCCAAAACCCAAACACGTGCTGAACGGAGCTGTAGATAAACAGCAAAGGATTGTTGTTTTGTTTTGGTTCTCTTTTGACAGTTTACGGAGCGGCTGTCAACGCAACTGACGTTACCGAAACCCTGTCGACCGAGCAAACATACGGAATGTTTTAAATATCTTGTCTCTGAAAAATTGCGATAAAGATTTATGATTGAATTGTTTGCGTAAGTAGTGTTCTTTAAGAGTTATTATGCTCTTTAAGAATACACTTTACAGAGAAGTTTCTTAAAAACTTAGATGCAGATAATCCCGCATGAGAGTGGTGAATATCACTCTTCACACATCGCACGCCAGTCGAGAAAGTGTTAATTAGTAGCGAGCTCTGTCTGATCGTGTCCCACAAAGAAGGTCTTCAGATCCAGCAGAGTCCAGGAAACGTGATAATTTGCAGGCCGGATTAATCTAGTTGCATTCCCGCACATATCGGACAACGGCCTGTTATCATCGAGTATTGGGTCGGTATTTCTGTTACGGATGGCCATTACAAGAGTTGGAATTTGAGAATGAAATGACATTTTGAAATGAACTGATCCTTAGCTTGTGTAATCTTGGTTTCTCTTTGAATCACTAATAGCAGGTGGCTTTTGTTGGCGAGCGTAACGTGCAGCGATACGGACGCCCTATCGATCGTTCGATCTACATCGCGCCTATTTATCGGCCTCTATTCGACGTCCGTTTTGACCGCGATAATTTAAGTGCAAAAATAATAGCAGATAATAGAGCGGCTCTGACCGCTCCGATAAATGGAATAAATCATTGCTGGATGTTTTGTAATCTGATTAAAAATTTTTTTTAAAGATTACAAACACTTTGTTTAACGTTTCACACTCCAATAATGATGTTTGGACTTTTTGAAAATTATGGAATTCTTACTTTTATGAAATTGATATTGCTGGTTTACTAACATTTTCTGTGATAATGTTGTTTGAATGAGAAAGAGATTGGTAATACCTGAAACGGAGTCATCCCTAGTTAAGAATATCTTTTATTTAAATGCTCGTCATCGAGATCAACACGTTCGTTTGATAGAGTGTTGATGGAGTATTAAATCAACACTCATTCCTCCCTTCCGAATGAGTTACATTCCGTAGTCGCGGCACATCCCCGACGAATTTTGGCACCGATGATTAAGTGTATTGTCAGTCAGGCTTCTGGTGCTCCGTTCATTTTTACCCCAAACCGGGTACCCTTCAATCTTCAATGGTGCCACTAATTGGCAACGTCAACGCAGGAAGCAGAGAACCGTACGGAGCCGGAGCAGCAGCCGCAATATATCAGACGCAGCTGGAACGGGACCCGTCCCCGGTTTGGGCTAACTTGTTCGATGCGCCCCTTCACACGAGCTACAGTTGGCTGTTCGGAGTCCTTATGGTGTGTCCGCTTGTGTGCGTTTCTACTGAACGGGATGCCGGCGTTAGTGTGCGCCGGCCAGTAGGGCGCCTCGAGAAAATCGAAAGCCCTGCAAAAAAACGGAACAGTTCCGACGACCCGCAGGAAGCAACAGTGTAACGAGCAGCGTGAGAAGCGGCAAGCGAAAAACTTAGAGAAGTAATGAACGGAGCACTACGAAACGAAAACACAAATCCCTGATAGAGCGCGGCCGGTCCGTGTGGTCCTTCATCGATGGCTGACCCTAGTGCGTGACTTCATCGAAAACCGTGCGTCTCCATTGAGTAACGGTGAACGGCGCGCCGGCATGGCACGTGGTGCCGGTGTGGTGGTGGTGATACTCACACCACGCAACACAGGCCTTTGGCAGCCAGAGACGCCACGATGACTGTGTGGCACCGCCGCCAAGTCCGTCCGACTGCGAGGCATAGATTTACGGCCGGGACCACCGCACGGCAGGACCTCGCGCGGCGGGAGCAGGTGATTACTGTCCACTACTGGCAGCACGCTAGGATCGCGTGTGGCTCGCGTGCGCGTGTGTTCGTGTGTACGGCCGCCCGGTGGTGAGCGTGGCGCAGTCCCCAGTGGCGTCCGGTCCAGTTCCAACCAGACCCTTCGGTCAGACAAATCGAGTCACAACCGGCCCGAGCGTCACGGAGCGCCCCAAGACGATAGCAACGGAAAGCAACCCAACGAAGACCAACACTACGGCAAGAGGCCGAGACCGCGGTCCCCACCTTCCTCGCCCGGTCCCATCGAGCGCCAAGTGTGACATCAAAGCCGGCACGGTTTCGGAAACATTCTTTCCGCGGCAAGCTTCAGTCACAGTTGGTCGCTGGTCATGGTAACTTCGCGCGGTTCGGTGCCACGCTGACTTTGCCCTCGGAGCTAGCTGGGTGGCAGGGTGGGTTAGGAGCAGCACTGAGTGAGTGAGAGCACCAGCGAAAGAGTGTATGGGTGAGCGAGACCCATGGTCGCTTAGTCCGAAGCGTTGTGTTGTGATTTCGGCTCCGAGCACTCTGCGGCACTAATCTGCCGTTCCGATGAGATCATCGGCCGTCAAGGAAGGGAAGCGAAAAGTGAACAACAACCAGACGCCCGTCACGTGGTCCAGTGGTGTGTAGAGGTGGTGTAGAGTGATCGTCCAGGTACCGAAGACGGAATGCAGATCACATCCGCGAAGATTCGCCCTCCCCCCCGCAGTAGTGGCGATACAGGACCGAGCGGCGACACCTTGCGCTACTCCCAGCGATGGGATTCGCGTGAAACGGTCGCTTTCGCGTGAATTATTAATTATGCCCGTTGCGACAGAAACGCGCGATAGACGGCTCGGCGCGACCGTTTGAGTGAAGTGCTTCGTCGGTGAACCGAAGTAGCCCCAGTCGTTGACATCCGATGGCCGTTTTGACCTAATTTTTCGACATTTGGAAACCATTAAGTCAGGGCAAACGGTGGCTATCGCCGGACGGCCGGACGTAGCGGACGTAGGTTTGGCCAAGGGGAAAATCGGACCGGAAGCGATTAGTAGTCCATACCGAGTGGACACCGACTGGTTGGTCCAACATGAGGAGGCTCCTTACAGGTCAACGTAAAACAAAACATCCTTCCTCTTTGTTTGAGGTCGATGCCGCAAGGAATTAAAAATGGTGGAAGTTTCTCTGGGCCTAGGACTTTCCTTTTCTTTGCCACACGCTGGCTTGAATTTGGCCGAGAATGTTTCGAAGTATTCTTTGAAGTACGAGCTGCCACGAGACACAGCAAAGTTGGCACAGGACCGCATTGGGTTACGCCATACTCCTGTGGACGCGAAGCGAAGGACACCCAAAACAACTGTTGAAGTGACACACGACCCAGTAAGCGAAGGTTCGTGCCGTGCCACAGGAGTTCACTTTTGGAGGGTTTGTTTTCTCCAGATGCCACAGCCAGGCAGGAACTTTAGACTCATGGCAAGGACTTGCACTGGCACGGGCTTTGATGCGGCGATGGTTTGAATGCCGCAATGTCGATTTTTATTGACACCCGCTAATCGAACATACAACACTTTCCCTTGAGCGGCAATAATGGGTGATAATGTTGGCCATGACACCCCAAAATGGACTGAATGGAGCCGAAGAGGGTTCTTGAGTCACTGGTCGATTCACGCTTTTAAGGTGAGCTCACCTGCGCTCGTCGTTGCCTGACGAATGACCCACTCGTAATAGATCAAATAATTGATAACTCGAAAAGTAACGAGTTCCCTGCCAACCCGCCCTATTCACGACCGCCGTCACGTAAGCCACCCAACTTGTACCCCACGGGTGCACGCACGCCTCCCGGTGTGGGTCATAAGTTTAATGGACGGGAGATAATAAACGGACCTGGGAATGGAGTAGTAAAACAGCAAACGGGGCCTCACCTTGTCCAAACCTGGGCGACCTGACCCGCCATCCGTTGTCACCCGTTCCTCGATTCCCGCCCCCCTTTTGAACGGTAGCCCGTGTGTCTTGCGCTGCTTGATGTCCCATCAAACGAAACTCAAACTTTAATAAGCAACGGTAATAATCAACAACATCGGGTCGGGGCGGGGCGACCCCGGGGCGCAACGGTGCCACAGGACGTGACAATGGAGAAATGTCTCCAAAATGGGGTAAATGAGTTTGAAGTGGGAGCCAAAAAAAGATGCTGACTTTTGGGCCGGACTGATAAGTTGATGGAATTGGCAATCGCGGCCACGGCGCTGTGTTAAAACTATGTTCAATTTATTAACTTTTAGTGGCTTTAATGGCGCAACCAGTCACTCGTTAAATTATTAGAATGGCAAAAATGAAAGATAAAAATAGCCAGAGCAATGCCCACCAACAAATGCGTCATTCCATCAACTGATCATTCCGTGACAACCTCCGCGACAAGATTATTCTATTTACGGTTACGTCCTACGGCGTACGGCGTGTCCGATAGCGATACCGGGGGGCGGGTAGAGCACCGTCATCATTGGTAAATGCCATAAAATTTGGCGCGTTAGGCCCCGCGATTAAGCGGTTGAGCCCGAGTCGAGCTTAGCTTAGGGTCGCGAGGTCCACCGTTGCACCTTGCGCCGGGCCAGCCCCGTCTGCGATGGAGGCCATAAACTTTCTCTCTACTAATTTTTGGAGGTTTTATTTTTAGTAACGCTCCGTTTCGTGGTTTGGCACTGATTTACATGCACTCTTTCTGGCCACGTTGGGTGCGGTGTGGGACCGCTGGACACAACGCGAAACATGGCCCTTGAGGGTTCTTCCGTTTTCTTTTTGCCGTTCATCACGCTTTGTTAGTCTTTTTTGGGACCTAATTTCTTACTGCGTGGCCAGCTCATTTGGCGTGACGATGCTGACCGCGGACTATCCGTCTTCACACTGTTTGCGTGTGTATGTGTGGGTCAGCGTCGTGAGCAGCTTGAGTACTCTCAGCTGCTTTTCAATCACCCAAAACCCGAGGAACGAAGGACGCACGCAAACGGTGCTCGCTGCACGTGGTACGGTCGTGATGAGTCGCGAAAGGTATCGCAAATGGAATATGACGTCATAGGAGCAGCATGAATTCTTTCGCCACCTGAAGGTCATCCAAAGATAGGACTCGGTTTTGGTGAAGCTACATTGTGCTATGTGTTGGAACATTATTGGCTAGTAATTTTTGACAGATTTTCTTGCAATGGGAAATGGTCTCAACGGATCGGCCCAATCGCACGGTCTGGTCTGGTTCTGGTTTCTTTTCAATTTACGATTGATTTAATTCCATCGGCCACCCGTACTCTTTCCTCGTGCCCGTGGGAAACGAATCGATGGTTTTCCGCAGCCGTCGGTATTAAAAATTAATGCGCCATTGCCACGCCGACAAGGATTCCCACCTCCACCGGAAACAGCTGGTTTAAAGCGGCGCCCGGATGGTGGACGTTTGGCTGAATGTTTTATCATGGGAACGGTGGGTGTCGTGTGTCTGTTTTCGTTTACTCTTCACCTCTTCGCCGGATCGTAAGGACCTTCGAACACCGATGGAGGCGCCCGGTACCCGGTGGATGTGTGGTTTTGTGTTCTGGCCAAAGATAAGCCTTGGAAGGTATCCTAAAAATGCAACCACAACCACGGCAGCTATCGCACCGGTGACATCGGGACCCAAAAAGGAAGTCAGGACAGAACCGGTGCCGATCTGATTGTAGGCTGTGCCAATGTGTGTGCCCCTGTCTAGGTTGCGATGCCACAGGTGGCCCTCGCCAGGCTTTGTGCCCTCGAGGGCAGAAGAGATAAGCCAGCAGCACCACCCGAGTGGCACCCGGTGGCATAATGAAGTCATCCTGAGCCCGGCCCGGCTAGTGGTTCTGCGGTTTTCCGTTGCCCGTTGTTTGCTTGTGTGCTATCCTTCGCGGCAAGCGGCCACCCGAAACGAAGGACGGTGCGTAAGAGGGTCCGAAAAAAAAACGGACCGCTTCGTATCCCCCATAAAGCGGCGCTCGGGAGTTATGTACCGCGTGTACCGCTTTAGTGTGCCAGCTTGGCCCGGTTGGGGCTGTTGTTTAATGTAGCGTAGTAGTATCCCTTACACTTTGTTGAGATAAAAATTATAAACTGCGATAATCCAGATCGGCCGAAGGGACGCAACACTCAATTAAATAAATAACTTCGCCAGCTTCACCAGTGTGGCGTGTTCGGAAGTCTGGCGAGTCCCGTGGCGGCGGCTCGGGGCCATGAAGTGGTTCGAAGATGTTGATTAGGGTCATCGAGTGATATGCGATACCGTGTCCGGTCGCCCCGGGGATAAAAGGTGCTGTGTCTGTGTGCGCGGAAGGAAGTCCTTTTCGGGTGTATATTTCACGATTTCGCCTCCCTTCCCCAGTACAGCGAGTTCGGATCCCTTGGTCAGCGGGCCGTGGCTGTGTTTGTGGCAAGTTAAAGTGCAAACGGCAATCCGGCAAGTGGCCGGCGTCGGGTCCACAGGCATCGTAAATTGTGTTGTCCACTTGCGACCCCGCCAGCTGGGCGACCTCGGTCCGGCGGCGCGAATCCTCGGTGACGCCCCAGCGTCGGCGGTCAGCTTTGCCGTGGAGTCCATTTCATGGAACGTTAGCATGGATTTGATATCGTTGCCACCGTGCTCCAGACGCTTGGAAATGACGACGCCGGCGACCTCGGAGAAACCGCTGGCACTTTCGCCCGCTTCCAGCTCGGCGATTAAGATCTCGACGACATTCTTGAAGGTAAGGCGGAACACTGCTCTCGGCGCCGCACGTTTTATCCACTCCACTCCTGTCCCTCGACGTATGTATGTGTTAGTTTGTTTTATGATGTTGCGTGGCCAAAAACGGACCTCCCGGCCCGACCGGATAGATGATCTGTTTGCAGTTGGTGCGGTGGCCAAGGGGTTCGTTTGTTGGAAATCACGCAACTATTCAATCGCAACCAACCCAACGAGGTGGTGAAATTTGCGTGGCCATAGCTGGGTTGTGATTGAATGGAGAAACGGAACGGAATAAGTTTCGGTTGGTTGGCGTTTTGTCAACCGTTTTTGGTTTAAGAGAATGTAACCGATTTTTAAGCTAGTCACTGTACAGGGTGGCAACGTGAAAGTGATACACTTAAAATATGTCATAAAAATCAGAATAGTTTTCTTTCTCTCTTCTAGCTGTTTCAATAACATGTTACAGTAGTAAACTTACAATGTATTTAGTTCAATTCAAATTTTTCGCCTTTGTGTTTGATTACGGCCCGAAGTCGCTTTTCGAAAGCATCACACGCCGCACGCACGACTTCGTTCGGCGTTTCATCCCAGATTTTGACTAATTGATTCTTAAAAGTGTCATATGCTTTACTTTGCTTAACTTTCCTAGCATGTATCCCCAGATATTAAAGTCGAGTGGGTTCAAATCTGGAAACGATGAGGGTCACTCAGAGGAACTAATTTGTGTTTGCTGAATGCTGAATCGTGCTGAATCGTGTTGTAAGCAAAAATCTTCATCTCCAAAAAGTTCTTTGGCACAAGAAAGCAAATGGCTTTTGATAACGTTTTGCAAGTTGTACTGCTTGTTGATTTGCACGACCCGAATGATGAATAACAGTGGTAGTTTGCCTTTCGCTGATATTGCTCCCCAAACCAGCACAGCTGATGCATTTTGGTACCTGTAGCCCCAATTTTATCATTCCTCTACCTCTCTTTTATCGGCTGGTATATCACGAAGACTTCCACCATAGACACGATCATTTTGCTTGTTCAAAGTTGCCTCCAAAGTGAACAATTTTTGGCCTTTAAAAATTATGTTGTGAGCAGCATGCGTCTTCTGGAGCATCCGAGATCTGACAACCCTGCCGGCAACATTGTAGAGAGATAATCCATGAATCTTCTGCTTCTCAAAAGGACGATACCCAAGATCCTTTTCGATTATGTTTTGCATGGAGGTTTGACTCATTTTCTTTTCACGTGCCATTTTCCTTCCCGAGCGGACCGGATTTCGTCGAATAAGCTCCTTCACCGCTTTGATTACCGCTTGAGTCCGTCTGTTTCCTTGAAACGTTTGATGGTCCTGAACACGAACAATCTGGTCAAGTTCAGATATGACAGCATCATCCTCATCTGAATGTTTGTGAGGTTTTGAAGATGCCAGATCTTGATTTGTTATCTATAAGAATCCAGTAAAACTTTCTGGTGTACGAAACACAGCACTGACCTTATCACGTATGAATAAACTGTTAACATAGTATTTCTTCAAATAGTAAACAAAGATCGGACCTATAGATGTAAAAATTAAAACGATGGGCACTCGAATGATTGTATCACTTTCTCCTTGCCACCATGTACCTGAGGTTTACAGAACCATTCCCACAATTCTTGAGGACCTTAAGGTTTTTAACCTTAAATAGTCAATTTAAATATGAACTGTACGAATAAAAAAAATACAACAGGTCAACATCATAATTGATCTAATATTCAAATATTATTGAAATCAGAATCTGTCACAATTCTGATTTTCTTATCGGTTATCGGTCATATTTGGGCCAACTCATGCAGTCAGTGCAAAGATAAAGGTAGGAGGAAGTACAAGAGACGAGCTCAGCACGGTTATCTCGGCCGGCTTAAATTTTACAATCAATCCAACTATTGACATTTAATCGAGTTGACCGTTGCAAATTGGATGCATTTAGCGAATCAACGAATCCTTCGAGTGCACCGTTGCGCCGTTGATTGATTTCGAATGCTAATGCTATTTATTCTGCCTCGATAGAGGACCCTCCGGTCGAAGCCCCGGGGAGCCCATCGTCCTGCGTGCTTTCGTAATGTATTGTGCGAGAACCGGTGTCGGCAAGGTTTGTGTGGTCGGGCGTTAAATTGTCCCAATGGCCAACACCACCGTGCCTCATCAGGCACGGTTTGTCTTAGCAATAATTTTCCCATTCAACGCCATTCGCTTATTCGGACATTTCGGCGTTTGCACCACGCGTTAATAATCTCATCTGGCCCCGTCCGGCAAGCGGCAGCGCACTCATCCTTGCGTGAAAGAAGCATAACATGTTGCGAAACGAACGAAACGCCACAGCGTCAAAGACCGGGTTCTTCCGCAATCTCGGCTGAAAGCTTGCTTCCGACGATTGTTTAATTCCTGACCTCTCCGCCCCCCCCCAAGGGGCGAGGGTGCCGCTTGCGAGACAAGACAGCGAGTGTAATCTAATCCGTCTAACGCAAACGCCGTATCATGCCTTCCCACAGACACCCGTCAAGACGGACCAGGACATCCTGCAGAACTCGATGCTGGAAGACGACCCGAACTCGAACAGCATCCTGCTCGCCGGTCCGCACACGAACCACGCCGGCGATGGCCACGGCGGTGGCCACCTCGAAAAGCGACCCCGCTGGGGACCGCAGCACAAGGGAGCGCAGGAGCTGGCGAAACTGTACAGCAGTGGTAAGTGGCAGACATCGGCGCGGCGATGGCATAATTATGCGGTGCACTTTGAATCAACACATGCCGCCTTCGCCGGGAAGTGCTCCGGAATGCAGCCGCTTAGAAGGCCGCCGGGTCAGCCGTCTGGTCGGCGGAGTCATATTGACATCTTAGCGACTGGCCCTCGGAGCAAATGGTTTAGATTGTGTGATTTAATCAACCGCCGCCAGGGCGGTCCGCTGATAACGATAACGAGGCTTAGCGAGGCTATCAGATTGTCAAATCCGTGCCCGGTGCCCGGTGCCCGGTGGTGTTCTGGCCTGGACTGGCTCAATCGCAATTAGTGGTCGCTTGTTGGGATTGCCAATGTCGGTCAACATACATGGGCCAATGTGGCCCGTGGGCTGCGTTCCCCGAGTGTTGTTTCGGTGCCATTAGAGCATCGCTTGGCCCATCAAGAGTAATGAGTCTGTAAGACACTCTTCGATGAGTGTTCCTGAAACTTAAGGAGTTTACATAATTGTCCTCACAGGCGGGCCAGGCACGCTGTTGCACGTCCGGGTGAAAGATTCCGGGCCCAGCGGTCGGTAGGCCAAGGTTGTCGATTAACGATTTTTGTGGCCCCGATGCGAACTTTTGGCACCGATTTCGCGTCACCCAGCGTTGACTCCGACCGGCGAAGGTCACACCGCGACAGGGAGTCACCTTTTTTCTTGTCATTTCGCTTTCGGTCCGTCCGGTGGCGCCAGAAATAGCAGGGCAGGATTTTCCACCGAACACGTTTTCCCCGCCTTTTTCCACACACACCCACGCGGGGCGGATTGGTGGGTGTGATATTTTTAGAAAATGCCCGCCATCGAGGCACGGTGCGGAGTACTGGTTGGCGGGTGTTCTTTGTGTTGGGTGCCTTCTTGGCCGATGGAGTAAAGGGTGGCGTGGAGTGCGCCATTTGCATGGCACTCCTCATCCTGTCGTGGACCGGCATTCCGAGACCGGATGTTGTGCGCCGGGGCCTGCGTTCGTTGAGGGTCCACCGACGGTCAGTCCAGTTCCAGCGTGCCGTCCGCCAGCTCGGCCCGTTCGGGGCCCATAAATAGCTGCCACAACATGGTGCCCGTCGGTGGCTACAGGTTTCCTGCCACCGAAGCCCTTCTTGCCGGCGGTCAAACCGGGCGATGACGCCTGGTCATTAGCCGGAGTCGAAAGATTGTTTTATGTAAATGAGATTCGACTGTTGATATTTAGCATCGTGTACTTTCGTGCAGTCGCTCGTGCTTCCGTGCGCCCACAGGTCCACCGGTGGCCCCCGGGGGAATTTACCTAAGCGGGGCCGAATGACGGATAGCACGAACGGAACGGGTCCACCGGGCACTACACTAATGGACCATGCTCTTACGGGGCCGGTCACGGGATTTGCGGTTAGCATAAATTGATTAGAGATTGCTGCGAAATTGCCCGAGCGGGTCCCACGCTACGGGGCGGCGCGTGAGCGTGAGTTGTGACCGCCGAGAAGGTCCGATCGATTTGGGAAGGTTCGTTTTGCCAAGCACTGAAAAAAAATGAATCGACGCTTATTGCACGAACGGGGATTTTGTTTGATTTCCCCCAACGTACGTCACGTGGCACGTGCGCTGGAAAACAATAGTGTTGGCTCCTTCCAGAAGGACCCTTTTGGATTCTATTTTGGGTGTCGTTAAGTTTGCGACAAAGGAAGTTTAACAGGTGGATCGATAGGTACCGTTACATATTTTGGTCGACCATGCTAAAACATGCTGGAATCCCAACGACTCACTTCTACAGGGACTCAATTATTGAAAACATTGAATTGTTTTCTGCACTCAACTTGCCCGACTTGTTATGTCCGGGTGGCTTGAGCCGAGTTACGAACGGTTTTGAGGGCCAGCGTCCCCTGTTGTGAGCCAGTTGTGAAGTTTCACTCCTCCAAACCATAAAACTATTCGGAGCGTAAAGATACCCTTTTGCTGAAAGATTGTTGCCGAGTCGATCTTACGGCACCGTTTTGAGGTCACTCGAGCTCGCTGATAACTTTTGTTTCAAATCAAATGAAAAACTTTCCATTCGGTTCTTTATTGAAGTTGAGAAAATGCGCCAAATCAAGTTATTGCCGTGTGACCGATTTCTGACCCATCGCTAAGGCTGGCTGGCCGGTGCAGCTGATGAAAGGGGAACCTTGCGAAGATCCGAACCGTTGACATACGCTGACGATGGGGCTAACGCAAGTGGTCGCACTTGAGGTCGGTTTATTGGCAGAACTTTTGCTGCTGCGCTCAGCGTAACAAAGAGAAGTCTTTCCATGAAGTCTTGTTTTGCAATCAATTTAGCTTTTTCGATAAACTTTAAAGTTTTCCATCAATATCTGCCTCCCACCCGGGGGCAAGAAAGAGTGGCTAAATGAACAACCCAAACTTGGATTCCCCCCCCCGCGGAACAGGCAAACGGACGCAGGAGCTGGTCTGCGTGTACATCTGCATCACGCTGATGGTGTTGAATCTCGCCCTCATACTGCGCCACTTCCGGTTCGAGCGCATCAGCAACGTGGTGGTGGCCGCCATTTTCGGCATCCTCACGGCGGACTTTGGGTCGGGCCTGGTGCACTGGGGCGCCGACACCTGGGGCTCCGTCGATCTCCCGATCGTTGGCAAGGTAAGGCCCGTCGGTTCGCTCCCGATTGCCGATTTCTTACCATGGGGTCCCTTTTCCTTCCGTTCGCCAGAACTTTTTACGACCCTTCCGGGAGCACCACATCGATCCGACCTCCATCACGCGCCACGACTTCGTCGAAACGAACGGTGACAACTTTGCGGTCGCCCTGCCAATCCTCGGGAAGCTGGCGTGGAACTTTTTCACGCGAACGAACGCGGAAATACAGCAGGACTATGCCATCAGCGCGTACCTGTTTCTCTGCTCGATCTTCATCGCCATGACGAACCAGGTGAGTCGATGTGTCTCTCGAAAGCACGAGGCAGCTCATTAATGCCGGCTGATTGGCCCTTCAATCAGTTTTAATTTGGCCACCCGGCGAAACTCCACGAAGAGTGCGCGGTTAACGATGGGAACGCCTTGAGACGAAGTTTCTCTGCTGGCACCGATTGTCTTCAATGAGTTCCGAAGTGCTTTAGAAAACTTTGCCCCTTTGATTTGTTCAGGTTCGACTAAATTTGGTTTGCATCCTTCCTTCGGTTCCCGCAGATTCACAAATGGTCCCACACGTACTGGGGTCTGCCGGGCTGGGTTCTGTTCCTGCAGCGGCACCACATCATCCTGCCGAGACGGCACCACCGCATCCACCACGTGGCGCCCCACGAGACGTACTTTTGCATCACGACCGGCTGGCTGAACTGGCCGTTGGAGCAAATCAAGTAACACCGCGAGTGGAACGATCCGCGCGGGCGAACTTTCCACTGACCCGAATCCGATTCCGATCCGATTCTCCGACAGATTCTGGTCGACGCTGGAGGCGATCATCGAGCTACTGACCGGCCACAAACCGCGTGCGGACGATCTGAAGTGGGCCCAGAAGCGAACCTGATCCGGTGCTGGCTACCTGGGCGGAGGACTGAACCGAGTGATACATTTAGCGCAGCTCTAGACGGCATCTTTTGAGCAAGTTCGGACAGAGGGCTGAGACAAAACTTTATACAAAACATACCGGAACGCATTCGGAACTCGGTCATCGTCGGTCGCAGCGCAGCGGACATGCTTCTTCACTTCACTAACCGTAGCCGTGGCGGTGCAGGCATTTGGAGGCATTTTTTATCAAACATTTCGACGGGTTTTTGAGTCACCAGAAACGCAGTCCGGCGGGGCACGTTGGCCACCCGGCACCGGAAGGAACGTAGCCATAGTTGATGACAATTTTTAATATCCTTTTACAACGCCAGCAGGTTGCAGGCTGGCTGCAGAGGGGGCCAGCACAGTGCCAGTGTGTGCAGAAGCAAAGCTACGGAGACCGCAGGACGCTGCACGGTGCGGCACTGGAGGAAGTTTCAGTGTCGATGATTCGCAACAAATGACGTTAGTTTCTTTAGAGGAAATGAGCAAAGTTGGACGTGTGAGTACCATTAGGTGGTTCAGGTACCGTAAGAGGACACTACCTTTTGTGGCACACTCCAGCAGGGGTCCTTTTTATGTGGCAACCCGATGCAACAAGCTTTCTGGGCGGGGGGCAGTAGGTATCACAGTCGTCCATCGGCGAGCTGGACTGTCTCTGAAAATTCGGTTCACGTTCCGTTGGACCCACGGTGGAAGGTAATCGGATTTGCATGTGGCCGGTTTTTTTTTTGCAAGGAAAGCTCCGTTGCTAGGACGGTCACTGACCACTGCAAGCTGACCAACCGATGGGAGCTTACCGAAGTGCATACGGTATACGAAAAACGACTACCAGACCATGTCGTTGCAAAGGAATCCCACGATGGGGAGTCGTGTCGATTCCGGGGACATGACTCGGTCGAACGGCGCTTGGTGGACAACCACACACTGTCCCCACTGTCCCGTAGCACCGGGATCCATTCCTACGAGAGCTCATTAGTAGAGATCGGCACCGGGGGGCCGAAAAAGGACATGACGCAGGTGTTCTGCCTTAGCAAGACTATATTTGTACAAAACTTTAATTACCACACAGCGCACACAGCTGCAACACACCAGTGTTACGGACGCAGTCAAAGATGACGAGTTTTCCGAGTAACGAAAGGCAACCATGCCGGCGATGGTGCTACACGCCAAGAATCGGTTACAGAGGAAAGGGTCTGGCTTGAAAGTTTCGTTAAATGAAATTCGCTTTTAGTAAAAATCGAAAAGTAGATCGCACAAAACACCGCCGCCACTAGCATCGGGAGCGTGGAGGCTTGTCATGTGAATGTCATTATTTACAGAAAACTTACTAGTTAAGCACACCGCTCAAACGGAGGCAACGTATGATGCTTCGGGTGCACCGGAATGTTGGAGGCAACCAAACCAATCACTGAACCACACAAACGGAAGTACAAACTGGTACACGTAGCTGCGCACCCAGCAGAGAAGGGAGAGTTAATTAGATCCTAGAACTAGCACGCGCGGAATGTATACAATCGTAATAAGCTGAACGTTTTGCGTGACGGTGCAAGCAATATGGACTAATCTTAAGAGTATGTGCGTTCTTATGAGACGACCACAGAGCAGACCAACCGAACCGGATTCGACCAGTCTATTTTAGCCAACTCGCTTCGGTCAATTTGGTCGTCGTTTTTCTAAGCCTAAAGCGCTTGCGAGCAAAGAACCAACGTTGTTAAAGAATGTCACAAAACCGAGCGTCAGAATAAAGCTGTTTTGTAAAGCTCAAGAGCTACTGCATTGTGTTACATTTGGTTATAGTCTTGCTTGGTGTTCAATTCACGTGTTTTTGGGGCAACGTCGGAGCCGTATTGTTGAACTGAAGGTAAGTTCTATGCTCTTGTTGAAGCGCCCTAAGATCTACTGGTAAAGGAATATTAGTTTTCTGCTGTTCCATCAACAGCGACAGGACAATGTTGGGCATTCGATTGCGGCCGAGAGTTCAATTTTCTTTCGGCCTATAAATTACAGCAGGTTTAATGTAAAACATGTAGATTACACCCAAAGAATCAGCGAATAGATTTGGATCTAGCAAAAACTGAGCAGTTTAAGAGTAGTGATAACCGCTAGGGTTCAGGGATCAACGCCAAGGTATCTGTCACGATCAGCAGACA